>NW_028149503.1:0-355603 GCF_964270895.1 Podarcis filfolensis
CCCTGAAGGGTTTGGCGGTCGAAACAGAATTTTTTTTATCACAGGACAAGAAATCAGCCATCGACAAGTTAACCGGCAGAATTTTTTTTTTGAAAAATTCCGTAAGCCCCGGGGTCACGATTTCATCAAAAATCTGACTTTCGAAAATTCACTCAAAAATGGAGCTAAACGGTTGCAAATGCTCCCCTGAAACGTTTGGATGTCGAAACAGAAGTCTTTTTATTACAGGACAAGAAATCAGCCCTCGACAACTTAACCGGCAGAAATTTTTTTTTGAAAAAATCCGTAAGCCCCGGGGTCACAATTTCATCAAAAATCGGACTTTCGGGAATTCACTCAAAAATGATGCCAAAAGGGTGCAAATGCTCCCCTGAAATGTTTGGCGGTCGAAACCGAAGTTTTTTTATCACAGGACAAGAAATCAGCCATCGACAACTTAACAGGCAGAATTTTTTTTTTGAAAAAATCCGTAAGCCCCGGGGTCACAATTTCCTCAAAAATCTGACTTTCGACAATTCACTCAAAAATGGAGCTAAACGGTTGCAAATGCTCCCCTGAACAGTTTGGCGGTCGAAACAGAAGTCTTTTTATCACAGGACAAGAAATCAGCCCTCGACAACTTAACCGGCTTAAATTTTTTTTTGAAAAAATCCGTAAGCCCCGGGGTCACAATTTCATCAAAAATCTGACTTTCGGCAATTCACTCAAAAATGGAGCTAAACGGTTGCAAATGCTCCCCTGAAGGGTTTGGCGGTCGAAACAGAAGTTTTTTTATCACAGGACAAGAAATCAGCCATCGACAAGTTAACCGGCAGATTTTTTTTTTTTTTTGAAAAAATCCGTAAGCCCCAGGGTCACAATTTTATCAAAAATCGGACTTTCGGGAATACACTCAAAAATGGAGCCAAACGGGTGCAAATGCTCCCCTGAAAGGTTTGGCCTTCGAAACAGAAGGCTTTTTATCACAGGACAAGAAATCAGCCCTCGACAACTTAACCGGCAGAATTTTATTTTTAAAAAAATCCCTAAGCCCTGGGGTCACAATTTCATCAAAAATCTGACTTTCGGCAATTCACTCAAAAATGGTGCCAAACGGTTGCAAATGCTCCCCTGAAACGTTTAGATGTCGAAACAGAAGGCTTTTTATCACAGGACAAGAAATCAGCCATTGACAACTTAACAGGCAGAATTTTTTTTAAAAAAAAAATCCGTAAGCCGGGCCGGGGTCACAATTTCATCAAAAATCTGACTTTCGGCAATTCACTCAAAAATGGAGCTAAACGGTTGCAAATGCTCCCCTGAAAGGTTTGGCGGTTGAAACAGAAGGCTTTTTATCACAGGACAAGAAATCAGCCCTCGACAACTTAACAGGCAGAATTTTTTTTAAAAAAAAATCCGTAAGCCCCGGGGTCACAATTTCATCAAAACTCTGACTTTCGGCAATTCACTCAAAAATGGTGCCAAATGGTTGCAAATCCTCCCCTGAAAGGTTTGGCGGTCGAAACAGAAAGCTTTTTTATCACAGGAAAAGAAATCAGCCGTCGACAACTTATCCGGCAGAATTTATTTCTTTTGAAAAAATCCGTAAGCCCCGGGGTCACAATTTCATCAAAAATCTGACTTTCGGGAATTCACTCAAGAATGGTGCCAAACGGGTGCAAATGCACCCCTGAAGGGTTTGGCGGTCGAAACAGAAGGCTTTTTATCACAGGACAAGAAATCAGCCCTCGACAACTTAACCGGCAGAATTTTATTTTTAAAAAAATCCCTAAGCCCCGGGGTCACAATTTCATCAAAAATCTGACTTTCGACAATTCACTAAAAAATGGAGCCAAACGGGTGCAAATGCTCCCCTGAAAGGTTTGGCGGTCGAAACAGAAGGCTTTTTATCACAGGACAAGAAATCAGCCCTCGACAACTTAACCGGCAGAATTTTTTTTTTGAAAAAATCCGTAAGCCCCGGGGTCACAATTTCATCAAAAATCGGACTTCCGGGAATTCACTCCAAAATGGAGCTAAACGGTTGCAAATGCTCCCCTGAAGGGTTTGGCGGTCGAAACAGAATTTTTTTTATCACAGGACAAGAAATCAGCCATCGACAAGTTAATCGGCAGAAATTTTTTTTTGAAAAAATCCCTAAGCCCCGGGGTCACAATTTCATCAAAAATCTGACTTTCGGCAATTCACTCAAAAATGGTGCCAAACGGTTGCAAATGCTCCCCTGAAACGTTTGGATGTCGAAACAGAAGTCTTTTTATCACAGGACAAGAAATCAGCCCTCGACAACTTAACCGGCTTAAAATTTTTTTTTGAAAAAATCCGTAAGCCCCGGGGTCACAATTTCATCAAAAATCGGACTTCCGGGAATTCACTCCAAAATGGAGCTAAACGGTTGCAAATGCTCCCCTGAAGGGTTTGGCGGTCGAAACAGAATTTTTTTTATCACAGGACAAGAAATCAGCCATCGACAAGTTAACCGGCAGAATTTTTTTTATTAAAAAAATCCCTAAGCCCCGGGGTCACAATTTCATCAAAAATCTGACTTTCGGCAATTCACTCAAAAATGGTGCCAAACGGGTGCAAATGCTCCCCTGAAAGGTTTGGCGGTCGAAACAGAAGTTTTTTTATCACAGGACAAGAAATCAGCCATCGACAAGTTAACCGGCACAAAATTTTTTTTAAAAAAAATCCCTAAGCCCCGGGGTCACAATTTCCTCAAAAATCTGACTTTCGGCAATTCACTCAAAAATGTTGCCAAACGGTTGCAAATACTCCCCTGAAACGTTTGGATGTCGAAACAGAAGTCTTTTTATCACAGGACAAGAAATCAGCCCTCGACAACTTAACCGGTAGAAATTTTTTTTAAAAAAAAATCCGTAAGCCCCGGGGTCACAATTTCATCAAAAATCTGACTTTCGGGAATTCATTCAAAAATTTAGCCAAACGGGTGCAAATGCTCCCCTGAAAGGTTTGGCGGTCGAAACAGAAGGCTTTTTATCACAGGACAAGAAATCAGCTCTCGACAACTTAACCGGCAGAATTTTATTTTTTGAAAAAATCCCGAAGCCCCGGGGTCACAATTTCATCAAAAATCTGACTTTCGGCAATTCACTCAAAAATGGTGCCAAACGGTTGCAAATGCTCCCTGAAAGGTTTGGCGGTCGAAACAGAAGTCTTTTTATCACAGGACAAGCAATCAGCCCTCGACAACTTAACCGGTAGAAATTTTTTTTAAAAAAAAATTCCGTAAGCCCCGGGGTCACAATTTCATCAAAAACCTGACTTTCGGGAATTCACTCAAAAATTTAGCCAAACGGGTGCAAATGCTCCCCTGAAAGGTTTGGCGGTCGAAACAGAAGGCTTTTTATCATAGGACAAGAAATCAGCCCTCGACAACTTAACCGGCAGAATTTTATTTTTTAAAAAATCCCTAAGCCCCGGGGTCACAATTTCATCAAAAATCTGACTTTCGACAATTCACTAAAAAATGGAGCCAAACGTGTGCAAATGCTCCCCTGAAAGGTTTGGCGGTCGAAACAGAAGGCTTTTTATCACAGGACAAGAAATCAGCCCTCGACAACTTAACCGGCAGAATTTTTTTTTGAAAAAATCCGTAAGCCCCGGGGTCACAATTTCATCAAAAATCTGACTTTCGGGAATTCACTCAAAAATTGTGTCAAACGGGTGAAAATGCTCCCCTGAAAGGTTTGGCGGTCAAAACAGAAGGCTTTTTATCACAGGAAAAGAAATCAGCCCTCGACAACTTAACCGGCAGAATTTTTTTTTTTGAAAAAATCCGTAAGCCCCGGGGTCACAATTTCATCAAAAATCTGACTTTTGGCAATTCACTCAAAAATGGTGCCAAACGGGTGAAAATGCTACCCTGAAGGGTTTGGCGGTCAAAACAGAATTTTTTTTATCACAGGACAAGAAATCAGCCATCGACAAGTTAACCGGCAGAAATTTTTTTTTGAAAAAATCCCTAAGCCCCGGGGTCACAATTTCATCAAAAATCTGACTTTCGGCAATTCACTCAAAAATGGTGCCAAACGGTTGCAAATGCTCCCCTGAAACGTTTGGATGTCGAAACAGAAGTCTTTTTATCACAGGACAAGAAATCAGCCCTCGACAACTTAACCGGCTTAAAATTTTTTTTTGAAAAAATCCGTAAGCCCCGGGGTCACAATTTCATCAAAAATCGGACTTCCGGGAATTCACTCCAAAATGGAGCTAAACGGTTGCAAATGCTCCCCTGAAGGGTTTGGCGGTCGAAACAGAATTTTTTTTATCACAGGACAAGAAATCAGCCATCGACAAGTTAACCGGCAGAAATTTTTTTTTGAAAAAATCCCTAAGCCCCGGGGTCACGATTTCATCAAAAATCTGACTTTCGGCAATTCACTCAAAAATGGTGCCAAACGGTTGCAAATGCTCCCCTGAAACATTCGGATGTCGAAACAGAAGTCTTTTTATCACAGGACAAGAAATCAGCCCTCGACAACTTAAGCGGCTTAAAATTTTTTTTTGATAAAATCCGTAAGCCCCGGGGTCACAATTTCATCAAAAATCGGACTTCCGGGAATTCACTCAAAAATGGTGCCAAACGGGTGAAAATGCTCCCCTGAAGGGTTTGGCGGTCGAAACAGAATTTTTTTTATCACAGGACAAGAAATCAGCCATTGACAAGTTAACCGGCAGAATTTTTTTTTTGAAAAAATCCGTAAGCCCCGGGGTCACGATTTCATCAAAAATCTGACTTTCGACAATTCACTCAAAAATGGAGCTAAACGGTTGCAAATGCTCCCCTGAAACGTTTGGACGTCGAAACAGAAGTCTTTTTATCACAGGACAAGAAATCAGCCCTCGACTACTTAACCGGCTTAATTTTTTTTTGGAAAAAATCCGTAAGCCCCGGGGTCACAATTTCATCAAAAATCGGACTTTCGGGAATTCACTCAAAAATGATGCCAAATGGGTGCAAATGCTCCCCTGAAAGGTTTGGCGGTCGAAACAGAAGTTTTTTTATCACAGGACAAGAAATCAGCCATCGACAACTTAACAGGCAGAATTTTTTTTTTGAAAAAATCTGTAAGCCCCGGGGTCATAATTTCATCAAAAATCTGACTTTCGACAATTCACTCAAAAATGGAGCTAAACGGTTGCAAATGCTCCCCTGAAAGGTTTGGCGGTCGAAACAGAAGGCTTTTTATCACACGACAAGAAATCAGCCCTCGACAACTTAACCGGCAGAAATTTTTTTTTGAAAAAATCCCTAAGCCCCGTGGTCACAATTTCATCTAAAATCTGACTTTCGGCAATTCACTCAAAAATGGTGCCAAACGGGTGCAAATGCTCCCCTGAACAGTTTGGCGGTCGAAACAGAAGTTTTTTTATCACAGGACAAGAAATCAGCGATCGACAACTTAACCGGCAGAATTTTTTTTTTGAAAAAATCCGTAAGCCCCGGGGTCACAATTTCATCAAAAATCTGACTTTCGACAATTCACTCAAAAATGGAGCTAAACGGTTGCAAATGCTCCCCTGAAAGGTTTGGCGGTCAAAACAGAAGGCTTTTTATCACAGGACAAGAAATCAGCCCTCGACAACTTAACCGGCAGATATTTTTTTTTGAAAAAATCCGTAATCCCCTAGGTCACAATTTCATCAAAAATCTGACTTTCGGCAATTCACTCAAAATTGTGCCAAACGGTTTGAAATGCTCCCCTGAAACGTTTGGATGTCGAAACAGAAGTCTTTTTATCACAGGACAAGAAATCAGCCCTCGACAACTTAACCGGCTTAAAAAAATTTTTTGAAAAAATCCGTAAGCCCCGGGGTCACAATTTCATCAAAAATCGGACTTCCGGGAATTCACTCAAAAATGGTGCCAAACGGGTGAAAATGCTCCCCTGAAGGGTTTGGCGGTCGAAACAGAATTTTTTTTATCACAGGACAAGAAATCAGCCATCGACAAGTTAACCGGCAGAATTTTTTTTTTGAAAAATTCCGTAAGCCCCGGGGTCACGATTTCATCAAAAATCTGACTTTCGAAAATTCACTCAAAAATGGAGCTAAACGGTTGCAAATGCTCCCCTGAAACGTTTGGATGTCGAAACAGAAGTCTTTTTATTACAGGACAAGAAATCAGCCCTCGACAACTTAACCGGCAGAAATTTTTTTTTGAAAAAATCCGTAAGCCCCGGGGTCACAATTTCATCAAAAATCGGACTTTCGGGAATTCACTCAAAAATGATGCCAAAAGGGTGCAAATGCTCCCCTGAAATGTTTGGCGGTCGAAACCGAAGTTTTTTTATCACAGGACAAGAAATCAGCCATCGACAACTTAACAGGCAGAATTTTTTTTTTGAAAAAATCCGTAAGCCCCGGGGTCACAATTTCCTCAAAAATCTGACTTTCGACAATTCACTCAAAAATGGAGCTAAACGGTTGCAAATGCTCCCCTGAACAGTTTGGCGGTCGAAACAGAAGTCTTTTTATCACAGGACAAGAAATCAGCCCTCGACAACTTAACCGGCTTAAATTTTTTTTTGAAAAAATCCGTAAGCCCCGGGGTCACAATTTCATCAAAAATCTGACTTTCGGCAATTCACTCAAAAATGGAGCTAAACGGTTGCAAATGCTCCCCTGAAGGGTTTGGCGGTCGAAACAGAAGTTTTTTTATCACAGGACAAGAAATCAGCCATCGACAACTTAACAGGCAGAATTTTTTTTTTGAAAAAATCTGTAAGCCCCGGGGTCACAATTTCATCAAAAATCTGACTTTCGACAATTCACTCAAAAATGGAGCTAAACGGTTGCAAATGCTCCCCTGAAGGGTTTGGCGGTCGAAACAGAATTTTTTTTATCACAGGACAAGAAATCAGCCATCGACAACTTAACCGGCAGAAATTTTTTTTTGAAAAAATCCCTAAGCCCCGGGGTCACAATTTCATCAAAAATCTGACTTTCGGCAATTCACTCAAAAATGGTGCCAAACGGTTGCAAATGCTCCCCTGAAGGGTTTGGCGGTCGAAACAGAATTTTTTTTATCACAGGACAAGAAATCAGCCATCGACAACTTAACCGGCAGAATTTTTTTTTTGAAAAAATCCGTAAGCCCCGGGGTCACAATTTCATCAAAAATCTGACTTTCGACAATTCACTCAAAAATGGAGCTAAACGGTTGCAAATGCTCCCCTGAAAGGTTTGGAGGTCAAAACAGAAGGCTTTTTATCACAGGACAAGAAATCAGCCCTCGACAACTTAACCAGCAGATGTTTTTTTGTTTCAAAAAATCCGTAATCCCCTAGGGTCACAATTTCATCAAAAATCTGACTTTCGGCAATTCACTCAAAAATGGTGCCAAACGGTTGCAAATGCTCCCTGAAAGGTTTGGCGGTCGAAACAGAAGTCTTTTTATCACAGGACAAGAAATCAGCCCTCGACAACTTAACCGGTAGAAATTTTTTTTAAAAAAAAATCCGTAAGCCCCGGGGTCACAATTTCATCAAAAACCTGACTCTCGGGAATTCACTCAAAAATTTAGCCAAACGGGTGCAAATGCTCCCCTGAAAGGTTTGGCGGTCAAAACAGAAGGCTTTTTATCACAGGACAAGAAATCAGCCCTCGACAACTTAACCGGCAGAATTTTTTTTTTTGAAAAAATCCGTAAGCCCCGGGGTCACAATTTCATCAAAAATCTGACTTTCGACAATTCACTCCAAAATGGAGCTAAACGGTTGCAAATGCTCCCCTGAAAGGTTTGGCGGTCAAAACAGAAGGCTTTTTATCACAGGACAAGAAATCAGCCCTCGACAACTTAACCGGCAGAAATTTTTTTTTGAAAAAATCCGTAATCCCCTAGGTCACAATTTCATCAAAAATCTGACTTTCGGCAATTCACTCAAAATTGTGCCAAACGGTTTGAAATGCTCCCCTGAAACGTTTGGATGTCGAAACAGAAGTCTTTTTATCACAGGACAAGAAATCAGCCCTCGACAACTTAACCGGCTTAAAAAAATTTTTTGAAAAAATCCGTAAGCCCCGGGGTCACAATTTCATCAAAAATCTGACTTTCGGGAATTCACTCAAAAATGGTGCCAAACGGGTGAAAATGCTCCCCTGAAGGGTTTGGCGGTCGAAACAGAATTTTTTTTATCACAGGACAAGAAATCAGCCATCGACAAGTTAACCGGCAGAATTTTTTTTTTGAAAAATTCCGTAAGCCCCGGGGTCACGATTTCATCAAAAATCTGACTTTCGAAAATTCACTCAAAAATGGAGCTAAACGGTTGCAAATGCTCCCCTGAAACGTTTGGATGTCGAAACAGAAGTCTTTTTATTACAGGACAAGAAATCAGCCCTCGACAACTTAACCGGCAGAAATTTTTTTTTGAAAAAATCCGTAAGCCCCGGGGTCACAATTTCATCAAAAATCGGACTTTCGGGAATTCACTCAAAAATGATGCCAAAAGGGTGCAAATGCTCCCCTGAAATGTTTGGCGGTCGAAACCGAAGTTTTTTTATCACAGGACAAGAAATCAGCCATCGACAACTTAACAGGCAGAATTTTTTTTTTGAAAAAATCCGTAAGCCCCGGGGTCACAATTTCCTCAAAAATCTGACTTTCGACAATTCACTCAAAAATGGAGCTAAACGGTTGCAAATGCTCCCCTGAACAGTTTGGCGGTCGAAACAGAAGTCTTTTTATCACAGGACAAGAAATCAGCCCTCGACAACTTAACCGGCTTAAATTTTTTTTTGAAAAAATCCGTAAGCCCCGGGGTCACAATTTCATCAAAAATCTGACTTTCGGCAATTCACTCAAAAATGGAGCTAAACGGTTGCAAATGCTCCCCTGAAGGGTTTGGCGGTCGAAACAGAAGTTTTTTTATCACAGGACAAGAAATCAGCCATCGACAACTTAACAGGCAGAATTTTTTTTTTGAAAAAATCTGTAAGCCCCGGGGTCACAATTTCATCAAAAATCTGACTTTCGACAATTCACTCAAAAATGGAGCTAAACGGTTGCAAATGCTCCCCTGAAGGGTTTGGCGGTCGAAACAGAATTTTTTTTATCACAGGACAAGAAATCAGCCATCGACAACTTAACCGGCAGAAATTTTTTTTTGAAAAAATCCCTAAGCCCCGGGGTCACAATTTCATCAAAAATCTGACTTTCGGCAATTCACTCAAAAATGGTGCCAAACGGTTGCAAATGCTCCCCTGAAGGGTTTGGCGGTCGAAACAGAATTTTTTTTATCACAGGACAAGAAATCAGCCATCGACAACTTAACCGGCAGAATTTTTTTTTTGAAAAAATCCGTAAGCCCCGGGGTCACAATTTCATCAAAAATCTGACTTTCGACAATTCACTCAAAAATGGAGCTAAACGGTTGAAAATGCTCCCCTGAAAGGTTTGGAGGTCAAAACAGAAGGCTTTTTATCACAGGACAAGAAATCAGCCCTCGACAACTTAACCAGCAGATGTTTTTTTGTTTCAAAAAATCCGTAATCCCCTAGGGTCACAATTTCATCAAAAATCTGACTTTCGGCAATTCACTCAAAAATGGTGCCAAACGGTTGCAAATGCTCCCTGAAAGGTTTGGCGGTCGAAACAGAAGTCTTTTTATCACAGGACAAGAAATCAGCCCTCGACAACTTAACCGGTAGAAATTTTTTTTTAAAAAAAATCCGTAAGCCCCGGGGTCACAATTTCATCAAAAACCTGACTCTCGGGAATTCACTCAAAAATTTAGCCAAACGGGTGCAAATGCTCCCCTGAAAGGTTTGGCGGTCAAAACAGAAGGCTTTTTATCACAGGACAAGAAATCAGCCCTCGACAACTTAACCGGCAGAATTTTTTTTTTTGAAAAAATCCGTAAGCCCCGGGGTCACAATTTCATCAAAAATCGGACTTCCGGGAATTCACTCCAAAATGGAGCTAAACGGTTGCAAATGCTCCCCTGAAGGGTTTGGCGGTCGAAACAGACTTTTTTTTATCACAGGACAAGAAATCAGCCATCGACAAGTTAACCGGCAGAAATTTTTTTTTGAAAAAATCCCTAAGCCCCGGGGTCACGATTTCATCAAAAATCTGACTTTCGGCAATTCACTCAAAAATGGTGCCAAACGGTTGCAAATGCTCCCCTGAAACATTTGGATGTCGAAACAGAAGTCTTTTTATCACAGGACAAGAAATCAGCCCTCGACAACTTAAGCGGCTTAAAAATTTTTTTTGATAAAATCCGTAAGCCCCGGGGTCACAATTTCATCAAAAATCGGACTTCCGGGAATTCACTCAAAAATGATGCCAAATGGGTGCAAATGCTCCCCTGAAAGGTTTGGCAGTCGAAACAGAATTTTTTTTATCACAGGACAAGAAATCAGCCATCGACAACTTAACAGGCAGAATTTTTTTTTTGAAAAAATCTGTAAGCCCCGGGGTCACAATTTCATCAAAAATCTGACTTTCGACAATTCACTCAAAAATGGAGCTAAACGGTTGCAAATGCTCCCCTGAAAGGTTTGGCGGTCGAAACAGAAGGCTTTTTATCACACGACAAGAAATCAGCCCTCGACAACTTAACCGGCAGAAATTTTTTTTTGAAAAAATCCCTAAGCCCCGTGGTCACAATTTCATCTAAAATCTGACTTTCGGCAATTCACTCAAAAATGGTGCCAAACGGGTGCAAATGCTCCCCTGAACAGTTTGGCGGTCGAAACAGAAGTTTTTTTATCACAGGACAAGAAATCAGCGATCGACAACTTAACCGGCAGAATTTTTTTTTTGAAAAAATCCGTAAGCCCCGGGGTCACAATTTCATCAAAAATCTGACTTTCGACAATTCACTCAAAAATGGAGCTAAACGGTGGCAAATGCTCCCCTGAAAGGTTTGGCGGTCAAAACAGAAGGCTTTTTATCACAGGACAAGAAATCAGCCCTCGACAACTTAACCGGCAGATATTTTTTTTTGAAAAAATCTGTAAGCCCCGGGGTCACAATTTCATCAAAAATCTGACTTTCGACAATTCACTCAAAAATGGAGCTAAACGGTTGCAAATGCTCCCCTGAAGGGTTTGGCGGTCGAAACAGAATTTTTTTAATCACAGGACAAGAAATCAGCCATCGACAACTTAACCGGCAGAAATTTTTTTTTGAAAAAATCCCTAAGCCCCGGGGTCACAATTTCATCAAAAATCTGACTTTCGGCAATTCACTCAAAAATGGTGCCAAACGGTTGCAAATGCTCCCCTGAAGGGTTTGGCGGTCGAAACAGAATTTTTTTTATCACAGGACAAGAAATCAGCCATCGACAAGTTAACCGGCAGAAATTTTTTTTTGAAAAAATCCCTAAGCCCCGGGGTCACGATTTCATCAAAAATCTGACTTTCGGCAATTCACTCAAAAATGGAGCTAAACGGTTGCAAATGCTCCCCTGAAAGGTTTGGCGGTCAAAACAGAAGGCTTTTTATCACAGGACAAGAAATCAGCCCTCGACAACTTAACCAGCAGATGTTTTTTTTTTGAAAAAATCCGTAATCCCCTAGGGTCACAATTTCATCAAAAATCTGACTTTCGGCAATTCACTCAAAAATGGTGCCAAATGGTTGCAAATGCTCCCCTGAAACGTTTGGATGTCGAAACAGAAGTCTTTTTATCACAGGACAAGAAATCAGCCATCGACAACTTAACAGGCAGAATTTTTTTTTAAAAAAAAATCCGTAAGCCCCGGGGTCACAATTTCCTCAAAAATCTGACTTTCGACAATTCACTCAAAAATGGAGCTAAACGGTTGCAAATGCTCCCCTGAAACGTTTGGACGTCGAAACAGAAGTCTTTTTATCACAGGACAAGAAATCAGCCCTCGACAACTTAACCGGCTTAAATTTTTTTTTGAAAAAATCCGTACGCCCCGGGGTCACAATTTCATCAAAAATCTGACTTTCGGCAATTCACTCAAAAATGGAGCTAAACGGTTGCAAATGCTCCCCTGAAGGGTTTGGCGGTCGAAACAGAAGTTTTTTTATCACAGGACAAGAAATGAGCCATCGACAACTTAACAGGCAGAATTTTTTTTTTGAAAAAATCCGTAAGCCCCGGGGTCACAATTTCATCAAAAATCTGACTTTCGACAATTAACTCAAAAATGGAGCTAAACGGTTGCAAATGCTCCCCTGAAGGGTTTGGCGGTCGAAACAGAATTTTTTTTATCACAGGACAAGAAATCAGCCATCGACAACTTAACCGGCAGAAATTTTTTTTTGAAAAAATCCCTAAGCCCCGGGGTCACAATTTCATCAAAAATCTGACTTTCGACAATTCACTCAAAAATGGAGCTAAACGGTTGCAAATGCTCCCCTGAAGGGTTTGGCGGTCGAAACAGAAGTTTTTTTATCACAGGACAAGAAATCAGCCATCGACAACTTAACCGGCAGAAATTTTTTTTTGAAAAAATCCGTAAGCCCCGGGGTCACAATTTCATCAAAAATCTGACTTTCGACAATTCACTCAAAAATGGAGCTAAACGGTTGCAAATGCTCCCCTGAAAGGTTTGGCGGTCAAAACAGAAGGCTTTTTATCACAGGACAAGAAATCAGCCCTCGACAACTTAACCAGCAGATGTTTTTTTTTTGAAAAAATCCGTAATCCCCTAGGGTCACAATTTCATCAAAAATCTGACTTTCGGCAATTCACTCAAAAATGGTGCCAAACGGTTGCAAATGCTCCCCTGAAACGTTTGGATGTCGAAACAGAAGTCTTTTTATCACAGGACAAGAAATCAGCCATCGACAACTTAACAGGCAGAATTTTTTTTAAAAAAAAAATCCGTAAGCCCCGGGGTCACAATTTCATAAAAAATCTGACTTTCGACAATTCACTCAAAAATGGAGCTAAACGGTTGCAAATGCTCCCCTGAAAGGTTTGGCGGTCAAAACAGAAGGCTTTTTATCACAGGACAAGAAATCAGCCATCGACAACTTAACCGGCAGAAATTTTTTTTTGAAAAAATCCGTAAGCCCCGGGGTCACAATTTCATCAAAAATCTGACTTTCGACAATTCACTCAAAAATGGAGCTAAACGGTTGCAAATGCTCCCCTGAAAGGTTTGGCGGTCAAAACAGAAGGCTTTTTATCACAGGACAATAAATCAGCCCTCGAAAACTTAACCGGCAGATTTTTTTTTTTTTTGAAAAAATCCGTAATCCCCTAGGGTCACAATTTCATCAAAAATCTGACTTTTGGCAATTCACTCAAAAATGGTGCCAAACGGTTGCAAATGCTCCCCTGAAACGTTTGGATGTCGAAACAGAAGTCTTTTTATCACAGGACAAGAAATCAGCCCTCGACAACTTAACCGGCTTAAATTTTTTTTTGAAAAAATCCGTAAGCCCTGGGCTCACAATCTCATCAAAAATCGGACTTCCGGGAATTCACTCAAAAATGGTGCCAAACGGGTGAAAATGCTCCCCTGAAGGGTTTGGCGGTCGAAACAGAATTTTTTTTATCACAGGACAAGAAATCAGCCATCGACAAGTTAACCGGCTTAAATTTTTTTTTGAAAAAATCCGTACGCCCCGGGGTCACAATTTCATCAAAAATCTGACTTTCGGCAATTCACTCAAAAATGGAGCTAAACGGTTGCAAATGCTCCCCTGAAGGGTTTGGCGGTCGAAACAGAATTTTTTTTATCACAGGACAAGAAATCAGCCATCGACAACTTAACCGGCAGAAATTTTTTTTTGAAAAAATCCCTAAGCCCCGGGGTCACAATTTCATCAAAAATCTGACTTTCGACAATTCACTCAAAAATGGAGCTAAACGGTTGCAAATGCTCCCCTGAAGGGTTTGGCGGTCGAAACAGAAGTTTTTTTATCACAGGACAAGAAATCAGCCATCGACAACTTAACCGGTAGAAATTTTTTTTTGAAAAAATCCCTAAGCCCCGGGGTCACAATTTCATCAAAAATCTGACTTTCGACAATTCACTCAAAAATGGAGCTAAACGGTTGCAAATGCTCCCCTGAAAGGTTTGGCGGTCAAAACAGAAGGCTTTTTATCACAGGACAAGAAATCAGCCCTCGACAACTTAACCAGCAGATGTTTTTTTTTTGAAAAAATCCGTAATCCCCTAGGGTCACAATTTCATCAAAAATCTGACTTTCGGCAATTAACTCAAAAATGGTGCCAAATGGTTACAAATGCTCCCCTGAAACGTTTGGATGTCGAAACAGAAGTCTTTTTATCACAGGACAAGAAATCAGCCATCGACAACTTAACAGGCAGAATTTTTTTAAAAAAAAAAATCCGTAAGCCCCGGGGTCACAATTTCATCAAAAATCTGACTTTCGACAATTCACTCAAAAATGGAGCTAAACGGTTGCAAATGCTCCCCTGAAAGGTTTGGCGGTCAAAACAGAAGGCTTTTTATCACAGGACAATAAATCAGCCCTCGACAACTTAACCGGCAGATTTTTTTTTTTTTGAAAAAATCCGTAATCCCCTGGGGTCACAATTTCATCAAAAATCTGACTTTTGGCAATTCACTCAAAAATGGTGCCAAACGGTTGCAAATGCTCCCCTGAAACGTTTGGATGTCGAAACAGAAGTCTTTTTATCACAGGACAAGAAATCAGCCCTCGACAACTTAACCGGCTTAAATTTTTTTTTGAAAAAATCCGTAAGCCCTGGGCTCACAATCTCATCAAAAATCGGACTTCCGGGAATTCACTCAAAAATGGTGCCAAACGGGTGAAAATGCTCCCCTGAAGGGTTTGGCGGTCGAAACAGAATTTTTTTTATCACAGGACAAGAAATCAGCCATCGACAAGTTAACCGGCAGAATTTTTTTTTTGAAAAAATCCGTAAGCCCCGGGGTCACGATTTCATCAAAAATCTGACTTTCGACAATTCACTCAAAAATGGAGCTAAACGGTTGCAAATGCTCCCCTGAAGGGTTTGGCGGTCGAAACAGAATTTTTTTTATCACAGGACAAGAAATCAGCCATCGACAACTTAACCGGCAGAAATTTTTTTTTGAAAAAATCCCTAAGCCCCGGGGTCACAATTTCATCAAAAATCTGACTTTCGACAATTCACTCAAAAATGGAGCTAAACGGTTGCAAATGCTCCCCTGAAGGGTTTGGCGGTCGAAACAGAATTTTTTTTATCACAGGACAAGAAATCAGCCATCGACAACTTAACCGGCAGAAATTTTTTTTTGAAAAAATCCCTAAGCCCCGGGGTCACAATTTCATCAAAAATCTGACTTTCGACAATTAACTCAAAAATGGAGCTAAACGGTTGCAAATGCTCCCCTGAAGGGTTTGGCGGTCGAAACAGAATTTTTTTTATCACAGGACAAGAAATCAGCCATCGACAACTTAACCGGCAGAAATTTTTTTTTGAAAAAATCCCTAAGCCCCGGGGTCACAATTTCATCAAAAATCTGACTTTCGACAATTCACTCAAAAATGGAGCTAAACGGTTGCAAATGCTCCCCTGAAGGGTTTGGCGGTCGAAACAGAAGTTTTTTTATCACAGGACAAGAAATCAGCCATCGACAACTTAACCGGCAGAAATTTTTTTTTGAAAAAATCCGTAAGCCCCGGGGTCACAATTTCATCAAAAATCTGACTTTCGACAATTCACTCAAAAATGGAGCTAAACGGTTGCAAATGCTCCCCTGAAAGGTTTGGCGGTCAAAACAGAAGGCTTTTTATCACAGGACAAGAAATCAGCCCTCGACAACTTAACCAGCAGATGTTTTTTTTTTGAAAAAATCCGTAATCCCCTAGGGTCACAATTTCATCAAAAATCTGACTTTCGGCAATTCACTCAAAAATGGTGCCAAACGGTTGCAAATGCTCCCCTGAAACGTTTGGATGTCGAAACAGAAGTCTTTTTATCACAGGACAAGAAATCAGCCATCGACAACTTAACAGGCAGAATTTTTTTTAAAAAAAAAATCCGTAAGCCCCGGGGTCACAATTTCATAAAAAATCTGACTTTCGACAATTCACTCAAAAATGGAGCTAAACGGTTGCAAATGCTCCCCTGAAAGGTTTGGCGGTCAAAACAGAAGGCTTTTTATCACAGGACAAGAAATCAGCCATCGACAACTTAACCGGCAGAAATTTTTTTTTGAAAAAATCCGTAAGCCCCGGGGTCACAATTTCATCAAAAATCTGACTTTCGACAATTCACTCAAAAATGGAGCTAAACGGTTGCAAATGCTCCCCTGAAAGGTTTGGCGGTCAAAACAGAAGGCTTTTTATCACAGGACAATAAATCAGCCCTCGAAAACTTAACCGGCAGATTTTTTTTTTTTTTGAAAAAATCCGTAATCCCCTAGGGTCACAATTTCATCAAAAATCTGACTTTTGGCAATTCACTCAAAAATGGTGCCAAACGGTTGCAAATGCTCCCCTGAAACGTTTGGATGTCGAAACAGAAGTCTTTTTATCACAGGACAAGAAATCAGCCCTCGACAACTTAACCGGCTTAAATTTTTTTTTGAAAAAATCCGTAAGCCCTGGGCTCACAATCTCATCAAAAATCGGACTTCCGGGAATTCACTCAAAAATGGTGCCAAACGGGTGAAAATGCTCCCCTGAAGGGTTTGGCGGTCGAAACAGAATTTTTTTTATCACAGGACAAGAAATCAGCCATCGACAAGTTAACCGGCTTAAATTTTTTTTTGAAAAAATCCGTACGCCCCGGGGTCACAATTTCATCAAAAATCTGACTTTCGGCAATTCACTCAAAAATGGAGCTAAACGGTTGCAAATGCTCCCCTGAAGGGTTTGGCGGTCGAAACAGAATTTTTTTTATCACAGGACAAGAAATCAGCCATCGACAACTTAACCGGCAGAAATTTTTTTTTGAAAAAATCCCTAAGCCCCGGGGTCACAATTTCATCAAAAATCTGACTTTCGACAATTCACTCAAAAATGGAGCTAAACGGTTGCAAATGCTCCCCTGAAGGGTTTGGCGGTCGAAACAGAAGTTTTTTTATCACAGGACAAGAAATCAGCCATCGACAACTTAACCGGTAGAAATTTTTTTTTGAAAAAATCCCTAAGCCCCGGGGTCACAATTTCATCAAAAATCTGACTTTCGACAATTCACTCAAAAATGGAGCTAAACGGTTGCAAATGCTCCCCTGAAAGGTTTGGCGGTCAAAACAGAAGGCTTTTTATCACAGGACAAGAAATCAGCCCTCGACAACTTAACCAGCAGATGTTTTTTTTTTGAAAAAATCCGTAATCCCCTAGGGTCACAATTTCATCAAAAATCTGACTTTCGGCAATTAACTCAAAAATGGTGCCAAATGGTTACAAATGCTCCCCTGAAACGTTTGGATGTCGAAACAGAAGTCTTTTTATCACAGGACAAGAAATCAGCCATCGACAACTTAACAGGCAGAATTTTTTTAAAAAAAAAAATCCGTAAGCCCCGGGGTCACAATTTCATCAAAAATCTGACTTTCGACAATTCACTCAAAAATGGAGCTAAACGGTTGCAAATGCTCCCCTGAAAGGTTTGGCGGTCAAAACAGAAGGCTTTTTATCACAGGACAATAAATCAGCCCTCGACAACTTAACCGGCAGATTTTTTTTTTTTTGAAAAAATCCGTAATCCCCTGGGGTCACAATTTCATCAAAAATCTGACTTTTGGCAATTCACTCAAAAATGGTGCCAAACGGTTGCAAATGCTCCCCTGAAACGTTTGGATGTCGAAACAGAAGTCTTTTTATCACAGGACAAGAAATCAGCCCTCGACAACTTAACCGGCTTAAATTTTTTTTTGAAAAAATCCGTAAGCCCTGGGCTCACAATCTCATCAAAAATCGGACTTCCGGGAATTCACTCAAAAATGGTGCCAAACGGGTGAAAATGCTCCCCTGAAGGGTTTGGCGGTCGAAACAGAATTTTTTTTATCACAGGACAAGAAATCAGCCATCGACAAGTTAACCGGCAGAATTTTTTTTTTGAAAAAATCCGTAAGCCCCGGGGTCACGATTTCATCAAAAATCTGACTTTCGACAATTCACTCAAAAATGGAGCTAAACGGTTGCAAATGCTCCCCTGAAACGTTTGGATGTCGAAACAGAAGTCTTTTTATCACAGGACAAGAAATCAGCCCTCGACAACTTAACCGGCAGAAATTTTTTTTTGAAAAAATCCGTAAGCCCCGGGGTCACAATTTCATCAAAAATCGGACTTTCGGAAATTCACTCAAAAATGATGCCAAATGGGTGCAAATGCTCCCCTGACAGGTTTGGCGGTAGAAACGGAAGTTTTTTTATCACAGGACAAGAAATCAGCCATCGACAACTTAACAGGCAGAATTTTTTTTTGGAAAAAATCCGTAAGCCCCGGGGTCACAATTTCATAAAAAATCTGACTTTCGACAATTCACTCAAAAATGGAGCTAAACGGTTGCAAATGCTCCCCTGAAAGGTTTGGAGGTCGAAACAGAAGGCTTTTTATCACAGGACAAGAAATCAGCCCTCGACAACTTAACCGGCAGAATTTTATTTTTAAAAAAATCCGTAATCCCCTAGGATCACAATTTCATCAAAAATCTGACTTTCGGCAATTCACTCAAAAATGGTGCCAAACGGTTGCAAATGCTCCCCTGAAACGTTTGGATGTCGAAACAGAAGTCTTTTTATCACAGGACAAGAAATCAGCCCTCGACAACTTAACCGGCTTAAATTTTTTTTTTGAAAAAATCCGTAAGCCCCGGGGTCACAATTTCATCAAAAATCGGACTTCCGGGAATTCACTCAAAAATGGTGCCAAACGGGTGAAAATGCTCCCCTGAAGGGTTTGGCGGTCGAAACAGAATTTTTTTTATCACAGGACAAGAAATCAGCCATCGAAAAGTTAACCGGCAGAATTTTTTTTTTGAAAAAATCCGTAAGCCCCGGGTTCACGATTTCATCAAAAATCTGACTTTCGACAATTCAATCAAAAATGGAGCTAAACGGTTACAAATGCTCCCCTGAAACGTTTGGACGTCGAAACAGAAGTCTTTTTATCACAGGACAAGAAATCAGCCCTCGACAACTTAACCGGCTTAAATTTTTTTTTGAAAAAATCCGTACGCCCCGGGGTCACAATTTCATCAAAAATCTGACTTTCGGCAATTCACTCAAAAATGGAGCTAAACGGTTGCAAATGCTCCCCTGAAGGGTTTGGCGGTCGAAACAGAATTTTTTTTATCACAGGACAAGAAATCAGCCATCGACAACTTAACCGGCAGAAATTTTTTTTTGAAAAAATCCCTAAGCCCCTAGGGTCACAATTTCATCAAAAATCTGACTTTTGGCAATTCACTCAAAAATGGTGCCAAACGGTTGCAAATGCTCCCCTGAAACGTTTGGATGTCGAAACAGAAGTCTTTTTATCACAGGACAAGAAATCATCCCTCGACAACTTAACCGGCTTAAAATTTTTTTTTGAAAAAATCCGTAAGCCCTGGGGTCACAATTTCATCAAAAATCGGACTTACGGGAATTCACTCAAAACTGGTGCCAAACGGGTGAAAATGCTCCCCTGAAAGGTTTGGCGGTCGAAACAGAATTTTTTTTATCACAGGACAATAAATCAGCCATCGACAAGTTAACCGGCAGAATTTTTTTTTTGAAAAAATCCGTAAGCCCCGGGGTCACAATTTCATAAAAAATCTGACTTTCGACAATTCACTCAAAAATGGAGCTAAACGGTTGCAAATGCTCCCCTGAAAGGTTTGGAGGTCGAAACAGAAGGCTTTTTATCACAGGACAAGAAATCAGCCCTCGACAACTTAACCGGCAGAATTTTATTTTTAAAAAAATCCCTAAGCCCCGGGGTCACAATTTCATCAAAAATCTGACTTTCGGCAATTCACACAAAAATGGTGCCAAACGGGTGCAAATGCTCCCCTGAACAGTTTGGCGGTCGAAACAGAATTTTTTTAATCACAGGACAAGAAATCAGCCATCGACAACTTAACCGGCAGAAATTTTTTTTTGAAAAAATCCCTAAGCCCCGGGGTCACAATTTCATCAAAAATCTGACTTTCGACAATTCACTCAAAAATGGAGCTAAACGGTTGCAAATGCTCCCCTGAAAGGTTTGGCGGTCAAAACAGAAGGCTTTTTATCACAGGACAAGAAATCAGCCCTCGACAACTTAACCGGCAGATTTTTTTTTTGAAAAAATCCGTAATCCCCTAGGGTCACAATTTCATCAAAAATCTGACTTTTGGCAATTCACTCAAAATGGTGCCAAACGGTTGCAAATGCTCCCCTGAAACGTTTGGATGTCGAAACAGAAGTCTTTTTATCACAGGACAAGAAATCATCCCTCGACAACTTAACCGGCTTAAAAAATTTTTTTGAAAAAATCCGTAAGCCCTGGGGTCACAATTTCATCAAAAATCGGACGTACGGGAATTCACTCAAAACTGGTGCCAAACGGGTGAAAATGCTCCCCTGAAAGGTTTGGCGGTCGAAACAGAATTTTTTTTATCACAGGACAATAAATCAGCCATCGACAAGTTAACCGGCAGAATTTTTTTTTTGAAATCATCCGTAAGCCCCGGGGTCACGATTTCATCAAAAATCTGACTTTCGACAATTCACTCAAAAATGGAGCTAAACGGTTGCAAATGCTCCCCTGAAACGTTTGGATGTCGAAACAGAAGTCTTTTTATCACAGGACAAGAAATCAGCCCTCGACAACTTGACCGGCAGAAATTTTTTTTTGACCCGGGGTCACAATTTCATCAAAAATCGGACTTTCGGGAATTCACTTAAAAATGATGCCAAATGGGTGCAAATGCTCCCCTGAAAGGTTTGGCGGTAGAAACGGAAGTTTTTTTATCACAGGACAAGAAATCAGCCATCGACAACTTAACAGGCAGATTTTTTTTTTGGAAAAAATCCGTAAGCCCCGGGGTCACAATTTCATAAAAAATCTGACTTTCGACAATTCAGTCAAAAATGGAGCTAAACGGTTGCAAATGCTCCCATGAAAGGTTTGGAGGTCGAAACAGAAGGCTTTTTATCACAGGACAAGAAATCAGCCCTCGACAACTTAACCGGCAGAATTTTATTTTTAAAAAAATCCCTAAGCCCCGGGGTCACAATTTCATCAAAAATCTGACTTTCGGCAATTCACTCAAAAATGGTGCCAAACGGGTGCAAATGCTCCCCTGAACAGTTTGGCGGTCGAAACAGAAGTTTTTTTATCACAGGACAAGAAATCAGCCATCGACAACTTGACCGGCAGAAATTTTTTTTTGAAAAAATCCGTAAGCCCCGGGGTCACAATTCCATCAAAAATCTGACTTTCGACAATTCACTCAAAAATGGAGCTAAACGGTTGCAAATGCTCCCCTGAAACGTTTGGACGTCGAAACAGAAGTCTTTTTATCACAGGACAAGAAATCAGCCCTCGACAACTTAACCGGCTTAAATTTTTTTTTGAAAAAATCCGTACGCCCCGGGGTCACAATTTCATCAAAAATCTGACTTTCGGCAATTCACTCAAAAATGGAGCTAAACGGTTGCAAATGCTCCCCTGAAGGGTTTGGCGGTCGAAACAGAATTTTTTTTATCACAGGACAAGAAATCAGCCATCGACAACTTAACCGGCAGAAATTTTTTTTTGAAAAAATCCCTAAGCCCCGGGGTCACAATTTCATCAAAAATCTGACTTTCGGCAATTCACTCAAAAATGGTGCCAAACGGGTGCAAATGCTCCCCTGAACAGTTTGGCGGTCGAAACAGAAGTTTTTTTATCACAGGACAAGAAATCAGCCATCGACAACTTAACCGGCAGAATTTTTTTTTTGAAAAAATCCGTAAGCCCCGGGGTCACAATTTCATCAAAAATCTGACTTTCGACAATTCACCCAAAAATGGAGCTAAACGGTTGCAAATGCTCCCCTGAAAGGTTTGGCGGTCAAAACAGAAGGCTTTTTATCACAGGACAAGAAATCAGCCCTCGACAACTTAACCGGCAGATTTTTTTTTTTTGAAAAAATCCGTAATCCCCTAGGGTCACAATTTCATCAAAAATCTGACTTTTGGCAATTCACTCAAAAATGGTGCCAAACGGTTGCAAATGCTCCCCTGAAACGTTTGGATGTCGAAACAGAAGTCTTTTTATCACAGGACAAGAAATCATCCCTCGACAACTTAACCGGCTTAAAATTTTTTTTTGAAAAAATCCGTAAGCCCTGCGGTCACAATTTCATCAAAAATCGGACTTACGGGAATTCACTCAAAAATGGTGCCAAACGGGTGAAAATGCTGCCCTGAAAGGTTTGGCGGTCGAAACAGAATTTTTTTTATCACAGGACAATAAATCAGCCATCGACAAGTTAACCGGCAGAATTTTTTTTTTGAAAAAATCCGTAAGCCCCGGGGTCACGATTTCATCAAAAATCTGACTTTCGACAATTCACTCAAAAATGGAGCTAAACGGTTGCAAATGCTCCCCTGAAACGTTTGGATGTCGAAACAGAAGTCTTTTTATCACAGGACAAGAAATCAGCCCTCGACAACTTAACCGCCAGAAATTTTTTTTTGAAAAAATCCGTAAGCCCCGGGGTCACAATTTCATCAAACATCGGACTTTCGGGAATTCACTTAAAAATGATGCCAAATGGGTGCAAATGCTCCCCTGAAAGGTTTGGCGGTAGAAACGGAAGTTTTTTTATCACAGGACAAGAAATCAGCCATCGACAACTTAACAGGCAGAATTCTTTTTTGGAAAAAATCCGTAAGCCCCGGGGTCACAATTTCATAAAAAATCTGACTTTCGACAATTCACTCAAAAATGGAGCTAAACGGTTGCAAATGCTCCCCTGAAAGGTTTGGAGGTCGAAACAGAAGGCTTTTTATCACAGGACAAGAAATCAGCCCTCGACAACTTAACCGGCAGAATTTTATTTTTAAAAAAATCCCTAAGCCCCGGGGTCACAATTTCATCAAAAATCTGACTTTCGGCAATTCACACAAAAATGGTGCCAAACGGGTGCAAATGCTCCCCTGAACAGTTTGGCGGTCGAAACAGAAGTTTTTTTATCACAGGACAAGAAATCAGCCATCGACAACTTGACCGGCAGAAATTTTTTTTTGAAAAAATCCGTAAGCCCCGGGGTCACAATTCCATCAAAAATCTGACTTTCGACAATTCACTCAAAAATGGAGCTAAACGGTTGCAAATGCTCCCCTGAAAGGTTTGGCGGTCAAAACAGAAGGCTTTTTATCACAGGACAAGAAATCAGCCCTCGACAACTTAACCGGCAGAATTTTTTTTTTGAAAAAATCCCTAAGCCCCGGGGTCACAATTTCATCAAAAATCTGACTTTCGGCAATTCACTCAAAAATGGTGCCAAACGGGTGAAAATGCTCCCCTGAAGGGTTTGGCGGTCGAAACAGAATTTTTTTTATCACAGGACAAGAAATCAGCCATCGACAAGTTAACCGGCAGAAATTTTTTTTTAAAAAAATCCCTAAGCCCCGGGGTCACAATTTCATAAAAAATCTGACTTTCGACAATTCACTCAAAAATGGAGCTAAACGGTTGCAAATGCTCCCCTGAAAGGTTTGGAGGTCGAAACAGAAGGCTTTTTATCACAGGACAAGAAATCAGCCCTCGACAACTTAACCGGCAGAATTTTTTTAAAAAACAAATCCGTAAGCCCCGGGGTCACAATTTCATCAAAAATCGGACTTTCGGGAATTCACTCAAAAATGGAGCCAAACGGTTGCAAATGCTCCCCTGAAAGGTTTGGCGGTCGAAACAGAAAGCTTTTTTATCACAGGAAAAGAAATCAGCCCTCGACAACTTAACCGGCAGAATTTTATTTTTAAAAAAATCCCTAAGCCCCGGGGTCACAATTTCATCAAAAATCTGACTTTCGGCAATTCACACAAAAATGGTGCCAAACGGGTGCAAATGCTCCCCTGAACAGTTTGGCGGTCGAAACAGAAGTTTTTTTATCACAGAACAAGAAATCAGCCATCGACAAGTTAACCGGCAGAAATTTTTTTTTAAAAAAATCCCTAAGCCCCGGGGTCACAATTTCATAAAAAATCTGACTTTCGACAATTCACTCAAAAATGGAGCTAAACGGTTGCAAATGCTCCCCTGAAAGGTTTGGAGGTCGAAACAGAAGGCTTTTTATCACAGGACAAGAAATCAGCACTCGACAACTTAACCGGCAGAATTTTTTTAAAAAACAAATCCGTAAGCCCCGGGGTCACAATTTCATCAAAAATCGGACTTTCGGGAATTCACTCAAAAATGGAGCCAAACGGTTGCAAATGCTCCCCTGAAAGGTTTGGCGGTCGAAACAGAAAGCTTTTTTATCACAGGAAAAGAAATCAGCCCTCGACAACTTAACCGGCAGAATTTTATTTTTAAAAAAATCCCTAAGCCCCGGGGTCACAATTCCATCAAAAATCTGACTTTCGACAATTCACTCAAAAATGGAGCTAAACGGCTGCAAATGCTCCTCCTGAAAGGTTTGGCGGTCAAAACAGAAGGCTTTTTATCACAGGACAAGAAATCAGCCCTCGACAACTTAACCGGCAGAATTTTTTTTTTGAAAAAATCCCTAAGCCCCGGGGTCACAATTTCATCAAAAATCTGACTTTCGGCAATTCACTCAAAAATGGTGCCAAACGGGTGAAAATGCTCCCCTGAAGGGTTTGGCGGTCGAAACAGAATTTTTTTTATCACAGGACAAGAAATCAGCCATCGACAAGTTAACCGGCAGAAATTTTTTTTAAAAAAAAATCCCTAAGCCCCGGGGTCACAATTTCATAAAAAATCTGACTTTCGACAATTCACTCAAAAATGGAGCTAAACGGTTGCAAATGCTCCCCTGAAAGGTTTGGAGGTCGAAACAGAAGGCTTTTTATCACAGGACAAGAAATCAGCCCTCGACAACTTAACCGGTAGAATTTTTTTAAAAAACAAATCCGTAAGCCCCGGGGTCACAATTTCATCAAAAATCGGACTTTCGGGAATTCACTCAAAAATGGAGCCAAACGGTTGCAAATGCTCCCCTGAAAGGTTTGGCGGTCGAAACAGAAAGCTTTTTTATCACAGGAAAAGAAATCAGCCGTCGACAACTTAACCGGCAGAATTTTTTTTAAAAAAAAAAATCCCTAAGCCCCGGGGTCACAATTTCATCAAAAATCTGACTTTCGGCAATTCACTCAAAAATGGTGCCAAACGGGTGAAAATGCTCCCCTGAAGGGTTTGGCGGTCGAAACAGAATTTTTTTTATCACAGTAGAAGAAATCAGCCATCGACAACTTAACCGGCAGAAATTTTTTTTTGAAAAAATCCGTAAGCCCCGGGGTCACAATTTCATCCAAAATCTGACTTTCGACAATTCACTCAAAAATGGAGCTAAACGGTTGCAAATGCTCCCCTGAAAGGTTTGGCGGTCAAAACAGAAGGCTTTTTATCACAGGACGAGAAATCAGCCCTCGACAACTTAACCGGCAGAAATTTTTTTTTTGAAAAAATCCGTAAGCCCCGGGGTCACAATTTCATCAAAAATCTGACTTTCGGCAATTCACTCAAAAATGGTGCCAAACGGGTGAAAATGCTCCCCTGAAGGGTTTGGCGGTCGAAACAGAATTTTTTTTATCGCAGGACAAGAAATCAGCCATCGACAAGTTAACCGGCAGAAATTTTTTTAAAAAAAAATCCCTAAGCCCCGGGGTCACAATTTCATCAAAAATCTGACTTTCGGCAATTCACTCAAAAATGGTGCCAAACGGTTGCAAATGCTCCCCTGAAACGTTTGGATGTCGAAAGAGAAGTCTTTTTATGACAGGACAAGAAATCAGCCCTCGACAACTTAACCGGCAAAAATTTTTTTTTTAAAAAATCCGTAAGCCCCGGGGTCACAATTTCATCAAAAATCTGACTTTCGACAATTCACTCAAAAATGGAGCTAAACGGTTGCAAATGCTCCCCTGAAAGGTTTGGCGGTCAAAATAGAAGGCTTTTTATCACAGGACAAGAAATCAGCCCTCGACAACTTAAGCGGCAGAAATTTTTTTTTTGAAAAAATCCGTAAGCCCCGGGGTCACAATTTCATCAAAAATCTGACTTTCGGCAATTCACTCAAAAATGGTGCCAAACGGGTGAAAATGCTCCCCTGAAGGGTTTGGCGGTCGAAATAGAATTTTTTTTATCGCAAGAAATCAACCATCGACAAGTTAACCGGCAGAAATTTTTTTTTGAAAAAATCCGTAAGCCCCGAGGTCACAATTTCATCAAAAATCTGACTTTCGACAATTCACTCAAAAATGGAGCTAAACGGTTGCAAATGCTCCCCTGAAAGGTTTGGCGGTCAAAATAGAAGGCTTTTTATCACAGGACAAGAAATCAGCCCTCGACAACTTAACCGGCAGAATTTTTTTTAAAAAAAAATCCGTAAGCCCCGGGGTCACAATTTCATCAAAAATCGGACTTTCGGGAATTCACTCAAAAATGGAGCCAAACGGTTGCAAATGCTCCCCTGAAAGGTTTGGCGGTCGAAACAGAAAGCTTTTTTATCACAGGAAAAGAAATCAGCCGTCGACAACTTAACCGGCAGAAATTTTTTTTTGAAAAAATCCGTAAGCCCCGGGGTCACAATTTCATCCAAAATCTGACTTTCGACAATTCACTCAAAAATGGAGCTAAACGGTTGCAAATGCTCCCCTGAAAGGTTTGGCGGTCAAAACAGAAGGCTTTTTATCACAGGACAAGAAATCAGCCCTCGACAACTTAACCGGCAGAATTTTTTTTTTGAAAAAATCCGTAAGCCCCGGGGTCACAATTTCATCAAAAATCTGAATTTCGGCAATTCACTCAAAAATGGTGCCAAACGGTTGCAAATGCTCCCCTGAAAGGTTTGGCGGTCGAAACAGTAAGCTTTTTTATCACAGGAAAAGAAATCAGCCGTCGACAAGTTAACCGGCAGAATTTTTTTTTTCAAAAAAATCCCTAAGCCCCGGGCTCACAATTTCATCAAAAATCTGACTTTCGGCAATTCACTCAAAAATGGAGCTAAACGGTTGCAAATGCTCCCCTGAAAGGTTTGGCGGTCAAATCAGAAGGCTTTTTATCACAGGACGAGAAATCAGCCCTCGACAACTTAACCGGCAGAATTTTTTTTTTGAAAAAATCCGTAAGCCCCGGGGTCACAATTTCATCAAAAATCTGACTTTCGGCAATTCACTCAAAAATGGTGCCAAACGGGTGAAAATGCTCCCCTGAAGGGTTTGGCGGTCGAAACAGAATTTTTTTTTATCACAGGACAAGAAATCAGCCATTGACAAGTTAACCGGCAGAAATTTTTTTTAAAAAAAATCCCTAAGCCCCGGGGTCACAATTTCATCAAAAATCTGACTTTCGGCAATTCACTCAAAAATGGTGCCAAACGGTTGCAAATGCTCCCCTGAAACGTTTGGATGTCGAAAGAGAAGTCTTTTTATGACAGGACAAGAAATCAGCCCTCGACAACTTAACCGGCAAAAAATTTTTTTTGAAAAAATCCGTAAGCCCCGGGGTCACAATTTCATCAAAAATCTGACTTTCGACAATTCACTCAAAAATGGAGCTAAACGGTTGCAAATGCTCCCCTGAAAGGTTTGGCGGTCAAAATAGAAGGCTTTTTATCACAGGACAATACATCAGCCCTCGACAACTTAACCGGCAGATTTTTTTTTAAAAAAAATCCGTAAGCCCCGGGGTCACAATTTCATCAAAAATCGGACTTTCGGGAATTCACTCAATAATGGAGCCAAACGGTTGCAAATGCTCCCCTGAAAGGTTTGGCGGTCGAAACAGAAAGCTTTTTTATCACAGGAAAAGAAATCAGCCGTCGACAACTTAACCGGCAGAATTTTTTTTTTTGAAAAAATCCGTAAGCCCCGGGGTCACAATTTCATCAAAAATCTGACTTTTGGCAATTCACTCAAAAATGGTGCCAAACGGGTGAAAATGCTCCCCTGAAGGGTTTGGCGGTCGAAACAGAATTTTTTTTATCACAGGACAAGAAATCAGCCATCGACAACTTAACCGGCAGAAATTTTTTTTCTGAAAAAATCCGTAAGCCCCGGGGTCACAATTTCATCAAAAATCTGACTTTCGACAATTCACTCAAAAATGGAGCTAAACGGTTGCAAATGCTCCCCTGAAAGGTTTGGCGGTCAAAATAGAAGTCTTTTTATGACAGGACAAGAAATCAGCCATCGACAACTTAACCGGCAAAAATTTTTTCTTGAAAAAATCCGTAAGCCCCGGGGTCACAATTTCATCAAAAATCTGACTTTCGACAATTCACTCAAAAATGGAGCTAAACGGTTGCAAATGCTCCCCTGAAAGGTTTGGCGGTCAAAATAGAAGGCTTTTTATCACAGGACAAGAAATCAGCCCTCGACAACTTAACCGGCAGATTTTTTAAAAAAAAAAAATCCGTAAGCCCCGGGGTCACAATTTCATCAAAAATCGGACTTTCGGGAATTCACTCAAAAATGGAGCCAAACGGTTGCAAATGCTCCCCTGAAAGGTTTGGCGGTCGAAACAGAAAGCTTTTTTATCACAGGAAAAGAAATCAGCCGTCGACAACTTAACCGGCAGAATTTTTTTTTTTGAAAAAATCCGTAAGCCCCGGGGTCACAATTTCATCAAAAATCTGACTTTTGGCAATTCACTCAAAAATGGTGCCAAACGGGTGAAAATGCTCCCCTGAAGGGTTTGGCGGTCGAAACAGAATTTTTTTTATCACAGGACAAGAAATCAGCCATCGACAACTTAACCGGCAGAAATTTTTTTCTGAAAAAATCCGTAAGCCCCGGGGTCACAATTTCATCAAAAATCTGACTTTCGACAATTCACTCAAAAATGGAGCTAAACGGTTGCAAATGCTCCCCTGAAAGGTTTGGCGGTCAAAATAGAAGTCTTTTTATGACAGGACAAGAAATCAGCCCTCGACAACTTAACCGGCAAAAATTTTTTCTTGAAAAAATCCGTAAGCCCCGGGGTCACAATTTCATCCAAAATCTGACTTTCGACAATTCACTCAAAAATGGAGCTAAACGGTTGCAAATGCTCCCCTGAAAGGTTTGGCGGTCAAAACAGAAGGCTTTTTATCACAGGACAAGAAATCAGCCCTCGACAACTTAACCGGCAGAATTTTTTTTTTGAAAAAATCCGTAAGCCCCGGGGTCACAATTTCATCAAAAATCTGAATTTCGGCAATTCACTCAAAAATGGTGCCAAACGGTTGCAAATGCTCCCCTGAAAGGTTTGGCGGTCGAAACAGTAAGCTTTTTTATCACAGGAAAAGAAATCAGCCGTCGACAAGTTAACCGGCAGAATTTTTTTTTTCAAAAAAATCCCTAAGCCCCGGGCTCACAATTTCATCAAAAATCTGACTTTCGGCAATTCACTCAAAAATGGAGCTAAATGGTTGCAAATGCTCCCCTGAAAGGTTTGGCGGTCAAATCAGAAGGCTTTTTATCACAGGACGAGAAATCAGCCCTCGACAACTTAACCGGCAGAATTTTTTTTTTGAAAAAATCCGTAAGCCCCGGGGTCACAATTTCATCAAAAATCTGACTTTCGGCAATTCACTCAAAAATGGTGCCAAACGGGTGAAAATGCTCCCCTGAAGGGTTTGGCGGTCGAAACAGAATTTTTTTTATCACAGGACAAGAAATCAGCCATTGACAAGTTAACCGGCAGAAATTTTTTTTTAAAAAAATCCCTAAGCCCCGGGGTCACAATTTCATCAAAAATCTGACTTTCGGCAATTCACTCAAAAATGGTGCCAAACGGTTGCAAATGCTCCCCTGAAACGTTTGGATGTCGAAAGAGAAGTCTTTTTATGACAGGACAAGAAATCAGCCCTCGACAACTTAACCGGCAAAAATTTTTTTCTGAAAAAATCCGTAAGCCCCGGGGTCACAATTTCATCAAAAATCTGACTTTCGACAATTCACTCAAAAATGGAGCTAAACGGTTGCAAATGCTCCCCTGAAAGGTTTGGCGGTCAAAATAGAAGTCTTTTTATGACAGGACAAGAAATCAGCCATCGACAACTTAACCGGCAAAAATTTTTTCTTGAAAAAATCCGTAAGCCCCGGGGTCACAATTTCATCAAAAATCTGACTTTCGACAATTCACTCAAAAATGGAGCTAAACGGTTGCAAATGCTCCCCTGAAAGGTTTGGCGGTCAAAATAGAAGGCTTTTTATCACAGGACAAGAAATCAGCCCTCGACAACTTAACCGGCAGATTTTTTTAAAAAAAAAAATCCGTAAGCCCCGGAGTCACAATTTCATCAAAAATCGGACTTTCGGGAATTCACTCAAAAATGGAGCCAAACGGTTGCAAATGCTCCCCTGAAAGGTTTGGCGGTCGAAACAGAAAGCTTTTTTATCACAGGAAAAGAAATCAGCCGTCGACAACTTAACCGGCAGAATTTTTTTTTTTGAAAAAATCCGTAAGCCCCGGGGTCACAATTTCATCAAAAATCTGACTTTCGGCAATTCACTCAAAAATGGTGCCAAACAGGTGAAAATGCTCCCCTGAAGGGTTTGGCGGTCGAAACAGAATTTTTTTTATCACAGGACAAGAAATCAGCCATCGACAACTTAACCGGCAGAAATTTTTTTTTGAAAAAATCCGTAAGCCCCGGGGTCACAATTTCATCAAAAATCTGACTTTCGACAATTCACTCAAAAATGGAGCTAAACAGTTGCAAATGCTCCCCTGAAAGGTTTGGCGGTCAAAACAGAAGGCTTTTTATCACAGGACAAGATATCAGCCCTCGACAACTTAACCGGCAGATTTTTTTTTTTGAAAAAATCCGTAAGCCCCGGGGTCACAATTTCATCCAAAATCTGACTTTCGACAATTCACTCAAAAATGGAGCTAAACGGTTGCAAATGCTCCCCTGAAAGGTTTGGCGGTCAAAACAGAAGGCTTTTTATCACAGGACAAGAAATCAGCCCTCGACAACTTAACCGGCAGAATTTTTTTTTTGAAAAAATCCGTAAGCCCCGGGGTCACAATTTCATCAAAAATCTGAATTTCGGCAATTCACTCAAAAATGGTGCCAAACGGTTGCAAATGCTCCCCTGAAAGGTTTGGCGGTCGAAACAGTAAGCTTTTTTATCACAGGAAAAGAAATCAGCCGTCGACAAGTTAACCGGCAGAATTTTTTTTTTCAAAAAAATCCCTAAGCCCCGGGCTCACAATTTCATCAAAAATCTGACTTTCGGCAATTCACTCAAAAATGGTGCCAAACGGTTGCAAATGCTCCCCTGAAACGTTTGGATGTCGAAAGAGAAGTCTTTTTATGACAGGACAAGAAATCAGCCCTCGACAACTTAACCGGCAGATTTTTTTTTAAAAAAAATCCGTAAGCCCCGGGGTCACAATTTCATCAAAAATCGGACTTTCGGGAATTCACTCAATAATGGAGCCAAACGGTTGCAAATGCTCCCCTGAAAGGTTTGGCGGAAGAAACAGAAAGCTTTTTTATCACAGGAAAAGAAATCAGCCGTCGACAACTTAACCGGCAGAATTTTTTTTTTTGAAAAAATCCGTAAGCCCCGGGGTCACAATTTCATCAAAAATCTGACTTTTGGCAATTCACTCAAAAATGGTGCCAAACGAGTGAAAATGCTCCCCTGAAGGGTTTGGCGGTCGAAACAGAATTTTTTTTATCACAGGACAAGAAATCAGCCATCGACAACTTAACCGGCAGAAATTTTTTTCTGAAAAAATCCGTAAGCCCCGGGGTCACAATTTCATCAAAAATCTGACTTTCGACAATTCACTCAAAAATGGAGCTAAACGGTTGCAAATGCTCCCCTGAAAGGTTTGGCGGTCAAAATAGAAGTCTTTTTATGACAGGACAAGAAATCAGCCCTCGACAACTTAACCGGCAAAAATTTTTTCTTGAAAAAATCCGTAAGCCCCGGGGTCACAATTTCATCAAAAATCTGACTTTCGACAATTCACTCAAAAATGGAGCTAAACGGTTGCAAATGCTCCCCTGAAAGGTTTGGCGGTCAAAATAGAAGGCTTTTTATCACAGGACAAGAAATCAGCCCTCGACAACTTAACCGGCAGATTTTTTTTAAAAAAAAAATCCGTAAGCCCCGGGGTCACAATTTCATCAAAAATCGGACTTTCGGGAATTCACTCAAAAATGGAGCCAAACGGTTGCAAATGCTCCCCTGAAAGGTTTGGCGGTCGAAACAGAAAGCTTTTTTATCACAGGAAAAGAAATCAGCTGTCGACAACTTAACCGGCAGAATTTTTTTTTAAAAAAAATCCGTAAGCCCCGGGGTCACAATTTCATCAAAAATCTGACTTTCGGCAATTCACTCAAAAATGGTGCCAAACAGGTGAAAATGCTCCCCTGAAGGGTTTGGCGGTCGAAACAGAATTTTTTTTATCACAGGACAAGAAATCAGCCATCGACAACTTAACCGGCAGAAATTTTTTTTTGAAAAAATCCGTAAGCCCCGGGGGTCACAATTTCATCAAAAATCTGACTTTCGACAATTCACTCAAAAATGGAGCTAAACAGTTGCAAATGCTCCCCTGAAAGGTTTGGCGGTCAAAACAGAAGGCTTTTTATCACAGGACAAGATATCAGCCCTCGACAACTTAACCGGCAGATTTTTTTTTTTGAAAAAATCCGTAAGCCCCGGGGTCACAATTTCATCCAAAATCTGACTTTCGACAATTCACTCAAAAATGGAGCTAAACGGTTGCAAATGCTCCCCTGAAAGGTTTGGCGGTCAAAACAGAAGGCTTTTTATCACAGGACAAGAAATCAGCCCTCGACAACTTAACCGGCAGAATTTTTTTTTTGAAAAAATCCGTAAGCCCCGGGGTCACAATTTCATCAAAAATCTGAATTTCGGCAATTCACTCAAAAATGGTGCCAAACGGTTGCAAATGCTCCCCTGAAAGGTTTGGCGGTCGAAACAGTAAGCTTTTTTATCACAGGAAAAGAAATCAGCCGTCGACAAGTTAACCGGCAGAATTTTTTTTTTCAAAAAAATCCCTAAGCCCCGGGCTCACAATTTCATCAAAAATCTGACTTTCGGCAATTCACTCAAAAATGGTGCCAAACGGTTGCAAATGCTCCCCTGAAACGTTTGGATGTCGAAAGAGAAGTCTTTTTATGACAGGACAAGAAATCAGCCCTCGACAACTTAACCGGCTAAAAATTTTTTTTTGAAAAAATCCGTAAGCCCCGGGGTCACAATTTCATCAAAAATCGGACTTCCGGGAATTCACTCAAAAATGGTGCCAAACGGGTGAAAATGCTCTCCTGAAGGGTTTGGCGGTCGAAACAGAATTTTTTTTATCACAGGACAAGAAATCAGCCATCGACAAGTTAACCGGCAGAATTTTTTTTTTGAAAAAATCCGTAAGCCCTGGGGTCACGATTTCATCAAAAATCTGACTTTCGACAATTCACTCAAAAATGGAGCTAAATGGTTGCAAATGCTTCCCTGAAAGGATTGGCGGTCGAAATAGAAGGCTTTTTATCACAGGACAAGAAATCAGCCCTCGACAACTTAACCGGCAGAATTTTACTTTTAAAAAAATCCCTAAGGCCCAAGGTCACAATTTCATCAAAAATCTGACTTTCGGCAATTCACTCAAAAATGGAGCTAAACGGTTGCAAATGCTCCCCTGAAAGGTTTGGCGGTCAAAATAGAAGGCTTTTTATAACAGGACAAGAAATCAGCCCTCGACAACTTAACAGGCAGAATTTTTTTTTTGAAAAAATCCGTAAGCCCCAGGGTCACAATTTCATCAAAAATCTGACTTTCGGCAATTCACTCAAAAATGGTGCCAAACGGTTGCAAATGCTCCCCTGAAACGTTTGGATGTCGAAACAGAATTTTTTTTATCACAGGACAAGAAATCAGCCATCGACGACTTAACCGGCAGAATTTTATTTTTTAAAAAATCCGTAAGCCCCGGGGTCACAATTTCATCAAAAATCTGACTTTCGGCAATTCACTCAAAATGGTGCCAAACGGTTGCAAATGCTCCCCTGAAAGGTTTGGTGGTCGAAACAGTAAGATTTTTTATCACAGGAAAAGAAATCAGCCGTCGACAACTTAACGGGCAGAATTTTTTTTTTTTGAAAAAATCCCTAAGCCCCGGGGTCACAATTTCATCAAAAATCTGACTTTCGGCAATTCACTCAAAAATGGTGCCAAACGGTTGCAAATGCTCCCCTGAAACGTTTGGATGTCGAAACAGAAGTCTTTTTATCACAGGACAAGAAATCAGCCCTCGACAACTTAACCGGCTTAAATTTTTTTTTGAAAAAATCCGTAAGCCCCGGGGTCACAATTTCATCAAAAATCGGACTTTCGGGAATTCACTCAAAAATGGTGCCAAACGGGTGAAAATGCTCCCCTGAAAGGTTTGGCGGTCGAAACAGAATTTTTTTTATCACAGGACAAGAAATCAGCCATCGACAACTTAACAGGCAGAATTTTTTTTTTGAAAAAATCCGTAAGCCCCGGGCTCACAATTTCATCAAAAATCTGACTTTCGGCAATTCACTCAAAAATGGTGCCAAACGGTTGCAAATGCTCCCCTGAAACGTTTCGATGTCGAAACAGAAGTGTTTTTATCACAGGACAAGAAATCAGCCCTCGACAACTTAACCGGCTTAAATTTTTTTTTGAAAAAATCCGTAAGCCCCGGGGTCACAATTTCATCAAAAATCGGACTTTCGGGAATTCACTCAAAAATGATGCCAAACCGGTGCAAATGCTCCCCTGAAAGGTTTGGCGGTCAAAACAGAAGTTTTTTTATCACAGGAAAAGAAATCAGCCGTCGACAACTTAACCGGCAGAATTTTTTTTTTGAAAAAATCCCTAAGCCCCGGGGTCACAATTTCATCAAAAATCTGATTTTCGACAATTCACTCAAAAATGGAGCTAAACGGTTGCAAATGCTCCCCTGAAAGGTTTGGCGGTCGAAACAGAAAGCTTTTTTATCACAGGAAAAGAAATCAGCCGTCGACAACATAACCGGCAGAATTTTTTTTAAAAAAAAAATCCCTAAGCCCCGGGGTCACAATTTCATCAAAAATCTGACTTTTGGCAATTCACTCAAAAATGGTGCCAAACGGTTGCAAATGCTCCCCTGAAACGTTTGGATGTCGAAACAGAAGGCTTTTTATCACAGGACAAGGAATCAGCCCTCGACAACTTAAGCGGCTTAAAAATTTTTTTTGAAAAAATCCGTAAGCCCCGGGGTCACAATTTCATCAAAAATCGGACTTCCGGGAATTCACTCAAAAATGGTGCCAAACGGTTGCAAATGCTCCCCTGAAGGGTTTGGCGGTCGAAACAGAATTTTTTTTATCACAGGACAAGAAATCAGCCATTGACAAGTTAACCGGCAGAATTTTTTTTTGAAAAAATCCGTAAGCCCCGGGGTCACAATTTCATCAAAAATCGGACTTTCGGGAATTCACTCAAAAATGATGCCAAACGGGTGCAAATGCTCCCCTGAAAGGTTTGGCCGTCGAAACAGGAGTTTTTCTATCACAGGACAAGAAATCAGCCATCGACAACTTAACAGGCAGAATTTTTTTTTTGAAAAAATCCGTAAGCCCCGGGGTCACAATTTCATCAACAATCTGATTTTCGACAATTCAATCAAAAATGGAGCTAAACGGTTGCAAATGCTCCCCTGAAAGGTTTGGCGGTCGAAACAGAAGGCTTTTTATCACAGGACAAGAAATCAGCCATCGACAACTTAACCGGCAGAATTTTATTTTTAAAAAAATCCCTAAGCCCCGGGGTCACAATTTCATCAAAAATCTGACTTTCGGCAATTCACTCAAAAATGGTGCCAAACGGGTGCAAATGCTCCCCTGAAAGGTTTGGCGGTCGAAACAGAAGTTTTTTTATCACAGGACAAGAAATCAGCCATCGACAACTTAACCGGCAAAAATTTTTTTTTGAAAAAATCCGTAAGCCCCGGGGTCACAATTTCATCAAAAATCTGACTTTCGACAATTCACTCAAAAATGGAGCTAAACGGTTGCAAATGCTCCCCTGAAAGGTTTGGCAGTCAAAACAGAAGGCTTTTTATCACAGGACAAGAAATCAGCCCTCGACAACTTAACCGGCAGAAATTTTTTTTTGAAAAAATCCGTAAGCCCCGGGGTCACAATTTCATCAAAAATCTGACTTTCGGCAATTCACTCAAAAATGGTGCCAAACGGTTGCAAATGCTCCCCTGAAATATTTGGCGGTCGAAACAGAAAGCTTTTTTATCACAGGAAAAGAAATCAGCCGTCGACAACTTAACCGGCAGAATTTTTTTTTTAAAAAAAAATCCCTAAGCCCCGGGGTCACAATTTCATCAAAAATCTGACTTTTGGCAATTCACTCAAAAATGGTGCCAAACGGTTGCAAATGCTCCCCTGAAACGTTTGGATGTCGAAAACAGAAGTCTTTTTATCACAGGACAAGAAATCAGCCCTCAACAACTTAAGTGGCTTAAAATTTTTTTTTGAAAAAATCCGTAAGCCCCGGGGTCACAATTTCATCAAAAATCGGACTTTCGGGAATTCACTCAAAAATGATGCCAAACGGGTGCAAATGCTCCCCTGAAAAGTTTGGCCGTCGAAACAGAAGTTTTTTTATCACAGGACAAGAAATCAGCCCTCGACAACTTAACCGGCAGAATTTTATTTTTAAAAAAATCCCTAAGCCCCAGGGTCACAATTTCATCAAAAATCTGACTTTCGGCAATTCACTCAAAAATGGAGCTAAACGGTTGCAAATGCTCCCCTGAAAGGTTTGGCGGTCAAAATAGAAGGCTTTTTATCACAGGACAAGAAATCAGCCCTCGACAACTTAACCGGCAGATTTTTTTTTTTGAAAAAATCCGTAAGCCCCGGGGTCACAATTTCATCAAAAATCTGACTTTCGGCAATTCACTCAAAAATGGTGCCAAACGGTTGCAAATGCTCCCCTGAAAGGTTTGGCGGTCGAAACAGTAAGCTTTTTTATCACAGGAAAAGAAATTAGCCGTCGACAACTTAAATGGCAGAATTTTTTTTTTTTGAAAAAATCCGTAAGCCCCGGGGTCACAATTTCATCAAAAATCGGACTTCCGGGAATTCACTCAAAAATGGTGCCAAACGGTTGCAAATGCTCCCCTGAAGGGTTTGGCGGTCGAAACAGAATTTTTTTTATCACAGGAGAAGAAATCAGCCATCGACAAGTTAACCGGCAGAATTTTTTTTTTGAAAAAATCCGTAAGCCCCGGGGTCACAATTTCATCAAAAATCGGACTTTCGGGAATTCACTCAAAAATGATGCCAAACGGGTGCAAATGCTCCCCTGAAAAGTTTGGCCGTCGAAACAGAAGTTTTTTTATCACAGGACAAGAAATCAGCAATCGACAACTTAACAGGCAGAATTTTTTTTTTGAAAAAATCCGTAAGCCCCGGAGTCAGAATTTCATCAAAAATCTGACTTTCGACAATTCACTCAAAAATGGAGCTAAACGGTTGCAAATGCTCCCCTGAAAGGTTTGGCGGTCAAAACAGAAGGCTTTTTATCACAGGACAAGAAATCAGCCCTCGACAACTTAACCGGCAAAAATTTTTTTTTGAAAAAATCCGTAAGCCCCGGGGTCACAATTTCATCAAAAATCTGACTTTCGACAATTCACTCAAAAATGATGCCAAACGTGTGCAAATGCTCCCCTGAAAGGTTTGGCGGTCAAAACAGAAGGCTTTTTATCACAGTACAAGAAATCAGCCCTCGACAACTTAACCGGCAGAATTTTTTTTTTGAAAAAATCCGTAAGCCCCGGGGTCACAATTTCATCAAAAATCTGACTTTCGGCAATTCACTCAAAAATGGTGCCAAACGGTTGCAAATGCTCCCCTGAAAGGTTTGGCGGTCGAAACAGTAAGCTTTTTTATCACAGGAAAAGAAATCAGCCGTCGACAACTTAACCAGCAGAATTTTTTTTAAAAAAAAAATCCCTAAGCCCCGGGGTCACAATTTCATCAAAAATCTGACTTTTGGCAATTCACTCAAAAATGGTGCCAAACGGTTGCAAATGCTCCCCTGAAACGTTTGGATGTCGAAACAGAAGTCTTTTTATCACAGGACAAGAAATCAGCCCTCGACAACTTAAGCGGCTTAAATTTTTTTTTTGAAAAAATCAGTAAGCCCCGGGGTCACAATTTCATCAAAAATCGGACTTCCGGGAATTCACTCAAAAATGGTGCCAAACGGTTGCAAACGCTCCCCTGAAGGGTTTGGCGGTCATACAGAATTTTTTTTATCACAGGACAAGAAATCAGCCATCGACAACTTAACCGGCAGAAATTTTTTTTTGAAAAAATCCGTAAGCCCCGGGGTCACAATTTCATCACAAATCTGACTTTCGGCAATTCACTCAAAAATGGTGCCAAACGGTTGCAAATGATCCCCTGAAAGGTTTCGATGTCGAAACAGAAGTCTTTTTATCACAGGACAAGAAATCAGCCCTCGACAACTTAACCGGCTTAAATTTTTTTTTGAAAAAATCCGTAAGCCCCGGGGTCACAATTTCATCAAAAATCGGACTTTCGGGAATACACTCAAAAATGATGCCAAACGGGTGCAAATGCTCCCCTGAAAGGTTTGGCGGTCAAAACAGAAGGCTTTTTATCACAGGACAAGAAATCAGCCCTCGACAACTTAACCGGCAGAATTTTTTTTTTGAAAAAATCCGTAAGCCACAATTTCATCAAAAATCTGACTTTCGACAATTCACTCAAAAATGGAGCTAAACGGTTGCAAATGCTCCCCTGAAAGGTTTGGCGGTCGAAACAGAAGGCTTTTTATCACAGGACAAGAAATCAGCCCTCGACAACTTAACCGGCAGAATTTTTTTTTTGAAAAAATCCGTAAGCCCCGGGGTCACAATTTCATCAAAAATCTGACTTTCGGCAATTCACTCAAAAATGGTGCCAAACGGTTGCAAATGCTCCCCTGAAAGGTTTGGCGGTCGAAACAGAAAGCTTTTTTATCACAGGAAAAGAAATCAGCCGTCGACAACTTATTCAGCAGAATTTTTTTTTAAAAAAAAATCCGTAAGCCCCGGGGTCACAATTTCATCAAAAATCTGACTTTCGGCAATTCACTCAAAAATGGTGCCAAACGGGTGCAAATGCTCCCCTGAAAGGTTTGGCGGTCGAAACAGAAAGCTTTTTTATCACAGGAAAAGAAATCAGCCATCGACAAGTTAACCGGCAGAATTTTTTTTTAAAAAAAATCCCTAAGCCCCGGGGTCAAAATTTCATCAAAAATCTGACTTTCGGCAATTCACTCAAAAATGTTGCCTACGGTTGCCAATGCTCCCCTGAAACGTTTGGATGTCGAAACAGAAGTCTTTTTATCACAGGAAAAGAAATCAGCCGTCGACAACTTATTCAGCAGAATTTTTTTAAAAAAAAAAATCCGTAAGCCCCGGGGTCACAATTTCATCAAAAATCTGACTTTCGGGAATTCACTCAAAAATTTTGTCAAACGGGTGCAAATGCTCCCCTGAAGGGTTTGGCGGTCGAAACAGAATTTTTTTTATTACAGGACAAGAAATCAGCCTTCGACAACTTAACCGGCAGAAATTTTTTTTTTGAAAAAATCCGTAAGCCCCGGGGTCACAATTTCATCAAAAATCTGACTTTCGACAATTCACTCAAAAATGGAGCTAAACGGTTGCAAATGCTCCCCTGAAAGGTTTGGCGGTCGAAACAGAAGGCTTTTTATCACAGGACAAGAAATCAGCCCTCGACAACTTAACCGGCAGAATTTTTTTTTTGAAAAAATCCGTAAGCCCCGGGGTCACAATTTCATCAAAAATCTGACTTTCGGCAATTCACTCAAAAATGGTGCCAAACGGTTGCAAATGCTCCCCTGAAAGGTTTGGCGGTCGAAACAGAAAGCTTTTTTATCACAGGAAAAGAAATCAGCCGTCGACAACTTATTCAGCAGAATTTTTTTTAAAAAAAAAATCCGTAAGCCCCGGGGTCACAATTTCATCAAAAATCTGACTTTCGGCAATTCACTCAAAAATGGTGCCAAACGGGTGCAAATGCTCCCCTGAAAGGTTTGGCGGTCGAAACAGAAAGCTTTTTTATCACAGGAAAAGAAATCAGCCATCGACAAGTTAACCGGCAGAATTTTTTTTTAAAAAAAATCCCTAAGCCCCGGGGTCACAATTTCATCAAAAATCTGACTTTCGGCAATTCACTCAAAAATGTTGCCTACGGTAGCCAATGCTCCCTTGAAACGTTTGGATGTCGAAACAGAAGTCTTTTTATCACAGGAAAAGAAATCAGCCGTCGACAACTTATTCAGCAGAATTTTTTTTAAAAAAAAAATCCGTAAGCCCCGGGGTCACAATTTCATCAAAAATCTGACTTTCGGGAATTCACTCAAAAATTTCGTCAAACGGGTGCAAATGCTCCCCTGAAGGGTTTGGCGGTCGAAACAGAATTTTTTTTATTACAGGACAAGAAATCAGCCGTCGACAACTTAACCGGCAGAAATTTTTTTTTTGAAAAAATCCGTAAGCCCCGGGGTCACAATTTCATCAAAAATCTGACTTTCGACAATTCACTCAAAAATGGAGCTAAACGGTTGCAAATGCTCCCCTGAAAGGTTTGGCGGTCGAAACAGAAGGCTTTTTATCACAGGACAAGAAATCAGCCCTCGACAACTTAACCGGCAGAATTTTTTTTTTGAAAAAATCCGTAAGCCCCGGGGTCACAATTTCATCAAAAATCTGACTTTCGGGAATTCACTCAAAAATTTAGCCAAACGGGTGCAAATGCTCCCCTGAAATGTTTGGTGTTCGAAACAGAAGTTTTTTTACCACAGGAAAAGAAATCAGCCATCGACAACTTAACAGGCAGAATTTTTTTTTAAAAAAAATCCGTAAGCCCCAGGGTCACAATTTCATCAAAAATCTGACTTTCGACAATTCACTCAAAAATGGTGCCAAACGGTTGCAAATGCTCCCCTGAAAGGTTTGGCGGTCGAAACAGAAAGCTTTTTTATCACGGGAAAATAAATCAGCCGTCGACAACTTAACCGGCAGAATTTTTTTTTTTGAAAAAATCCGTAAGCCCCGGGGTCACAATTTCATCAAAAATCTGACTTTTGGCAATTCACTCAAAAATTGTGCCAAACGGTTGCAAATGCTCCCCTGAAACGTTTGGATATCGAAACAGATGTCTTTTTATCACAGGACAAGAAATCTGCCATCGACAACTTAACCGGTAGAAAATTTTTTTTTGAAAAAATCCGTAAGCCCCGTGGTCACAATTTCATCAAAAATCGGACTTTCGGGAATTCACTCAAAAATGGTGCCAAACGGGTGCAAATGCTCCCCTGAAAGGTTTGGCGGTCGAAACAGAAAGCTTTTTATCACAGGACAAGAAATCAGCCCTCGACAACTTAACCGGCAGAATTTTATTTTTTAAAAAATCCCTAAGCCCCGGGGTCACAATTTCATCAAAAATCTGACTTTCGTCAATTCACTCAAAAATGGTGCCAAACGGGTGCAAATGCTCCCCTGAAATGTTTGGCGGTCAAAACAAAAGTTTTTTTATCACAGGACAAGAAATCAGCCATCGCCAACTTATCCGGCAGATTTTTTTTTAAAAAAAAAATCGGTAAGCCCCGGGGTCACAATTTCATCAAAAATCTGACTTTCGGCAATTCACTCAAAAATGGTGCCAAACGATTGCAAATGCTCCCCTGAAAGGTTTGGCGGTCGAAACAGAAAGCTTTTTTATCACAGGAAAAGAAATCAGCCGACGACAACTTAACCGGCAGAATTTTTTTTTAAAAAAAATCCCTAAGCCCCGGGGTCACAATTTCATCAAAAATCTGACTTTCGGCAATTCACTCAAAAATGGTGCCAAACGGGTGCAAATGCTCCCCTGAAAGGTTTGGCGGTCGAAACAGAAGTTTTTTTATCACAGGACAAGAAATCAGCCATCTACAAGTTAACCGGCAGAAATTTTTTTTTTGAAAAAATCCCTAAGCCCCGGGGTCACAATTTCATCAAAAATCGGACTTTCGGGAATTCACTCAAAAATGGTGCCAAACGCGTGCAAATGCTCCCCTGAAAGGTTTGGCGGTCGAAACAGAAGGCTTTTTATCACAGGACAAGAAATCAGCCCTCGACAACTTAACCGGTAGAAATTTTTTTTTTGAAAAAATCCGTAAGCCCCGGGGTCACAATTTCATCAAAAATCGGACTTTCGGGAATTCACTCAAAAATGGTGCCAAACGGGTGCAAATGCTCCCCTGAAAGGTTTGGCGGTCGAAACAGAAGGCTTTTTATCACAGGACAAGAAATCAGCCCTCAACAACTTAACCGGCAGAATTTTTTTTTTTGAAAAAATCCGTAAGTCCCGGGGTCACAATTTCATCAAAAATCTGACTTTCGGGAATTCACTCAAAAATGGTGCCAAACGGGTGCAAATGCTCCCCTGAAAGGTTTGGCGGTCGAAACAGAAGGCTTTTTATCATGGGACAAGAAATCAGCCCTCGACAACCTAACCGGCAGAATTTTTTTTTTTGAAAAAATCCCTAAGACCCGGGGTCACAATTTCATCAAAAATCGGACTTTCGGGAATTCACTCAAAAATGGAGCTAAACGGTTGCAAATGCTCCCCTGAAAGGTTTGGCTGTCGAAACAGAAGGCTTTTTATCGCAGGACAAGAAATCAGCCCTCGACAACTTAACCGGCAGAATTTTATTTTTAAAAAAATCCCTAAGCCCTGGGGTCAAAATTTTATCAAAAATCTGACTTTCGGCAATTCACTCAAAAATGGTGCCAAACGGTTGCAAATGCTCCCCTGAAAGGTTGGAGGTCGAAACAGAAGGCTTTTTATCACAGGACAAGAAATCAGCCCTCGACAACGTAACCGGCAGAATTATATTTTTAAAAAAATCCCTAAGCCCCGGGGTCACAATTTCATCAAAAATCTGACTTTCGGCAATTCACTCAAAAATGGTGCCAAACGGTTGCAAATGCTTCCCTGAAAGGTTTGGCGGTGGAAACAGAAAGCTTTTTTATCACAGGAAAAGAAATCAGCCGTCGACAACTTAACCGGCAGAATTATTTTTTTTTGAAAAAATCCGTAAGCCCCGGGGTCACAATTTCATCAAAAATCGGACTTTCAGGAATTCACTCAAAAATGGAGCCAAACGGGTGCAAATGCTCCCCTGAAAGGTTTGGCGGTCAAAACAGAAGTTTTTTTATCAAAGTACAAGAAATCAGCCATCGACAACTTAACAGGCAGAAATTTTTTTTGGAAAAAATCCGTAAGCCCCGGGGTCACAATTTCATCAAAAATCGGATTTTCGGCAATTCACTCAAAAATGGTGCTAAACGGTTGCAAATGCTCCCCTGAAATGTTTGGCGGTCGAAACAGAAAGCTTTTTTATCACAGGAAAATGAATCAGCCGTCGACAACTTAACCGGCAGAATTTTTTTTTTTCAAAAAATCCGTAAGCCCCGGGGTCACAATTTCATCAAAAATCTGACTTTCGGCAATTCACTCAAAAATTGTGTCAAACGGGTGCAAATGCTCCCCTGAAGGGTTTGGCGGTCGAAACAGAATTTTTTTTATTACAGGACAAGAAATCAGCCTTCGACAACTTAACCGGCAGAAATTTTTTTTTTGAAAAAATCCGTAAGCCCCGGGGTCACAATTTCATCAAAAATCTGACTTTTGACAATTCACTCAAAAATGGAGCTAAACGGTTGCAAATGCTCCCCTGAAAGGTTTGGCGGTCGAAACAGAAGACTTTTTATCACAGGACAAGAAATCAGCCCTCGACAACTTAACCGGCAGAATTATTTTTTTGAAAAAATCCGTAAGCCCCAGGGTCACAATTTCATCAAAAATTTGACTTTCGGCAATTCACTCAAAAATGGTGCCAAACGGGTGCAAATGCTCCCCTGAAAGGTTTGGCGGTCGAAACAGAATTTTTTTTATCACAGGACAAGAAATCAGCCCTCGACAACTTAATGGGCAGAAATTTTTTTTTAAAAAAAATCCGTAAGCCCCGGGGTCACAATTTCATCAAAAATCGGACTTTCGGGAATTCACTCAAAAATGGTGCCAAACGGGTGCAAATGCTCCCCTGAAAGGTTTGGCGGTCGAAACAGAAGGCTTTTTATCACGGGACAAGAAATCAGCCCTCGACAACCTAACCGGCAGAATTTTTTTTTTTGAAAAAATCCCTAGGCCCCGGGGTCACAATTTCATCAAAAATCGGACTTTCGGGAATTCACTCAAAAATGGAGCCAAACGGGTGCAAATGCTCCCCTGAAAGGTTTGGCGGTCGAAACAGAAGTTTTTTTATCAAAGGACAAGAAATCAGCCATCGACAACTTAACAGGCAGAAATTTTTTTTGGAAAAAATCCATAAGCCCCGGGGTCACAATTTCATCAAAAATCTGACTTTCGACAATTCACTCAAAAATGGAGCTAAACGGTTGCAAATGCTCCCCTGAAAGGTTTGGCGGTCGAAACAGAAGGCTTTTTATCACAGGACAAGAAATCAGCCCTCGACAACTTAACCGGCAGAATTTTTTTTTTGAAAAAATCCGTAAGCCCCGGGGTCACAATTTCATCAAAAATCTGACTTTCGGCAATTCACTCAAAAATGGTGCCAAATGGGTGCAAATGCTCCCCTGAAAGGTTTGGCGGTCGAAACAGAAAGCTTTTTTATCACAGGAAAAGAAATCAGCCATCAACAAGTTAACCGGCAGAATTTTTTTTAAAAAAAAAATCCCTAAGCCCCGGGGTCACAATTTCATCAAAAATCTGACTTTCGGCAATTCACTCAAAAATGGTGCCAAACGGGTGCAAATGCTCCCCTGAAAGGTTTGGCGGTCGAAACAGAAAGCTTTTTTATCACAGGAAAAGAAATCAGCCATCGACAAGTTAACCGGCATAATTTTTTTTTAAAAAAAATCCCTAAGCCCCGGGGTCACAATTTCATCAAAAATCTGACTTTCGGCAATTCACTCAAAAATGTTGCCTACGGTTGCCAATGCTCCCCTGAAACGTTTGGATGTCGAAACAGAAGTCTTTTTATCACAGGAAAAGAAATCAGCCGTCGACAACTTATTCAGCAGAATTTTTTTTTAAAAAAAAATCCGTAAGCCCCGGGGTCACAATTTCATCAAAAATCTGACTTTCTGGAATTCACTCAAAAATTTCGTCAAACGGGTGCAAATGCTCCCCTGAAGGGTTTGGCGGTCGAAACAGAATTTTTTTTATTACAGGACAAGAAATCAGCCTTCGACAACTTAACCGGCAGAAATTTTTTTTTTGAAAAAATCCGTAAGCCCCGGGGTCACAATTTCATCAAAAATCTGACTTTCGACAATTCACTCAAAAATGGAGCTAAACGGTTGCAAATGCTCCCCTGAAAGGTTTGGCGGTCGAAACAGAAGGCTTTTTATCACAGGACAAGAAATCAGCCCTCGACAACTTAACCGGCAGAATTTTTTTTTTGAAAAAATCCGTAAGCCCCGGGGTCACAATTTCATCAAAAATCTGACTTTCGGCAATTCACTCAAAAATGGTGCCAAACGGTTGCAAATGCTCCCCTGAAAGGTTTGGCGGTCGAAACAGAAAGCTTTTTTATCACAGGAAAAGAAATCAGCCGTCGACAACTTAACCGGCAGAATTATTTTTTTTTGAAAAAATCCGTAAGCCGGGGTCACAATTTCATCAAAAATCGGACTTTCAGGAATTCACTCAAAAATGGAGCCAAACGGGTGCAAATGCTCCCCTGAAAGGTTTGGCGGTCAAAACAGAAGTTTTTTTATCAAAGTACAAGAAATCAGCCATCGACAACTTAACAGGCAGAAATTTTTTTTGGAAAAAATCCGTAAGCCCCGGGGTCACAATTTCATCAAAAATCGGATTTTCGGCAATTCACTAAAAAATGGTGCCAAACGGTTGCAAATGCTCCCCTGAAAGGTTTGGCGGTCGAAACAGAAAGCTTTTTTATCACAGGAAAATAAATCAGCCATCGACAACTTAACCGGCAGAATTTTTTTTTTTGAAAAAATCCGTAAGCCCCGGGGTCACAATTTCATCAAAAATCTGACTTTCGGGAATTCACTCAAAAATTTAGCCAAACGGGTGCAAATGCTCCCCTGAAAGGTTTGGCGATCGAAACAGAAGGCTTTTTATCACAGGACAAGAAATCAGCCCTCGACCACTTAACCGGCAGAATTTTATTTTTTAAAAAATCCATAAGCCCCGGGGTCACAATTTCATAAAAATCTGACTTTCGGCAATTCACTCAAAAATGGTGCCAAACGGGTGCAAATGCTCCCCTGAAATGTTTGGTGTTCGAAACAGAAGTTTTTTTATCACAGGAAAAGAAATCAGCCATCGACAACTTAACAGGCAGAATTTTTTTTTAAAAAAAATCCGTAAGCCCCAGGGTCACAATTTCATCAAAAATCTGACTTTCGACAATTCACTCAAAAATGGTGCCAAACGGTTGCAAATGCTCCCCTGAAAGGTTTGGCGGTCGAAACAGAAAGCTTTTTTATCACGGGAAAATAAATCAGCCGTCGACAACTTAACCGGCAGAATTTTTTTTTTTGAAAAAATCCGTAAGCCCCGGGGTCACAATTTCATCAAAAATCTGACTTTTGGCAATTCACTCAAAAATTGTGCCAAACGGTTGCAAATGCTCCCCTGAAACGTTTGGATATCGAAACAGATGTCTTTTTATCACAGGACAAGAAATCAGCCATCGACAACTTAACCGGTAGAAAATTTTTTTTTGAAAAAATCCGTAAGCCCCGGGGTCACAATTTCATCAAAAATCTGACTTTCGTCAATTCACTCAAAAATGGTGCCAAACGGGTGCAAATGCTCCCCTGAAATGTTTGGCGGTCAAAACAAAAGTTTTTTTATCACAGGACAAGAAATCAGCCATCGCCAACTTATCCGGCAGTTTTTTTTTTAAAAAAAAATCGGTAAGCCCCGGGGTCACAATTTCATCAAAAATCTGACTTTCGGCAATTCACTCAAAAATGGTGCCAAACGATTGCAAATGCTCCCCTGAAAGGTTTGGCGGTCGAAACAGAAAGCTTTTTTATCACAGGACAAGAAATGAGCCATCGACAACTTAACCGGAAAAATTTTTTTTTGAAAAAATCCGTAAGCCCCGGGGTCACAATTTCATCAAAAATCTGACTTTCGACAATTCACTCAAAAATGGAGCTAAACGGTTGCAAATGCTCCCCTGAAAGGTTTGGCGGTCAAAATAGAAGGCTTTTTATCACAGGACAAGAAATCAGCCCTCGACAACTTAACCGGCAGAATTTTTTTTTTGAAAAAATCCGTAAGCCCCGGGGTCACAATTTCATCAAAAATCTGACTTTCGGCAATTCACTCAAAAATGGTGCCAAACGGTTGCAAATGCTCCCCTGAAAGGTTTGGCGGTCGAAACAGTAAGCTTTTTTATCACAGGAAAAGAAATCAGCCCTCGACAACTTAACCGGCAGAAAGTTTTTTTTTGAAAAAATCCCTAAGCCCCGGGGTCACAATTTCATCAAAAATCTGACTTTCGGCAATTCACTCAAAAATGGTGCCAAACGGGTGCAGATGCTCCCCTGAAAGGTTTTGCGGTTGAAACAGAATTTTTTTTATCACAGGACAAGAAATCAGCCATCGACAAGTTAACCGGCAGAAATTTTTTTTTGAAAAAATCCGTAAGCCCCGGGGTCACAATTTCATCAAAAATCTGACTTTCGACAATTCACTCAAAAATGGAGCTAAACGGTTGCAAATGCTCCCCTGAAAGGTTTGGCGGTCAAAACAGAAGGCTTTTTATCACAGGACAAGAAATCAGCCCTCGACAACTTAACCGGCTTAAATTTTTTTTTTGAAAAAATCCCTAAGCCCCGGGGTCACAATTTCATCAAAAATCTGACTTTCGGCAATTCACTCAAAAATGGTGCCAAACAGGTGAAAATGCTCCCCTGAAGGGTTTGGCGGTCGGTCGAAACAGATTTTTTTTTATCAAAAGACAAGAAATCAGCCATCGACAAGTTAACCGGCAGAAATTTTTTTTTGAAAAAATCCCTAAGCCCCGGGGTCACAATTTCATCAAAAATCTGACTTTCGGCAATTCACTCAAAAATGGTGCCAAACGGTTGCAAATGCTCCCCTGAAACGTTTGGATGTCGAAACAGAAGTGTTTTTATCACAGGACAAGAAATCAGCCCTCGACAACTTAACCGGCTTAAATTTTTTTTTGAAAAAATCCGTAAGCCCCGGGGTCACAATTTCATCAAAAATCGGACTTTCGGGTATTCACTCAAAAATGATGCCAAACGTGTGCAAATGCTCCCCTGAAAGGTTTGGCGGTCAAAACAGAAGGCTTTTTATCACAGGACAAGAAATCAGCCCTCGACAACTTAACCGGCAGAATTTTTTTTTTGAAGAAATCCGTAAGCCCCGAGGTCACAATTTCATCAAAAATCTGACTTTCGGCAATTCACTCAAAAATGGTGCCAAACGGTTGCAAATGCTCCCCTGAAAGGTTTGGCGGTCGAAACAGAAAGCTTTTTTATCACAGGAAAAGAAATCAGCCGTCGACAACTTAACCGGCAGAAATTTTTTTTTTTTGAAAAAATCCCTAAGCCCCGGGGTCACAATTTCATCAAAAATCTGACTTTCGGCAATTCACTCAAAAATGGTGCCAAACGGGTGAAAATGCTCCCTTGAAGGGTTTGGCGGTCATACAGAATTTTTTTTATCACAGGACAAGAAATCAGCCATCGACAACTTAACCGGCAGAAATTTTTTTTTGAAAAAATCCGTAAGCCCCGGGGTCACAATTTCATCAAAAATCTGACTTTCGGCAATTCACTCAAAAATGGTGCCAAACGGTTGCAAATGCTCCCCTGAAAGGTTTGGCGGTCGAAACAGAAAGCTTTTTTATCACAGGAAAAGAAATCAGCCGTCGACAACTTATTCAGCAGAATTTTTTTTTTAAAAAAAATCCGTAAGCCCCGGGGTCACAATTTCATCAAAAATCTGACTTTCGGCAATTCACTCAAAAATGGTGCCAAACGGGTGCAAATGCTCCCCTGAAAGGTTTGGCGGTCGAAACAGAAAGCTTTTTTATCACAGGAAAATAAATCAGCCATCGACAAGTTAACCGGCAGAATTTTTTTTAAAAAAAAATCCCTAAGCCCCGGGGTCACAATTTCATCAAAAATCTGACTTTCGGCAATTCACTCAAAAATGTTGCCTACGGTTGCCAATGCTCCCCTGAAACGTTTGGATGTCGAAACAGAAGTCTTTTTATCACAGGAAAAGAAATCAGCCGTCGACAACTTATTCAGCAGAATTTTTTTTTAAAAAAAAATCCGTAAGCCCCGGGGTCACAATTTCATCAAAAATCTGACTTTCGGGAATTCACTCAAAAATTTCGTCAAACGGGTGCAAATGCTCCCCTGAAGGGTTTGGCGGTCGAAACAGAATTTTTTTATTACAGGACAAGAAATCAGCCTTCGACAACTTAACCGGCAGAAATTTTTTTTTTGAAAAAATCCGTAAGCCCCGGGGTCACAATTTCATCAAAAATCTGACTTTCGACAATTCACTCAAAAATGGAGCTAAACGGTTGCAAATGCTCCCCTGAAAGGTTTGGCGGTCGAAACAGAAGGCTTTTTATCACAGGACAAGAAATCAGCCCTCGACAACTTAACCGGCAGAATTTTTTTTTTGAAAAAATCCGTAAGCCCCGGGGTCACAATTTCATCAAAAATCTGACTTTCGGCAATTCACTCAAAAATGGTGCCAAACGGTTGCAAATGCTCCCCTGAAAGGTTTGGCGGTCGAAACAGAAAGCTTTTTTATCACAGGAAAAGAAATCAGCCGTCGACAACTTATTCAGCAGAATTTTTTTATAAAAAAAAATCCGTAAGCCCCGGGGTCACAATTTCATCAAAAATCTGACTTTCGGCAATTCACTCAAAAATGGTGCCAAACGGGTGCAAATGCTCCCCTGAAAGGTTTGGCGGTCGAAACAGAAAGCTTTTTTATCACAGGAAAAGAAATCAGCCATCGACAAGTTAACCGGCAGAATTTTTTTTTAAAAAAAATCCCTAAGCCCCGGGGTCACAATTTCATCAAAAATCTGACTTTCGGCAATTCACTCAAAAATGTTGCCTACGGTTGCCAATGCTCCCCTGAAACGTTTGGATGTCGAAACAGAAGTCTTTTTATCACAGGAAAAGAAATCAGCCGTCGACAACTTATTCAGCAGAATTTTTTTTAAAAAAAAAAATCCGTAAGCCCCGGGGTCACAATTTCATCAAAAATCTGACTTTCGGGAATTCACTCAAAAATTTAGCCAAACGGGTGCAAATGCTCCCCTGAAGGGTTTGGCGGTCGAAACAGAATTTTTTTTATTACAGGACAAGAAATCAGCCGTCGACAACTTAACCGGCAGAAATTTTTTTTTTGAAAAAATCCGTAAGCCCCGGGGTCACAATTTCATCAAAAATCTGACTTTCGACAATTCATTCAAAAATGGAGCTAAACGGTTGCAAATGCTCCCCTGAAAGGTTTGGCGGTCGAAACAGAAGGCTTTTTATCACAGGACAAGAAATCAGCCCTCGACAACTTAACCGGCAGAATTTTTTTTTTGAAAAAATCCGTAAGCCCCGGGGTCACAATTTCATCAAAAATCTGACTTTCGGCAATTCACTCAAAAATGGTGCCAAACGGTTGCAAATGCTCCCCTGAAAGGTTTGGCGGTCGAAACAGAAAGCGTTTTTATCACAGGAAAAGAAATCAGCCGTCGACATCTTAACCGGCAGAATTATTTTTTTTTGAAAAAATCCGTAAGCCGGGGTCACAATTTCATCAAAAATCGGACTTTCAGGAATTCACTCAAAAATGGAGCCAAACGGGTGCAAATGCTCCCCTGAAAGGTTTGGCGGTCAAAACAGAAGTTTTTTTATCAAAGTACAAGAAATCAGCCATCGACAACTTAACAGGCAGAATTTTTTTTTGGAAAAAATCCGTAAGCCCCGGGGTCACAATTTCATCAAAAATCGGATTTTCGGCAATTCACTAAAAAATGGTGCCAAACGGTTGCAAATGCTCCCCTGAAAGGTTTGGCGGTCGAAACAGAAAGCTTTTTTATCACAGGAAAATAAATTAGCCATCGACAACTTAACCGGCAGAATTTTTTTTTTTGAAAAAATCCGTAAGCCCCGGGGTCACAATTTCATCAAAAATCTGACTTTCGGGAATTCACTCAAAAATTTAGCCAAACGGGTGCAAATGCTCCCCTGAAAGGTTTGGCGATCGAAACAGAAGGCTTTTTATCACAGGACAAGAAATCAGCCCTCGACCACTTAACCGGCAGAATTTTATTTTTTAAAAAATCCATAAGCCCCGGGGTCACAATTTCATCAAAAATCTGACTTTCGGCAATTCACTCAAAAATGGTGCCAAACGGGTGCAAATGCTCCCCTGAAATGTTTGGTGTTCGAAACAGAAGTTTTTTTACCACAGGAAAAGAAATCAGCCATCGACAACTTAACAGGCAGAATTTTTTTTTTTAAAAAATCCGTAAGCCCCAGGGTCACAATTTCATCAAAAATCTGACTTTCGACAATTCACTCAAAAATGGTGCCAAACGGTTGCAAATGCTCCCCTGAAAGGTTTGGCGGTCGAAACAGAAAGCTTTTTTATCACGGGAAAATAAATCAGCCGTCGACAACTTAACCGGCAGAATTTTTTTTTTTGAAAAAATCCGTAAGCCCCGGGGTCACAATTTCATCAAAAATCTGACTTTTGGCAATTCACTCAAAAATTGTGCCAAACGGTTGCAAATGCTCCCCTGAAACGTTTGGATATCGAAACAGATGTCTTTTTATCACAGGACAAGAAATCAGCCATCGACAACTTAACCGGTAGAAAATTTTTTTTTGAAAAAATCCGTAAGCCCCGTGGTCAGAATTTCATCAAAAATCGGACTTTCGGGAATTCACTCAAAAATGGTGCCAAACGGGTGCAAATGCTCCCCTGAAAGGTTTGGCGGTCGAAACAGAAAGCTTTTTATCACAGGACAAGAAATCAGCCCTCGACAACTTAACCGGCAGAATTTTATTTTTTAAAAAATCCCTAAGCCCCGGGGTCACAATTTCATCAAAAATCTGACTTTCGTCAATTCACTCAAAAATGGTGCCAAACGGGTGCAAATGCTCCCCTGAAATGTTTGGCGGTCAAAACAAAAGTTTTTTTATCACAGGACAAGAAATCAGCCATCGCCAACTTATCCGGCAGATTTTTTTTTAAAAAAAAAATCGGTAAGCCCCGGGGTCACAATTTCATCAAAAATCTGACTTTCGGCAATTCACTCAAAAATGGTGCCAAACGACTGCAAATGCTCCCCTGAAAGGTTTGGCGGTAGAAACAGAAAGCTTTTTTATCACAGGAAAAGAAATCAGCCGTCGACAACTTAACCGGCAGAATTTTTTTTTAAAAAAAATCCCTAAGCCCCGGGGTAACAATTTCATCAAAAATCTGACTTTCAGCAATTCACTCAAAAATGGTGCCAAACGGGTGCAAATGCTCCCCTGAAAGGTTTGGCGGTCGAAACAGAAGTTTTTTTATCACAGGACAAGAAATCAGCCATCTACAAGTTAACCGGCAGAAATTTTTTTTTTGAAAAAATCCCTAAGCCCCGGGGTCACAATTTCATCAAAAATCGGACTTTCGGGAATTCACTCAAAAATGGTGCCAAACGGGTGCAAATGCTCCCCTGAAAGGTTTGGCGGTCGAAACAGAAGGCTTTTTATCACAGGACAAGAAATCAGCCCTCAACAACTTAACCGGCAGAATTTTTTTTTTTGAAAAAATCCGTAAGTCCCGGGGTCACAATTTCATCAAAAATCTGACTTTCGGGAATTCACTCAAAAATGGTGCCAAACGGGTGCAAATGCTCCCCTGAAAGGTTTGGCGGTCGAAACAGAAGGCTTTTTATCATGGGACAAGAAATCAGCCCTCGACAACCTAACCGGCAGAATTTTTTTTTTTAAAAAAATCCCTAAGACCCGGGGTCACAATTTCATCAAAAATCGGACTTTCGGGAATTCACTCAAAAATGGAGCTAAACGGTTGCAAATGCTCCCCTGAAAGGTTTGGCTGTCGAAACAGAAGGCTTTTTATCACAGGACAAGAAATCAGCCCTCGACAACTTAACCGGCAGAATTTTATTTTTAAAAAAATCCCTAAGCCCTGGGGTCAAAATTTTATCAAAAATCTGACTTTCGGCAATTCACTCAAAAATGGTGCCAAACGGTTGCAAATGCTCCCCTGAAAGGTTGGAGGTCGAAACAGAAGGCTTTTTATCACAGGACAAGAAATCAGCCCTCGACAACGTAACCGGCAGAATTTTATTTTTAAAAAAATCCCTAAGCCCCGGGGTCACAATTTCATCAAAAATCTGACTTTCGGCAATTCACTCAAAAATGGTGCCAAACGGTTGCAAATGCTTCCCTGAAAGGTTTGGCGGTGGAAACAGAAACTTTTTTATCACAGGAAAAGAAATCAGCCGTCGACAACTTAACCGGCAGAATTATTTTTTTTTGAAAAAATCCGTAAGCCCCGGGGTCACAATTTCATCAAAAATCGGACTTTCAGGAATTCACTCAAAAATGGAGCCAAACGGGTGCAAATGCTCCCCTGAAAGGTTTGGCGGTCAAAACAGAAGTTTTTTTATCAAAGTACAAGAAATCAGCCATCGACAACTTAACAGGCAGAAATTTTTTTTGGAAAAAATCCGTAAGCCCCGGGGTCACAATTTCATCAAAAATCGGATTTTCGGCAATTCACTCAAAAATGGTGCTAAACGGTTGCAAATGCTCCCCTGAAATGTTTGGCGGTCGAAACAGAAAGCTTTTTTATCACAGGAAAATGAATCAGCCGTCGACAACTTAACCGGCAGAATTTTTTTTTTTCAAAAAATCCGTAAGCCCCGGGGTCACAATTTCATCAAAAATCTGACTTTCGGCAATTCACTCAAAAATTGTGTCAAACGGGTGCAAATGCTCCCCTGAAGGGTTTGGCGGTCGAAACAGAATTTTTTTTATTACAGGACAAGAAATCAGCCTTCGACAACTTAACCGGCAGAAATTTTTTTTTTGAAAAAATCCGTAAGCCCCGGGGTCACAATTTCATCAAAAATCTTACTTTCGACAATTCACTCAAAAATGGAGCTAAACGGTTGCAAATGCTCCCCTGAAAGGTTTGGCGGTCGAAACAGAAGGCTTTTTATCACAGGACAAGAAATCAGCCCTCGACAACTTAACCGGCAGAATTTTTTTTTTGAAAAAATCCGTAAGCCCCGGGGTCACAATTTCATCAAAAATTTGACTTTCGGCAATTTACTCAAAAATGGTGCCAAAGGGTTGCAAATGCTCCCCTGAAGGGTTTGTCGGTCGAAACAGAATTTTTTTTATCACAGGACAAGAAATCAGCCATCGACAAGTTAACCGGCAGAATTTTATTTTTTAAAAAATCCCTAAGCCCCGGGGTCACAATTTCATCAAAAATCTGACTTTCGGCAATTCACTCAAAAATGGTGCCAAACGGGTGCAAATGCTCCCCTGAAAGGTTTGGCGGTCGAAACAGAATTTTTTTTATCACAGGACAAGAAATCAGCCCTCGACAACTTAATGGGCAGAAATTTTTTTTAAAAAAAAAATCCGTAAGCCCCGGGGTCACAATTTCATCAAAAATCGGACTTTCGGGAATTCACTCAAAAATGGTGCCAAACGGGTGCAAATGCTCCCCTGAAAGGTTTGGCGGTCGAAACAGAAGGCTTTTTATCACGGGACAAGAAATCAGCCCTCGACAACCTAACCGGCAGAATTTTTTTTTTTGAAAAAATCCCTAGGCCCCGGGGTCACAATTTCATCAAAAATCAGACTTTCGGGAATTCACTCAAAAATGGAGCCAAACGGGTGCAAATGCTCCCCTGAAAGGTTTGGCGGTCGAAACAGAAGTTTTTTTATCAAAGGACAAGAAATCAGCCATCGACAACTTAACAGGCAGAAATTTTTTTTGGAAAAAATCCATAAGCCCCGGGGTCACAGTTTCATCAAAAATCTGACTTTCGACAATTCACTCAAAAATGGAGCTAAACGGTTGCAAATGCTCCCCTGAAAGGTTTGGCGGTCGAAACAGAAGGCTTTTTATCACAGGACAAGAAATCAGCCCTCGACAACTTAACCGGCAGAATTTTTTTTTTGAAAAAATCCGTAAGCCCCGGGGTCACAATTTCATCAAAAATCTGACTTTCGGCAATTCACTCAAAAATGGTGCCAAATGGGTGCAAATGCTCCCCTGAAAGGTTTGGCGGTCGAAACAGAAAGCTTTTTTATCACAGGAAAAGAAATCAGCCATCGACAAGTTAACCGGCAGAATTTTTTTTAAAAAAAAAATCCCTAAGCCCCGGGGTCACAATTTCATCAAAAATCTGACTTTCGGCAATTCACTCAAAAATGGTGCCAAACGGTTGCAAATGCTTCCCTGAAAGGTTTGGCGGTGGAAACAGAAAGCTTTTTTATCACAGGAAAAGAAATCAGCCGTCGACAACTTAACCGGCAGAATTATTTTTTTTTGAAAAAATCCGTAAGCCCCGGGGTCACAATTTCATCAAAAATCGGACTTTCAGGAATTCACTCAAAAATGGAGCCAAACGGGTGCAAATGCTCCCCTGAAAGGTTTGGCGGTCAAAACAGAAGTTTTTTTATCAAAGTACAAGAAATCAGCCATCGACAACTTAACAGGCAGAAATTTTTTTTGGAAAAAATCCGTAAGCCCCGGGGTCACAATTTCATCAAAAATCGGATTTTCGGCAATTCACTCAAAAATGGTGCTAAACGGTTGCAAATGCTCCCCTGAAATGTTTGGCGGTCGAAACAGAAAGCTTTTTTATCACAGGAAAATGAATCAGCCGTCGACAACTTAACCGGCAGAATTTTTTTTTTTCAAAAAATCCGTAAGCCCCGGGGTCACAATTTCATCAAAAATCTGACTTTCGGCAATTCACTCAAAAATTGTGTCAAACGGGTGCAAATGCTCCCCTGAAGGGTTTGGCGGTCGAAACAGAATTTTTTTTATTACAGGACAAGAAATCAGCCTTCGACAACTTAACCGGCAGAAATTTTTTTTTTGAAAAAATCCGTAAGCCCCGGGGTCACAATTTCATCAAAAATCTTACTTTCGGCAATTCACTCAAAAATGGAGCTAAACGGTTGCAAATGCTCCCCTGAAAGGTTTGGCGGTCGAAACAGAAGGCTTTTTATCACAGGACAAGAAATCAGCCCTCGACAACTTAACCGGCAGAATTTTTTTTTTGAAAAAATCCGTAAGCCCCGGGGTCACAATTTCATCAAAAATTTGACTTTCGGCAATTTACTCAAAAATGGTGCCAAACGGTTGCAAATGCTCCCCTGAAGGGTTTGGCGGTCGAAACAGAATTTTTTTTATCACAGGACAAGAAATCAGCCATCGACAAGTTAACCGGCAGAATTTTATTTTTTAAAAAATCCCTAAGCCCCGGGGTCACAATTTCATCAAAAATCTGACTTTCGGCAATTCACTCAAAAATGGTGCCAAACGGGTGCAAATGCTCCCCTGAAAGGTTTGGCGGTCGAAACAGAAGGCTTTTTATCACGGGACAAGAAATCAGCCCTCGACAACCTAACCGGCAGAATTTTTTTTTTTGAAAAAATCCCTAGGCCCCGGGGTCACAATTTCATCAAAAATCAGACTTTCGGGAATTCACTCAAAAATGGAGCCAAACGGGTGCAAATGCTCCCCTGAAAGGTTTGGCGGTCGAAACAGAAGTTTTTTTATCAAAGGACAAGAAATCAGCCATCGACAACTTAACAGGCAGAAATTTTTTTTGGAAAAAATCCATAAGCCCCGGGGTCACAGTTTCATCAAAAATCTGACTTTCGACAATTCACTCAAAAATGGAGCTAAACGGTTGCAAATGCTCCCCTGAAAGGTTTGGCGGTCGAAACAGAAGGCTTTTTATCACAGGACAAGAAATCAGCCCTCGACAACTTAACCGGCAGAATTTTTTTTTTGAAAAAATCCGTAAGCCCCGGGGTCACAATTTCATCAAAAATCTGACTTTCGGCAATTCACTCAAAAATGGTGCCAAATGGGTGCAAATGCTCCCCTGAAAGGTTTGGCGGTCGAAACAGAAAGCTTTTTTATCACAGGAAAAGAAATCAGCCATCGACAAGTTAACCGGCAGAATTTTTTTTTAAAAAAAATCCCTAAGCCCCGGGGTCACAATTTCATCAAAAATCTGACTTTCGGCAATTCACTCAAAAATGTTGCCTACGGTTGCCAATGCTCCCCTGAAACGTTTGGATGTCGAAACAGAAGTCTTTTTATCACAGGAAAAGAAATCAGCCGTCGACAACTTATTCAGCAGAATTTTTTTTAAAAAAAAAATCCGTAAGCCCCGGGGTCACAATTTCATCAAAAATCTGACTTTCGGGAATTCACTCAAAAATTTCGTCAAACGGGTGCAAATGCTCCCCTGAAGGGTTTGGCGGTCGAAACAGAATTTTTTTTATTACAGGACAAGAAATCAGCCTTCGACAACTTAACCGGCAGAAATTTTTTTTTTGAAAAAATCCGTAAGCCCCGGGGTCACAATTTCATCAAAAATCTGACTTTCGACAATTCACTCAAAAATGGAGCTAAACGGTTGCAAATGCTCCCCTGAAAGGTTTGGCGGTCGAAACAGAAGGCTTTTTATCACAGGACAAGAAATCAGCCCTCAACAACTTAACCGGCAGAATTTTTTTTTTGAAAAAATCCGTAAGCCCCGGGGTCACAATTTCATCAAAAATCTGACTTTCGGCAATTCACTCAAAAATGGTGCCAAACGGTTGCAAATGCTCCCCTGAAAGGTTTGGTGGTCGAAACAGAAAGCTTTTTTATCAAAGTACAAGAAATCAGCCATCGACAACTTAACAGGCAGAAATTTTTTTTGGAAAAAATCCGTAAGCCCCGGGGTCACAATTTCATCAAAAATCGGATTTTCGGCAATTCACTAAAAAATGGTGCCAAACGGTTGCAAATGCTCCCCTGAAAGGTTTGGCGGTCGAAACAGAAAGCTTTTTTATCACAGGAAAATAAATCAGCCATCGACAACTTAACCGGCAGAATTTTTTTTTTTGAAAAAATCCGTAAGCCCCGGGGTCACAATTTCATCAAAAATCTGACTTTCGGGAATTCACTCAAAAATTTAGCCAAACGGGTGCAAATGCTCCCCTGAAAGGTTTGGCGATCGAAACAGAAGGCTTTTTATCACAGGACAAGAAATCAGCCCTCGACCACTTAACCGGCAGAATTTTATTTTTTTAAAAATCCATAAGCCCCGGGGTCACAATTTCATCAAAAATCTGACTTTCGGCAATTCACTCAAAAATGGTGCCAAACGGGTGCAAATGCTCCCCTGAAATGTTTGGTGTTCGAAACAGAAGTTTTTTTATCACAGGAAAAGAAATCAGCCATCGACAACTTAACCGGCAGAATTTTATTTTTTAAAAAATCCGTAAGCCCCGGGGTCACAATTTCATCAAAAATCGGACTTTCGGGAATTCACTCAAAAATGGAGCCAAACGGGTGCAAATGCTCCCCTGAAAGGTTTGGCGGTCGAAACAGAAGTTTTTTTATCAAAGGACAAGAAATCAGCCATCGACAACTTAACAGGCAGAAATTTTTTTTGGAAAAAATCCATAAGCCCCGGGGTCACAGTTTCATCAAAAATCTGACTTTCGACAATTCACTCAAAAATGGAGCTAAACGGTTGCAAATGCTCCCCTGAAAGGTTTGGCGGTCGAAACAGAAGGCTTTTTATCACAGGACAAGAAATCAGCCCTCGACAACTTAACCGGCAGAATTTTTTTTTTGAAAAAATCCGTAAGCCCCGGGGTCACAATTTCATCAAAAATCTGACTTTCGCGAATTCACTCAAAAATGGTGCCAAATGGGTGCAAATGCTCCCCTGAAAGGTTTGGCGGTCGAAACAGAAAGCTTTTTTATCACAGGACAAGAAATCAGCCATCGACAAGTTAACCGGCAGAATTTTTTTTTAAAAAAAAATCCCTAAGCCCCGGGGTCACAATTTCATCAAAAATCTGACTTTCGGCAATTCACTCAAAAATGGTGCCAAACGGGTGCAAATGCTCCCCTGAAAGGTTTGGCGGTCGAAACAGAAAGCTTTTTTATCACAGGAAAAGAAATCAGCCATCGACAAGTTAACCGGCAGAATTTTTTTATAAAAAAAATCCCTAAGCCCCGGGGTCACAATTTCATCAAAAATCTGACTTTCGGCAATTCACTCAAAAATGTTGCCTACGGTTGCCAATGCTCCCCTGAAACGTTTGGATGTCGAAACAGAAGTCTTTTTATCACAGGAAAAGAAATCAGCCGTCGACAACTTATTCAGCAGAATTTTTTTTAAAAAAAAAATCCGTAAGCCCCGGGGTCACAATTTCATCAAAAATCTGACTTTCGGGAATTCACTCAAAAATTTCGTCAAACGGGTGCAAATGCTCCCCTGAAGGGTTTGGCGGTCGAAACAGAATTTTTTTTATTACAGGACAAGAAATCAGCCTTCGACAACTTAACCGGCAGAAATTTTTTTTTTGAAAAAATCCGTAAGCCCCGGGGTCACAATTTCATCAAAAATCTGACTTTCGACAATTCACTCAAAAATGGAGCTAAACGGTTGCAAATGCTCCCCTGAAAGGTTTGGCGGTCGAAACAGAAGGCTTTTTATCACAGGACAAGAAATCAGCCCTCGACAACTTAACCGGCAGAATTTTTTTTTTGAAAAAATCCGTAAGCCCCGGGGTCACAATTTCATCAAAAATCTGACTTTCGGCAATTCACTCAAAAATGGTGCCAAACGGTTGCAAATGCTCCCCTGAAAGGTTTGGCGGTCGAAACAGAAAGCTTTTTTATCACAGGAAAAGAAATCAGCCGTCGACAACTTAACCGGCAGAATTATTTTTTTTTTTAAAAATCCGTAAGCCGGGGTCACAATTTCATCAAAAATCGGACTTTCAGGAATTCACTCAAAAATGGAGCCAAACGGGTGCAAATGCTCCCCTGAAAAGTTTGGCGGTCAAAACAGAAGTTTTTTTATCAAAGTACAAGAAATCAGCCATCGACAACTTAACAGGCAGAAATTTTTTTTGGAAAAAATCCGTTAGCCCCGGGGTCACAATTTCATCAAAAATCGGATTTTCGGCAATTCACTAAAAAATGGTGCCAAACGGTTGCAAATGCTCCCCTGAAAGGTTTGGCGGTCGAAACAGAAAGCTTTTTTATCACAGGAAAATAAATCAGCCATCGACAACTTAACCGGCAGAATTTTTTTTTTTTGAAAAAATCCGTAAGCCCCGGGGTCACAATTTCATCAAAAATCTGACTTTTGGCAATTCACTCAAAAATTGTGCCAAACGGTTGCAAATGCTCCCCTGAAACGTTTGGATATCGAAACAGATGTCTTTTTATCACAGGACAAGAAATCAGCCATCGACAACTTAACCGGTAGAAAATTTTTTTTTGAAAAAATCCGTAAGCCCCGTGGTCACAATTTCATCAAAAATCGGACTTTCGGGAATTCACTCAAAAATGGTGCCAAACGGGTGCAAATGCTCCCCTGAAAGTTTTGGCGGTCGAAACAGAAAGCTTTTTATCACAGGACAAGAAATCAGCCCTCGACAACTTAACCGGCAGAATTTTATTTTTTAAAAAATCCCTAAGCCCCGGGGTCACAATTTCATCAAAAATCTGACTTTCGTCAATTCACTCAAAAATGGTGCCAAACGGGTGGAAATGCTCCCCTGAAATGTTTGGCGGTCAAAACAAAAGTTTTTTTATCACAGGACAAGAAATCAGCCATCGCCAACTTATCCGGCAGATTTTTTTTTTTAAAAAAAATCGGTAAGCCCCGGGGTCACAATTTCATCAAAAATCTGACTTTCGGCAATTCACTCAAAAATGGTGCCAAACGATTGCAAATGCTCCCCTGAAAGGTTTGGCGGTCGAAACAGAAAGCTTTTTTATCACAGGAAAAGAAATCAGCCCTCGACAACTTAACCGGTAGAAATTTTTTTTTTGAAAAAATCCCTAAGCCCCGGGGTCACAATTTCATCAAAAATCGGACTTTCGGGAATTCACTCAAAAATGGTGCCAAACGGGTGCAAATGCTCCCCTGAAAGTTTTGGCGGTCGAAACAGAAGGCTTTTTATCACAAGATAAGAAATCAGCCCTCAACAACTTAACCGGCAGAATTTTTTTTTTTGAAAAAATCCGTAAGTCCCGGGGTCACAATTTCATCAAAAATCGGACTTTCGGGAATTCACTCAAAAATGGTGCCAAACGGGTGCAAATGCTCCCCTGAAAGGTTTGGCGGTCGAAACAGAAGGCTTTTTATCACGGGACAAGAAATCAGCCCTCAACAACTTAACCGGCAGAATTTTTTTTTTTGAAAAAATCCGTAAGTCCCGGGGTCACAATTTCATCAAAAATCTGACTTTCGGGAATTCACTCAAAAATGGTGCCAAACGGGTGCAAATGCTCCCCTGAAAGGTTTGGCGGTCGAAACAGAAGGCTTTTTATCATGGGACAAGAAATCAGCCATCGACAACTTAACAGGCAGAAATTTTTTTTGGAAAAAATCCATAAGCCCCGGGGTCACAATTTCATCAAAAATCGGATTTTCGGCAATTCACTAAAAAATGGTGCCAAACGGCTGCAAATGCTCCCCTGAAAGGTTTAGCGGTCGAAACAGAAAGCTTTTTTATCACAGGAAAATAAATCAGCCGTCGACAACTTATTCAGCAGAATTTTTTTAAAAAAAAAAATCCGTAAGCCCCGGGGTCACAATTTCATCAAAAATCTAACTTTTGGCAATTCACTCAAAAATGGTGCCAAACGGGTGCAAATGCTCCCCTGAAGGGTTTGGCGGTCGAAACAGAATTTTTTTTATCCAAGGACAAGAAATCAGCCATCGACAAGTTAACCGGCAGAATTTTATTTTTTAAAAATTCCCTAAGCCCCGGGGTCACAATTTCATCAAAAATCTGACTTTCGACAATTCACTCCAAATGGAGCTAAACGGTTGCAAATGCTCCCCTGAAAGGTTTGGCGGTCGAAACAGAAGGCTTTTTTATCACAGGAAAAGAAATCAGCCGTCGACAACTTATCCGTCAGAATTTTTTTTTTTGAAAAAATCCGTAAGCCCCGGTGTCACAATTTCATCAAAAATCTGACTTTCGGCAATTCACTCAAAAATGGTGCCAAACGGGTGCAAATGCTCCCCTGAAAGGTTTGGCGGTCGAAACAGAATTTTTTTTATCACAGGACAAGAAATCAGCCATCGACAAGTTAACCGGCAGAATTTTCTTTAAAAAAAAAATCCGTAAGCCCCGGGGTCACAATTTCATCAAAAATCGGACTTTCGACAATTCACTCAAAAATGTTGCCAAACGGTTGCAAATGCTCCCCTGAAACGTTTGGATGTCGAAACAGAAGTCTTTTTATCACAGGACAACAAATCAGCCCTCGACAACTTAACGGGCAGAATTTTTTTTTTTGAAAAAATCCCTAAGCCCCGGGGTCACAATTTCATCAAAAATCGGACTTTCGGGAATTCACTCAAAAATGGTGCCAAACGGGTGCAAATGCTCCCCTGAAAGGTTTGGCGGTCGAAACAGAAGGCTTTTTATCACAGGACAAGAAATCAGCCCTCGACCACTTAACCGGCAGAAATTTTTTTTTTGAAAAAATCCCTAAGCCCCGGGGTCACAATTTCATCAAAAATCGGACTTTCGGGAATTCACTCAAAAATGGAGCTAAACGGTTGCAAATGCTCCCCTGAAAGGTTTGGCTGTCGAAACAGAAGGCTTTTTATCACAGGACAAGAAATCAGCCCTCGACAACTTAACCGGCAGAATTTTATTTTTTAAAAAATCCCTAAGCCCTGGGGTCAAAATTTTATCAAAAATCTGACTTTCGGCAATTCACTCAAAAATGGTGCCAAACGGTTGCAAATGCTCCCCTGAAAGGTTGGCGGTCGAAACAGAAGGCTTTTTATCACAGGACAAGAAATCAGCCCTCGACAACGTAACCGGCAGAATTTTATTTTTTAAAAAATCCCTAAGCCCCGGGGTCACAATTTCATCAAAAATGTGACTTTTGGCAATTCACTCAAAAATTGTGTCAAACGGGTGCAAATGCTTCCTTGAAGGGTTTGGATGTCGAAACAGAATTTTTTTTATCACAGGACAAGAAATCAGCCATCGACAACTTAACCGGCAGAATTTTTTTTTTGAAAAAATCCGTAAGCCCCGGGGTCACAATTTCATCAAAAATCGGACTTTCGGGAATTCACTCAAAAATGGTGCCAAACGGGTGCAAATGCTCCCCTGAAAGGTTTCGCGGTCGAAACAGAAGGCTTTTTATCACGGGACAAGAAATCAGCCCTCGACAACCTAACCGGCAGAAATTTTTTTTTTGAAAAAATCCCTAAGCCCCGGGGTCACAATTTCATCAAAAATCGGACTTTCAGGAATTCACTCAAAAATGGAGCCAAACGGGTGCAAATGCTCCCCTGAAAGGTTTGGCGGTCAAAACAGAAGTTTTTTTATCAAAGTACAAGAAATCAGCCATTGACAACTTAACAGGCAGAATTTTTTTTTTGAAAAAATCCGTAAGCCCCGGGGTCACAATTTCATCAAAAATCTGACTTTCGACAATTCACTCAAAAATGGTGCCAAACGGGTGCAAATGCAACCCTGAAAGGTTTGGCGGTCGAAACAGAAGTTTTTTTATCATAGGACAAGAAATCAGCCATCGACAACTTAACAGGCATAATTTTTTAAAAAAAAAAAATCCGTAAGCCGGGCCGGGGTCACAATTTCATCAAAAATCTGACTTTCGACAATTCACTCAAAAATGGAGCTAAACGGGTGCAAATGCAACCCTGAAAGGTTTGGCGGTGGAAACAGAAGTTTTTTTATCATAGGACAAGAAATCAGCCATCGACAACTTAACAGGCATAATTTTTTTAAAAAAAAATCCGTAAGCCCCGGGGTCACAATTTCATCAAAAATCTGACTTTCGGCAATTCACTCAAAAATGGTGCCACACGGTTGCAATTGCTCCCCTGAAAGGTTTGGCGATCGAAACAGAAGGCTTTTTATCACAGGACAAAAAATCAGCCCTCGACAACGTAACCGGCAGAATTTTATTTTTAAAAAAATCCCTAAGCCCCGGGGTCACAATTTCATCAAAAATCTGACTTTCGGCAATTCACTCAAAAATGGTGCCAAACGGTTGCAAATGCTCCCCTGAAAGGTTTGGCGATCGAAACAGAAGGCTTTTTATCACAGGACAAGAAATCAGCCCTCGACCACTTAACCGGCAGAATTTTATTTTTAAAAAAATCCCTAAGCCCCGGGGTCACAATTTCATCAAAAATCTGACTTTCGGCAATTCACTCAAAAATGGTGCCAAACGGTTGCAAATGCTCCCCTGAAAGGTTTGGATGTCGAAACAGAAGTCTTTTTATCAAAGGACAAGAAATCAGCACTCGACAACTTAACCGGCAGAATTTTTTTTTTGAAAAAATCCGTAAGCCCCGGCGGTCACAATTTCATCAAAAATCGGACTTTCGGGAACTCACTCAAAAATGGATCCAAACGGGTGCAAATGCTCCCCTGAAAGGTTTGGCGGTCGAAACAGAAGTTTTTTTATCACAGGACAAGAAATCAGCCATCGACAAGTTAACTGGCAGAATTTTTTTTTTTGAAAAAATCCCTAAGCCCCGGGGTCACAATTTCATCAAAAATCTGACTTTCGGCAATTCACTCAAAAATGGTGCCAAACGGTTGCAACTGCTCCCCTGAAACGTTTGGATGTCGAAACAGAAGTCTTTTTATCAAAGGACAAGAAATCAGCCCTCGACAACTTAACCGGCAGAAATTTTTTTTTTGAAAAAATCCCTAAGCCCCGGGATCACAATTTCATCAAAAATCTGACTTTCGACAATTCACTCAAAAATGGTGCCAAACGGGTGCAAATGCTCCCCTGAAAGGTTTGGCGGTCGAAACAGAAGTTTTTTTATCACAGGACAAGAAATCAGCCATCGACAAGTTAACCGGCAGAATTTTTTTTTTGAAAAAATCCCTAAGTCAAAATTTCATCAAAAATCTGACTTTCGGCAATTCACTCAAAAAAGGAGCCAAACGGATGCAAATGCTCCCCTGAAAGTTTTGGCGGTCGAAACAGAATTTTTTTTATCAAAGGACAAGAAATCAGCCATCAACAACTTAACAGGCAGAATTATTTTTTTGAAAAAATCCGTAAGGCCCGGGGTCACAATTTCATCAAAAATCTGACTTTCGACAATTCACTCACACATGGAGCTAAACGGTTGAAAATGCTCCCCTGAAAGGTTTGGCGGTCGAAACAGAAGGCTTTTTATCACAGGACAAGAAATCAGCCCTCGACAACTTAACCGGCAGAATTTTATTTTTTAAAAAATCCGTAAGCCCCGGGGTCACAATTTCATCAAAAATCTGACTTTCGGCAATTCACTCAAAAATGGTGCCAAACGGTTGCAAATGCTTCCCTGAAAGGTTTGGCGGTCGAAACAGAAAGCTTTTTTATCACAGGAAAAGAAATCAGCCGTCGACAACTTAACCGGCAGAATTATTTTTTTTTGAAAAAATCCGTAAGCCCCGGGGTCACAAGTTCATCAAAAATCTGACTTTCGGCAATTCACTCAAAAATGGTGCCAAACGGTTGCAAATGCTCCCCTGAAAGGTTTGGCGGTCGAAACAGAAGTCTTTTTATCACAGGACAAGAAATCAGCCCTCGACAAATTAACCGGCAGAATTTTTTTTTAAAAAAAAATCCGTAAGCCCCGGGGTCACAATTTCATCAAAAATCTGACTTTCGGCAATTCACTCAAAAATGTTGCCAAACGGTTGCATATGCTCCCCTCAGTGGCGTAGCGTGGGTTGTCAGCACCCGGGGCAAGGCAAGTAATTTGCGCCCCCTAACCCGTGGATTTGCGCCCCCTAACCCGTGGATTTGCGCCCCCTAACCCATGGATTTGCCCTAACCCCAGATGTTGCGCCCGGTGCGGCCCGCCCCCCCTGCACCCCCCACGCTACGCCACTGGCTCCCCTGAAACGTTTGGATGTCGAAACAGAAGGCTTTTTATCACAGGACAAGAAATCAGCCCTCAACAACTTAACCGGCAGAATTTTATTTAAAAAAAAATCCCTAAGCCCTGGGGTCACAATTTCATCAAAAATCTGACTTTCGGCAATTCACTCAAAAATGGTGCCAAACGGGTGCAAATGCAACCCTGAAAGGTTTGGCGGTCGAAACAGAAGTTTTTTTATCATAGGACAAGAAATCAGCCATCGACAACTTAACAGGCATAATTTAAAAAAAAAAAAAATCCGTAAGCCGGGCCGGGGTCACAATTTCATCAAAAATCTGACTTTCGACAATTCACTCAAAAATGGAGCTAAACGGTTGCAAATGCTCCCCTGAAAGGTTTGGCGGTCAAAACAGAAGGCTTTTTATCACAGGACAAGAAATCAGCCCTCGACAAATTAACCGGCAGAATTTTTTTAAAAAAAAAAATCCGTAAGCCCCGGGGTCACAATTTCATCAAAAATCTGACTTTCGGCAATTCACTCAAAAATGGTGCCAAACGGTTGCAAATGCTCCCCTGAAAGGTTTGGCGATCGAAACAGAAGGCTTTTTATCACAGGACATTGTCCCTGCAACCTAAGAAAATCTGCCTAAATATCGGGGTAGGGTCAGCAAGGTGGCTCACCTTGGGAGGGGTTAAAAAACAACTAAGCAACCTCCTAAACATAGAAATCACACAATGCGATCTTATTGCAGTATTACCTTTGAACCAGCACCTCAGGCAACAGAGAGTGATGCTTGCGTTTTACTCTCCAAGGATCCCTTCAGCTATCATCAGGCAAAAATCACTCTTGGCTAGGTACGATATCACCCCAACAAGAGTTTTTATGGATAGCATGAGCCATCCCCTTCTACTTGCCGACTACGGCACGGAGCGGACCCTGTCGGAGAGGTCGGGAGCATCTCGGGATATTGAGCCTCCTCTTCCGGAGGATACCCATCCGTACCGAAACTGGACTTACCCTACGTCCCCACGAGCTCTAAAGGAATCCACTGGTGCATGTAATTCTCTGACCCCGCCGGAGGAAAGAGAGCTCTTAGCCACCTTTGGCAACCTTCCACCGAGGGAACAACAAGAAATAATTGATAGATTAGAAGTACTTAATCATCAGCTCATATATGTCCAGAAGAACGGAAAAGTCCTGCCCACTTCTCAGGATAACCATGCCAGCTTTTCGGAGTCGTGTTCTAAGGAAGCAGGAAGACTTCCACACCTCAGTCCGGCTCCTAAACCCATGCCTCCCTCACCTGTGGGCAAAGCCCATCGACGCTTGGCAGACCCAGGTTTTGCCTCACAAGTTGGCCTTTCATCTCAACTCCTGATAAATTTCGACTCGCCCTCCAAGAGTCCCCCGCTGAAGAGTGTAATTCAGAGTCCCCTCCACCAAAACAATTCCTTACCATCTAATCCATCAATGCCGGAATTGGAGTCCTCATATTCTCCTGAGCGGCACAGACACGACATACAAACGGTATCTGTACGTCGAGCATCCCCAGTACCTTCGCTAGCATCAGGTCAGGGGAGCGTTCCACTTACATCAAAAAATGATCCGGATTTGACTGAAGACCCGGCCGGATATATAAATCAAATGGTTTCATTGGCGACCTTCAGACCTCGCGGTGGGGCAGTCTCTGCAAATCCTGTGCAGCCTCCTACTGAAGTGGCCACCCTAGGGTTAGCCAGCGGAAGACCCGCTCTGTTGTCCCAGTCTAAACACCCCACTACCAACTCCAAGATTAGGTACCTCCAGCAGGTGCCTGCCATGCAAAGTAAAATAACTGACTTTTTTGTGGGGTCTGCCCTGCCTCCAAAGGACCCACTTCTCTCCCTGAAATGACAGCGAATTGAACACAACAGGAACTCCCCCCTATCAGTCCTCAGCTGGAACATTGCGGGCTGGAGGGGAAAAAAACATGAGCCAGAATTCTTGGAGTATATCAATCGGTTTCATATCATCTTGTTCCAAGAATCGTGGGAAGTAGAAAAACTTGTTCTAAATGGCTTTGAGCTTCTAGAACTCCCTGCCTGCCCCTCCCTGAAAGGAGGCCGCCCTAAAGGGGGCCTAATAATAGGCATCTCCCTCAACCTACATTCCAAATTTACTCTAGTACAGGCCTTGCCTCCCTACGCCCTCACCGGGCTGATTGCGGGGGAAAAGATCTCGCTCCTAGTTACAAATGTTTACTTGCCACCCGGGGGTTCTTCCCTTGAATTGGGCTCTAAATGGGGCTCGCTAGAAGAGCATTTGCTCTCATGCTATGTTAAGTTTCCTAACACCCCGGCCATAATTGGTGGCGATTTTAATGCCCGTACGGCAGCAAATTGGGACTCGTTGACCAAAGCCAAATGGTGGGTTACCCCAAACCTTGATAATTATGACCTGGAACACATCGTGAAGAGAACTTCTAAGGACCACAGAGCAAATGAGGCTGGAGTACTCCTCTATCAAATGGCCATCCGTTTGAATTTGGTCCCCTTAAATGGCACATGCCTCCCCGATATTCCAGGGGATTTCACTCACCTGAGCGTTAAATCAAACAGCGTCCTCGATTACCTGTTGGTCTCTAGGGATCTATTTAAGTGTATTTCCACTTTTAAGATCGAGAATGTACAATTTAGTGATCACCTTCCCCTTGTTGCTAAGCTTTCCCTGAACTGGCAGCCGGAGGCTCATAGACATGTGACTCAGGTGGTAACCAACGAATCTTTCCAAGTAAGAGGAATCAAATGGTCGGAGACACAGGCTCAAAGGTACCTGGAATTCTTTCAAAAAGAAATCCTCGGGCCCTATCCCAACATAGGCTCTGCCTCAGACGAGCATAGCATAGTATTGAAGCGCTTCTACCATCATATGACTGATCTTACGTCCTTCTTCAGGTTACCACCCAAAAATTTAAATCGAAACGAGTATACTCACGGTGCTCCCTGGTATAATTCCCACTGCAAACAAGCAAGACAGCGCCTCCGTGCTATATATAATGCATACAAGACCTCTGATGCATCTACCCTGCCAGCTAGCTATGCACAAGCCAAGCAAGTTTACAAACGCACGCAGATAATTGCCAAGCGTGAGTGGCAACATAATCGTTGGCAGGCTTTGATTACTGCTTCAAAACCACACAGATCCAGGGAATTCTGGTCTTTGATTAACAGAAGGGGGAGGAATTCCCCAAGGGCAGTCATCTCTGCACCGACATGGGAACGGTTCCTGAAGAAATGCTTCTCACAGGCAGATGCTCCCTCCGACCATCTGATGCACCTGTTTACCCACCTACCTATTTGGCCTCCCACCGATCCTGACGAAATAGCCAAGTTAATAGCTCAGCTGAAACCGGGCAAAGCCCCCGGGCCCGACCTGATCCCTGCTGAAGCCATCAAACTACACCCTCAATGGTGGGCCGGCATCTTGGCCAAAACCTTCGATGCAATCAACGCTTCCGGTCTCATCCCCAAAACATGGAAGGAGGCCATTATTGTACCAATTCATAAAAAAGGTTCTCCAACGGAGCCGGAAAACTACCGTAACATCAGCCTCCTTTCGATCATAGGGAAAATTTATGCCAGCTTTTTGATGACTAAATTATTGCGATGGGTAGATGAGACTAACCAGATTGGCCATGAACAAGCAGGGTTCAGAACTAAACGCTCCACAACCGATCATGCGATAGTTCTTTATCATCTGGCTCGGAAGTACTCCTCCCCCCCCCCGGGGCTACCTCTGTGCTGCCTTCTTAGATCTAAAGGCAGCCTTTGACAGCGTTCCTAGAAATATTCTTTGGGAGAAACTTGCGAAACAGGGCATTGATAGAAGACTCTTATGGCTCATAAGCCAGCTCCACGAAGGTACCCTTGCCAGAGTGAGATTCACTCCAGCGGGCGACCTTACAAATTCGATACCAATAAACAAGGGAGTGCGCCAAGGATGTATATTGGCTCCCTGCCTATTCAACCTATTCATCAGCGACATGCGAGCACCCCTAGTCAATTCATCTCCAAGTACACACGCGCCTAGACTAGCGGATTACCGCTGCCCACTCCTTTTATATGCGGACGACGCGGTAATTCTATCTTATACACGTGTTGGACTAAACAGAGCTCTGAAGATCTTTGCCACATATTGTCAACTCAATCAATTAACCATCAACCATGCCAAGTCCAAGATCCTGATCTTCTCCAGAAGCCGGAGATTATACAAATGGAAGCTTGGTGGGGCAAAAATAGAGCAAGTCCTAAAATTTCAATACCTAGGAGTTATTTTTCAATACAATTTGGGGTGGAAAGCTCACATTCAACACCTACTTAATAAGGCCAAAACCTTGTCATATGCGCTCCTCCGATTCTTCTTTTCGGACGGAGCTTTGCATGTTCCCTCGGCCCTAAAGGTGTTCAAGGCAAAAGTGGTTGCCGTGCTTGCTTATGCTGCCCCGCTCTGGGCCGTGATGACAGATCTCGCTCCCCTTGAGACTCTGCAAAGCCAATTCCTACGTCGGCTCCTAATGCTCCCCCTGTGCGTAAGCAACGCAGCCATGCGATTAGAATTGAAGGTCGCATCCTTAGAAACTTGCCTGTGGAAGCAAGTCTTCAATTACTGGCTATCATTGTGGCATAGATTACCAAACCATTACCTTGCCCAATGCTTATGGCGAGATGAATTCTCTAGCCTTTGGACTAGTAGAATTCATGCCAAACTCCTGAGTTATGGAATCTCTCCCTCAGATTCCCTAAAACTAGACCAAATCACTGCTCAGAGACTGATCCGCCAAAGACTGGATGACATCGATTTACAGCGAAATTATACGCTGGGGGGAGGTGTTTGTTCGCCCCAGAACATTGGTATCACTTTAACTTACTGCGTTCCATCATACCTCTCCTCCCTTTCGACTGTTGCCCATAGACTGGCCTTCACCAAAGCGAGGTTTAATGTTTTTCCCTCTAATGTCCTGAGACATAGGTTCTCAAAGGGTCAAGCCCCCGCCGTGTGCGAATGTGATAAGGTGACGCCGGAGTCGCTCCAGCACATTATGTTCACTTGCCCCTTGTTTAATGTGCCACGGGCAAATTTGTTGGGATCAATCATACAGAAACTAGAGGGTACCCCACCAAAATTCCACCTTGCCCAAATCTTGCAGGACAAGGATACCCACACGACCCTGAAGGTGGCTAGGTTCCTAGTTGCTGTCCTTTCCCAAAAGCGACGCCAAGGAGCTCTACAAGCTAATTAAGGCGTAGCAAGCCTTTCCATTTTATAGTATTTTATTGTTATAGTGGTGTTTTAGCGATCGTTTTTTTTTCTCCTTACGGCACAAACTGTTATTTATGTGTTGTTTTTACCTGTATGGGCCTATGGCCGTAATAAATGATATTCTATTCACAGGACAAGAAATCAGCCCTCGACCACTTAACCGGCAGAATTTTATTTTTAAAAAAATCCCTAAGCCCCGGGGTCACAATTTCATCAAAAATCTGACTTTTGGCAATTCACTCAAAAATGGTGCAAATGCTCCCCTGAAAGGTTTGGCGGTCGAAACAGAAGGCTTTTTATCACAGGACAAGACATCAGCCCTCGACAACTTAACTGGCAGAATTTTATTTTTAAAAAAATCCGTAAGCCCCGGGGTCACAATTTCATCAAAAATCTGACTTTCGACAATTCACTCAAAAATGGTGCCAAACGGGTGCAAATGCTCCCCTGAAAGGTTTGGCGGTCGAAACAGAAGTTTTTTTATCACAGGACAAGAAATCAGCCATCGACAAGTTAACCGGCAGAATTTTTTTTTTGAAAAAATCCCTAAGTCAAAATTTCATCAAAAATCTGACTTTCGGCAATTCACTCAAAAAAGGAGCCAAACGGATGCAAATGCTCCCCTGAAAGTTTTGGCGGTCGAAACAGAATTTTTTTTATCAAAGGACAAGAAATCAGCCATCAACAACTTAACAGGCAGAATTATTTTTTTGAAAAAATCCGTAAGGCCCGGGGTCACAATTTCATCAAAAATCTGACTTTCGACAATTCACTCACACATGGAGCTAAACGGTTGAAAATGCTCCCCTGAAAGGTTTGGCGGTCGAAACAGAAGGCTTTTTATCACAGGACAAGAAATCAGCCCTCGACAACTTAACCGGCAGAATTTTATTTTTAAAAAAATCCGTAAGCCCCGGGGTCACAATTTCATCAAAAATCTGACTTTCGGCAATTCACTCAAAAATGGTGCCAAACGGTTGCAAATGCTTCCCTGAAAGGTTTGGCGGTCGAAACAGAAAGCTTTTTTATCACAGGAAAAGAAATCAGCCGTCGACAACTTAACCGGCAGAATTATTTTTTTTTTAAAAAATCCGTAAGCCCCGGGGTCACAAGTTCATCAAAAATCTGACTTTCGGCAATTCACTCAAAAATGTTGCCAAACGGTTGCATATGCTCCCCTCAGTGGCGTAGCGTGGGTTGTCAGCACCCGGGGCAAGGCAAGTAATTTGCGCCCCCTAACCCGTGGATTTGCGCCCCCTAACCCGTGGATTTGCGCCCCCTTACCCATGGATTTGCCCTAACCCCAGATGTTGCGCCCGGTGCGGCCCGCCCCCCCTGCACCCCCCACGCTACGCCACTGGCTCCCCTGAAACGTTTGGATGTCGAAACAGAAGGCTTTTTATCACAGGACAAGAAATCAGCCCTCAACAACTTAACCGGCAGAATTTTATTTAAAAAAAAATCCCTAAGCCCTGGGGTCACAATTTCATCAAAAATCTGACTTTCGGCAATTCACTCAAAAATGGTGCCAAACGGGTGCAAATGCAACCCTGAAAGGTTTGGCGGTCGAAACAGAAGTTTTTTTATCATAGGACAAGAAATCAGCCATCGACAACTTAACAGGCATAATTTAAAAAAAAAAAAAATCCGTAAGCCGGGCCGGGGTCACAATTTCATCAAAAATCTGACTTTCGACAATTCACTCAAAAATGGAGCTAAAGAGTTGCAAATGCTCCCCTGAAAGGTTTGGCGGTCGAAACAGAAGGCTTTTTATCACAGGAAAAGAAATCAGCCGTCGACAACTTAACCGGCAGAATTTTTTTTTTTGAAAAAATCCATAAGCCCCGGGGTCACAATTTCATCAAAAATCTGACTTTCGGCAATTCACTCAAAAATGGTGCCAAATGGGTGCAAATGCACCCCTGATAGGTTTGGCGTTCGAAACAGAAGTCTTTTTATCACAGGACAAGAAATCAGCCATCGACAACTTAACCGGTAGAAATTTTTTTTTTGAAAAAATCCATAAGCCCCGGGGTCACAATTTCATCAAAAACCGGACTTTCGGGAATTCACTCAAAAATGGTGCCAAACGGGTGCAAATGCTCCCCTGAAAGGTTTGGCAGTCGAAACAGAAGTTTTTTTATCACAGGACAAGAAATCAGCCATCGACAAGTTAACCGGCAGATTTTTTTTAAAAAAAAAAAAATCCGTAAGCCCCGGGGTCACAATTTCATCAAAAATCTGACGTTCAGCAATTCACTAAAAAATGGTGCCAAACGAGTGCAAATGCTCCCCTGAAAGGTTTGGCGGTCGAAACAGAAGTTTTTTTTATCACAGGACAAGAAATCAGCCATCGACAACTTAACAGGCAGATTTTTTTTTTTGAAAAAATCCGTAAGCCCCGGGGTCACAATTTCATCAAAAATCGGACTTTCGGGAATTCACTCAAAAATGGTGCCAAACGGGTGCAAATGATCCCCTGAAAGGTTTGGCGGTCGAAACAGAAGTTTTTTTATCACAGGACAAGAAATCGGCCATCGACAAGTTAACCGGCAGATTTTTTTTTTTGAAAAAATCCATAAGCCCCGGGGTCACAATTTCATCAAAAATCTGACTTTCGACAATTCACTCAAAAATGGAGCTAAAGAGTTGCAAATGCTCCCCTGAAAGGTTTGGCGGCCGAAACAGAAGTTTTTTTATCACAGGACAAGAAATCAGCCATTGACAACTTAACCGGTAGAAATTTTTTTTTTGAAAAAATCCGTAAGCCCCGGGGTCACAATTTCATCAAAAATCTGACTTTCGGCAATTCACTCAAAAATGGAGCTAAATGGTTGCAAATGCTCCCCTGAAAGGTTTGGCGGTCGAAACAGAAAGCTTTTTTATCACAGGACAAGAAATCAGCCATCGACAACTTAACAGGCAGAATTTTTTTTTGAAAAAATCCTTAAGCCCCGGGGTCGCAATTTCATCAAAAATCTGACTCTCGGCAATTCACTCAAAAATGGTGCCAAACGGGTGCAAATGCTCCCCTGAAAGGTTTGGCGGTCGAAACAGAAGTTTTTTTATCACAGGACAAGAAATCAGCCATCGACAAAGTAACCGGCAGAAATTTTTCTTTGAAAAAATCCCTAAGCCCCGGGGTCACAATTTCATCAAAAATCGGACTTTCGGCAATTCACTCAAAAATGGTGCCAAAGGGGTGCAAATGCTCCCCTGAAACGTTTGGATGTCGAAACAGATTGCTTTTTATCACAGGACAAGAAATCAGCCCTCGACAAGTTAACCGGTAGAAATTTTTTTTTTTGAAAAAATCCGTAAGTCCCGGGGTCACAATTTCATCAAAAATCTGACTTTCGGGAATTCACTCAAAAATGGAGCCAAAAGGGTGCAAATGCTCCCCTGAAAGGTTTGGCGGTCGAAACAGAAACCTTTTTCATCACAGGACAAGAAATCAGCCATCGACAACTTAACAGGCAGAATTTTTTTTTTGAAAAAATCCGTAAGCCCCGGGCTCACAATTTCATCAAAAATCTGACTTTCGGCAATTCATTCAAAAATGGTGCCAAACGGCTGCAAATGCTCCCCTGAAAGGTTTGGCGGTCGAAACAGAAGTTTTTTTATCACAGGACAAGAAATCAGCCATCGACAAGTTAACCGGCAGATTTTTTTAAAAAAAAAAAAAAATCCGTAAGCCCCGGGGTCACAATTTCATCAAAAATCTGACGTTCAGCAATTCACTAAAAAATGGTGCCAAACGGGTGCAAATGCTCCCCTGAAAGGTTTGGCGGTCGAAACAGAAGTTTTTTTATCACAGGACAAGAAATCAGCCATCGACAACTTAACAGGCAGATTTTTTTTTTTGAAAAAATCCGTAAGCCCCGGGGTCACAATTTCATCAAAAATCTGACTTTCGGCAATTCACTCAAAAATGGTGCCAAACGGGTGCAAATGCTCCCCTGAAACGTTTGGATGTCGAAACAGATTGCTTTTAATCACAGGACAAGAAATCAGCCCTCAACAAGTTAACCGGTAGAAAATTTTTTTTTTTGAAAAAATCCCTAAGCCCCGGGGACACAATTTCATCAAAAATCGGACTTTCGGCAATTCACTCAAAAATGGTGCCAAACGGGTGCAAATGCACCCCTGATAGGTTTGGCGGTCGAAACAGAAGTCTTTTTATCACAGGACAAGAAATCAGCCATCGACAACTTAACCGGTAGAAATTTTTTTTTTGAAAAAATCCATAAGCCCCGGGGTCACAATTTCATCAAAAACCGGACTTTCGGGAATTCACTCAAAAATGGTGCCAAACGGGTGCAAATGCTCCCCTGAAAGGTTTGGCAGTCGAAACAGAAGTTTATTTATCACAGGACAAGAAATCAGCCATCGACAACTTAACAGGCAGATTTTTTTTTTTGAAAAAATCCGTAAGCCCCGGGGTCACAATTTCATCAAAAATCTGACTTTCGACAATTCACTCAAAAATGGAGCTAAAGAGTTGCAAATGCTCCCCTGAAAGGTTTGGCGGCCGAAACAGAAGTTTTTTTATCACAGGACAAGAAATCAGCCATTGACAACTTAACCGGTAGAAATTTTTTTTTTGAAAAAATCCGTAAGCCCCGGGGTCACAATTTCATCAAAAATCTGACTTTCAGCAATTCACTCAAAAATGGAGCTAAATGGTTGCAAATGCTCCCCTGAAAGGTTTGGCGGTCGAAACAGAAAGCTTTTTTATCACAGGACAAGAAATCAGCCATCGACAACTTAACAGGCAGAATTTTTTTTTGAAAAAATCCTTAAGCCCCGGGGTCGCAATTTCATCAAAAATCTGACTCTCGGCAATTCACTCAAAAATGGTGCCAAACGGGTGCAAATGCTCCCCTGAAAGGTTTGGCGGTCGAAACAGAAGTTTTTTTATCACAGGACAAGAAATCAGCCCTCGACAACTTAACCGGCATAATTTTTTAAAAAAAAAATCCGAAAGCCCCGGGGTCACAATTTCATCAAAAATCTGACTTTCGACAATTCACTCAAAAATGGAGCTAAAGAGTTGCAAATGCACCCCTGATAGGTTTGGCGGTCGAAACAGAAGTCTTTTTATCACAGGACAAGAAATCAGCCATCGACAACTTAACCCGGTAGAAATTTTTTTTTTCAAAAAATACATAAGCCCTGGGGTCACAATTTCATCAAAAATCGTACTTTCGGGAATTCACTCAAAAATGGTGCCAAACGGGTGCAAATGCTCCCCTGAAAGGTTTGGCGGTCGAAACAGAAGTTTTTTTATCACAGGACAAGAAATCAGCCATCGACAAGTTAACCGGCAGATTTTTTTTTAAAAAAAAAAAATCCGTAAGCCCCGGGGTCACAATTTCATCAAAAATCTGACGTTCAGCAATTCACTAAAAAATGGTGCCAAACGGGTGCAAATGCTCCCCTGAAAGGTTTGGCGGTCGAAACAGAAGTTTTTTTATCACAGGACAAGAAATCAGCCATCGACAACTTAACAGGCAGATTTTTTTAAAAAAAAAAATCCGTAAGCTCCGGGGTCACAATTTCATCACAAATCGGACTTTTGGGAATTTATTCAAAAATGGTGCCAAAGGGGTGCAAATGCTCCCCTGAAACGTTTGGATGTCGAAACAGATTGCTTTTTATCACAGGACAAGAAATCAGCCCTCGACAAGTTAACCGGTAGAATTTTTTTTTTTTTAAAAAAATCCGTAAGTCCCGGGGTCACAATTTCATCAAAAATCGGACTTTCGGGATTTCACTCAAAAATGGAGCCAAAAGGGTGCAAATGCTACCCTGAAAGGTTTGGCGGTCGAAACAGAAGGCTTCTTATCACAGGACAAGAAATCAGCCATCGACAACTTAAAAGGCAGAATTTTTTTTTTGAAAAAATCCGTAAGCCCCGGGGTCACAATTTCATCAAAAATCTGACTTTCGGCAATTCACTCAAAAATGGTGCCAAACGGGTGCAAATGCTCCCCTGAAAGATTTGGCGGTCCAAACAGAAGTTTTTTTATCACAGCACAAGAAATCAGCCATTGACAACTTAACAGGCAGAATTTTTTTTTTGAAAAAATCCGTAAGCCCCGGGGTCACAATTTCATCAAAAATCTGACTTTCGGCAGTTCACTCAAAAATGGTGCCAAACGGTTGCAAATGCTCCCCTGAAACGTTTGGATGTCGAAACAGAAGTCTTTTTATCACAGGACAAGAAATCAGCCCTCGACAACTTAACCGGTAGAATTTTTTTTTTTGAAAAAATCCGTAAGCCCCGGGATCACAATTTCATCAAAAATCGGACTTTCGGGAATTCACTCAAAAATGGAGCCAAACGGGTGCAAATGCTCCCCTGAAAGGTTTGGCGGTCGAAACAGAATTTTTTTTATCACAGGACAAGAAATCAGCCCTCGACAACTTAACCGGCATAATTTTTTTTAAAAAAAATCCGTAAGCCCCGGGGTCACAATTTCATCAAAAATCTGACTTTCGACAATTCACTCAAAAAAGGAGCTAAAGAGTTGCAAATGCTCCCCTGAAAGGTTTGGCGGTCGAAACAGAAGGCTTTTTATCACAGGAAAAGAAATCAGCCGTCGACAACTTAACCGGCAGAATTTTTTTTTTTGAAAAAATCCCTAAGCCCCGGGGTCACAATTTCATCAAAAATCTGACTTTCGGCATTTCACTCAGAAATGGTGCCAACCGGGTGCAAATGCACCCCTGATAGGTTTGGCGGTCGAAACAGAAGTCTTTTTATCACAGGACGAGAAATCAGCCATCGACAACTTAAAAGGCAGAATTTTTTTTTTGAAAAAATCCGTAAGCCCCGGGGTCACAATTTCATCAAAAATCGGACTTTCGGCAATTCACTCAAAAATGGTGCCAAACGGGTGCAAATGCTCCCCTGAAAGATTTGGCGGTCCAAACAGAAGTTTTTTTATCACAGCACAAGAAATCAGCCATTGACAACTTAACAGGCAGAATTTTTTTTTTGAAAAAATCCGTAAGCCCCGGGGTCACAATTTCATCAAAAATCTGACTTTCGGCAGTTCACTCAAAAATGGTGCCAAACGGTTGCAAATGCTCCCCTGAAACGTTTGGATGTCGAAACAGAAGTCTTTTTATCACAGGACAAGAAATCAGCCCTCGACAACTTAACCGGTAGAATTTTTTTTTTTGAAAAAATCCGTAAGCCCCGGGATCACAATTTCATCAAAAATCGGACTTTCGGGAATTCACTCAAAAATGGAGCCAAACGGGTGCAAATGCTCCCCTGAAAGGTTTGGCGGTCGAAACAGAATTTTTTTTATCACAGGACAAGAAATCAGCCCTCGACAACTTAACCGGCATAATTTTTTAAAAAAAAAATCCGTAAGCCCCGGGGTCACAATTTCATCAAAAATCTGACTTTCGACAATTCACTCAAAAAAGGAGCTAAAGAGTTGCAAATGCTCCGTTGAAAGGTTTGGCGGTCGAAACAGAAGGCTTTTTATCACAGGAAAAGAAATCAGCCGTCGACAACTTAACCGGCAGAATTTTTTTTTTTGAAAAAATCCCTAAGCCCCGGGGTCACAATTTCATCAAAAATCTGACTTTCGGCATTTCACTCAGAAATGGTGCCAACCGGGTGCAACTGCACCCCTGATAGGTTTGGCGGTCGAAACAGAAGTCTTTTTATCACAGGACGAGAAATCAGCCATCGACAACTTAACCGGTAGAAATTTTTTTTTTGAAAAAATCCATAAGCCCCGGGGTCACAATTTCATCAAAAATCGGACTTTCGGGAATTCACTCAAAAATGGTGCCAAACGGGTGCAAATGCTGCCCTGAAAGGTTTGGCGGTCGAAACAGAAGTTTTTTTATCACAGGACAAGAAATCAGCCATCGACAAGTTAACCAGCAGAATTTTTTTTTTTGAAAAAATCCCTAAGCCCCGGGGTCACAATTTCATCAAAAATCTGACTTTCGGCAATTCACTCAAAAATGGTGCCAAACGGGTGCAAATGCTCCCCTGAAACGTTTGGATGTCGAAACAGATTTCTTTTAATCACAGGACAAGAAATCAGCCCTCAACAAGTTAACCGGTAGAAAATTTTTTTTTGGAAAAAATCCCTAAGCCCCGGGGACACAATTTCATCAAAAATCGGACTTTCGGCAATTCACTCAAAAATGGTGCCAAACGGGTGCAAATGCACCCCTGATAGGTTTGGCGGTCGAAACAGAAGTCTTTTTATCACAGGACAAGAAATCAGCCATCGACAACTTAACCGGTAGAAATTTTTTTTTTGAAAAAATCCATAAGCCCCGGGGTCACAATTTCATCAAAAACCGGACTTTCGGGAATTCACTCAAAAATGGTGCCAAACGGGTGCAAATGCTCCCCTGAAAGGTTTGGCAGTCGAAACAGAAGTTTTTTTATCACAGGACAAGAAATCAGCCATCGACAAGTTAACCGGCAGATTTTTTTTTTTTTTAAAAAAAATCCGTAAGCCCCGGGGTCACAATTTCATCAAAAATCTGACGTTCAGCAATTCACTAAAAAATGGTGCCAAACGAGTGCAAATGCTCCCCTGAAAGGTTCGGCGGTCGAAACAGAAGTTTTTTTATCACAGGACAAGAAATCAGCCCTCGACAACTTAACCGGCATAATTTTTTTTAAAAAAAATCCGAAAGCCCCGGGGTCACAATTTCATCAAAAATCTGACTTTCGACAATTCACTCAAAAATGGAGCTAAAGAGTTGCAAATGCACCCCTGATAGGTTTGGCGGTCGAAACAGAAGTCTTTTTATCACAGGACAAGAAATCAGCCATCGACAACTTAACCCGGTAGAAATTTTTTTTTTCAAAAAATACATAAGCCCTGGGGTCACAATTTCATCAAAAATCGTACTTTCGGGAATTCACTCAAAAATGGTGCCAAACGGGTGCAAATGCTCCCCTGAAAGGTTTGGCGGTCGAAACAGAAGTTTTTTTATCACAGGACAAGAAATCAGCCATCGACAAGTTAACCGGCAGATTTTTTTTTTAAAAAAAAAAATCCGTAAGCCCCGGGGTCACAATTTCATCAAAAATCTGACGTTCAGCAATTCACTAAAAAATGGTGCCAAACGGTTGCAAATGCTCCCCTGAAAGGTTTGGCGGTCGAAACAGAAGTTTTTTTATCACAGGACAAGAAATCAGCCATCGACAACTTAACAGGCAGATTTTTTTTAAAAAAAAATCCGTAAGCCCCGGGGTCACAATTTCATCACAAATCGGACTTTTGGGAATTTACTCAAAAATGGTGCCAAAAGGGTGCAAATGCTACCCTGAAAGGTTTGGCGGTCGAAACAGAAGGCTTCTTATCACAGGACAAGAAATCAGCCATCGACAACTTAAAAGGCAGAATTTTTTTTTTGAAAAAATCCGTAAGCCCCGGGGTCACAATTTCATCAAAAATCGGACTTTCGGCAATTCACTCAAAAATGGTGCCAAACGGGTGCAAATGCTCCCCTGAAAGATTTGGCGGTCCAAACCGAAGTTTTTTTATCACAGCACAAGAAATCAGCCATTGACAACTTAACAGGCAGCATTTTTTTTTTGAAAAAATCCGTAAGCCCCGGGGTCACAATTTCATCAAAAATCTGACTTTCGGCAGTTCACTCAAAAATGGTGCCAAACGGTTGCAAATGCTCCCCTGAAACGTTTGGATGTCGAAACAGAAGTCTTTTTATCACAGGACAAGAAATCAGCCCTCGACAACTTAACCGGTAGAATTTTTTTTTTTGAAAAAATCCGTAAGCCCCGGGATCACAATTTCATCAAAAATCGGACTTTCGGGAACTCACTCAAAAATGGAGCCAAACGGGTGCAAATGCTCCCCTGAAAGGTTTGGCGGTCGAAACAGAATTTTTTTTATCACAGGACAAGAAATCAGCCCTCGACAACTTAACCGGCATAATTTTTTTTAAAAAAAATCCGTAAGCCCCGGGGTCACAATTTCATCAAAAATCTGACTTTCGACAATTCACTCAAAAAAGGAGCTAAAGAGTTGCAAATGCTCCCCTGAAAGGTTTGGCGGTCGAAACAGAAGGCTTTTTATCACAGGAAAAGAAATCAGCCGTCGACAACTTAACCGGCAGAATTTTTTTTTTTGAAAAAATCCCTAAGCCCCGGGGTCACAATTTCATCAAAAATCTGACTTTCGGCATTTCACTCAGAAATGGTGCCAACCGGGTGCAAATGCACCCCTGATAGGTTTGGCGGTCGAAACAGAAGTCTTTTTATCACAGGACGAGAAATCAGCCATCGACAACTTAACCGGTAGAAATTTTTTTTTTGAAAAAATCCATAAGCCCCGGGGTCACAATTTCATCAAAAATCGGACTTTCGGGAATTCACTCAAAAATGGTGCCAAACGGGTGCAAATGCTGCCCTGAAAGGTTTGGCGGTCGAAACAGAAGTTTTTTTATCACAGGACAAGAAATCAGCCATCGACAAGTTAACCGGCAGATTTTTTTTTTAAAAAAAAAAATCCGTAAGCCCCGGGGTCACAATTTCATCAAAAATCTGACGTTCAGCAATTCACTAAAAAATGGTGCCAAACGGGTGCAAATGCTCCCCTGAAAGGTTTGGATGTCGAAACAGAAGTCTTTTTATCACAGGACAAGAAATCAGCCCTCGACAACGTAACCGGCAGAAATTTTTTTTGAAAAAATCCGTAAGCCCCGGGGTCACAATTTCATCAAAAATCTGACTTTCGGGAATTGACTCAAAAATGGTGCCAAACGGTTGCAAATGCTCCCCTGAAAGGTTTGGCGGTCGAAACAGAAAGCTTTTTTATCACAGGAAAAAAATCAGCCGTCGACAACTTAACCGGCAGAAAAAGATTTTTTTGAAAAAATCCCTAAGCCCCGGGGTCACAATTTCATCAAAAATCTGACTTTCTGCAATTCACTCAAAAATGGTGCCAAACGGTTGGAAATGCTCCCCTGAAACGTTTGGCTGTCGAAACAGAAATCTTTTTATCACATGACAAGAAATCAGCCCTCGACAACTTAACCGGCAGAATTATTTTTTTTGAAAAAATCCGTAAGCCCCGGGGTCACAATTTCATCAAAAATCTGACATTCAGCAATTCACTAAAAAATGGTGCCAAACGGGTGCAAATGCTCCCATGAAAGGTTTGGCGGTCGAAAAAGAAGTTTTTTTATCACATGACAAGAAATCAGCCCTCAACAACTTAACAGGCAGAATTTTTTTTTTTTTTAAATCCCTAACCCCCCGGGGTCACAATTTCATCAAAAATCTGACTTTTGGGAATTCACTCAAAAATAGTGCCAAACGGGTGCAAATGCTCCCCTGAAAGGTTTGGCGGCCGAAACAGAAGGCTTTTTATCACAGGACAAGAAATCAGCCCTCGACATCTTAACCGGCAGAATTTTTTTTTAAAAAAAATCCGTAAGCCCCGGGGTCACAATTTCATCAAAAATCTGACGTTCAGCAATTCACTAAAAAATGGTGCCAAACGGGTGCAAATGCTCCCCTGAAAGGTTTGGCGGTCGAAACAGAAGTTTTTTTATCACAGGACAAGAAATCAGCCATCGACAACTTAACAGGCAGATTTTTTTTAAAAAAAAAATCCGTAAGCCCCGGGGTCACAATTTCATCAAAAATTGGACTTTCGGCAATTCACTCAAAAATGGTGCCAAACGGGTGCAAATGCTCCCCTGAAACGTTTGGATGTCGAAACAGATTGCTTTTTATCACAGGACAAGAAATCAGCCCTCGATAAGTTAACCGGTAGAAATTTTTTTTTTTGAAAAAATCCCTAAGCCCCGGGGTCACAATTTCATCAAAAATCGGACTTTCGGCAATTCACTCAAAAATGGTGCCAAACGGGTGCAAATGCTCCCCTGAAAGGTTTGGCGGTCGAAACAGAAGTTTTTTTATCACAGGACAAGAAATCGGCCATCGACAAGTTAACCGGCATATTTTTTTTTTTTTTTGAAAAAATCCGTAAGCCCCGGGGTCACAATTTCATCAAAAATCTGACTTTCGACAATTCACTCAAAAATGGAGCTAAAGAGTTGCAAATGCTCCCCTGAAAGGTTTGGCTGTCGAAACAGAAGGCTTTTTATCACAGGACAAGAAATCAGCCCTCAACAACTTAACCGGCAGAATTTTATTTTTAAAAAAATCCCTAAGCCCTGGGGTCACAATTTCATCAAAAATCTGACGTTCAGCAATTCACTCAAAAATGGTGCCAAACGGGTGCAAATGCTCCCCTGAAAGGTTTGGCGGTCGAAACAGAAAGCTTTTTTATCACAGGAAAAGAAATCAGCCGTCGACAACTTAACCGGCAGAATTTTTTTTTTAAAAAATATCCCTAATCACCGAGGTCACAATTTCATCAAAAATCTGACTTTCGGCAATTCACTGAAAAATGGTGCCAAACGGGTGCAAATGCTCCCCTGAAAGGTTTGGCGGTCGAAACAGAAGACTTTTTATCACAGGACAAGAAATCAGCCCTCGACAACTTAACCGGCAGAATTTAATTTTTTTAAAAATCCCTAAGCCTCGGGGTCACAATTTCATCAAAAATTTGACTTTCGGCAATTCACTCAAAAATGGGGCTAAACGGGTGCAAATGCTCCCCTGAAAGGTTTGGCGGTCGAAACAGAAGGCTTTTTATCACAAGACAAGAAATCAGCCCTCGACAACGTAACCGGCAGAAATTTTTTTTGAAAAAATCCGTAAGCCCCGGGGTCACAATTTCATCAAAAATCTGACTTTCGGGAATTGACTCAAAAATGGTGCCAAACGGTTGCAAATGCTCGCCTGAAAGGTTTGGCGGTCGAAACAGAAAGCTTTTTTATCACAGGAAAAAAATCAGCCGTCGACAACTTAACCGGCAGAAAAAGATTTTTTTGAAAAAATCCCTAAGCCCCGGGGTCACAATTTCATCAAAAATCTGACTTTCTGCAATTCACTCAAAAATGGTGCCAAACGGTTGGAAATGCTCCCCTGAAACGTTTGGCTGTCGAAACAGAAATCTTTTTATCACATGACAAGAAATCAGCCCTCGACAACTTAACCGGCAGAATTATTTTTTTTGAAAAAATCCGTAAGCCCCGCGGTCACAATTCAATCAAAAATCTGACATTCAGCAATTCACTAAAAAATGGTGCCAAACGGGTGCAAATGCTCCCATGAAAGGTTTGGCGGTCGAAAAAGAAGTTTTTTTATCACATGACAAGAAATCAGCCCTCAACAACTTAACAGGCAGAATTTTATTTTTTTTAAAATCCCTAACCCCCCGGGGTCACAATTTCATCAAAAATCTGACTTTTGGGAATTCACTCAAAAATAGTGCCAAACGGGTGCAAATGCTCCCCTGAAAGGTTTGGCGGCCGAAACAGAAGGCTTTTTATCACAGGACAAGAAATCAGCCCTCGACATCTTAACCGGCAGAATTTTTTTTTAAAAAAAATCCGTAAGCCCCGGGGTCACAATTTCATCAAAAATCTGACTTTCGGGAATTCACTCAAAAATAGTGCCAAACGGGTGCAAATGCTCCCCTGAAAGGTTTGGCGGTCGGAACAGAAGTTTTTTTATCACAGGACAAGAAATCAGCCATCGACAACTTAACCGGCAGAATTTTTTTTTGAAAAAAAATCCCTAAGCCCCGGGGTCACAATTTCATCAAAAATCGGACTTTTGACAATTCACTCAAAAATGGAGCTAAACTGTTGCAAATGCTCCCCTGAACGGTTTGGCGGTCGAAACAGAAAGCTTTTTTATCACAGGAAAAGAAATCAGCCATCGACAACTTAACCGGCAGATTATTATTATTCTTTTTTTAAATCCCTAAGCCCCGGGGTCACAATTTCATCAAAAATCTGACTTTCGGCAATTCACTCAAAAATGGTGCCAAACGGTTGCAAATGCTCCCCTGAAATGCTTGGCTGTCGAAACAGAAGTCTTTTTTTCACAGGACAAGAAATCAGCCCTCAACAACTTAACCGGCAGAATTTTTTTTTTTGGAAAAAATCCCTAACCCCCCGGGGTCACAATTTCATCAAAAATCTGACTTTCGGGAATTCACTCAAAAATAGTGCCAAACGGGTGCAAATGCTCCCCTGAAAGGTTTGGCGGTCGAAACAGAAAGCTTTTTTATCACAGGAAAAGAAATCAGCCGTCGACAACTTAACCGGCAGAATATTTTTTTAAAAAATAATCCCTAAGCCCCGGGGTCACAATTTCATCAAAAATCGGACTTTCGTCTATTCACTCAAAAATGGTGCCAAACGGTTGCAAATGCTCCCCTGAAAGGTTTGGCGGTCGAAACAGAAAGCTTTTTTATCACAGGAAAAGAAATCGGCTGTCGACAAGTTAACCGGCAGAATTTTTTTTTTGAAAAAATCCGTAAGCCCCGGGGTCACAATTTCATCAAAAATCTGACTTTCGGGAATTCACTCAAAAATGGTGCCAAACGGGTGCAAATGCTCCCCTGAAAGGTTTGGGGGTCGAAAGAGAAGTTTATTTATCACAGGACAATAAATCAGCCATCGACAACTTAACCGGCAGAATTTTTTTTTTTTGAAAAAATCCCTAAGCCCCGGGGTCACAATTTCATCAAAAATCTGACTTTCGACAATTCACTCAAAAATTTAGCTAAACGGTTGCAAATGCTCCCCTGAAAGGTTTGGCGGTCGAAACAGAAGGCTTTTCATCACAGGACAAGAAATCAGCCCTCGACATCTTAACCGGCAGAATTTTTTTTTTGAAAAAATCCGTAAGCCCCGGGGTCACAATTTCATCAAAAATCTGACTTTCGTCTATTCACCCAAAAATGGTGCCAAACGGTTGCAAATGCTCCCCTGAAAGGTTTGGCGGGCGAAACAGAAAGCTTTTTTTCACAGGAAAAGAAATCAGCTGTCGACAAGTTAACCGGCAGAATTTTTTTTTTGAAAAAATCCGTAAGCCCCGGGGTCACAATTTCATCAAAAATCTGACTTTCGACAATTCACTCAAAAATGGAGCTAAACGGTTGCAAATGCTCCCCTGAAAGGTTTGGCGGTCGAAACAGAAGGCTTTTTTATCATAGGAAAAGAAATCAGCCGTCAACAACTTAACCGGCAGAATTTTATTTTTAAAAAAATCCCTAAGCCCCAGGGTCACAATTTCATCAAAAATCTGACTTTCGACAATTCACTCAAAAATGGAGCTAAACGGTTGCAAATGCTCCCCTGAAAGGTTTGGCGGTCGAAACAGAAGGCTTTTTATCGCAGGAAAAGAAATCAACTGTCGACAAGTTAACCGGCAGAATTTTTTTTAAAAAAAAATCCGTAAGCCCCGGGGTCACAATTTCATCAAAAATCTGACTTTCGGCAATTCACTCAAAAATGGTGCCAAACGGGTGCAAATGCTCCCCTGAAGGGTTTCGCGGTCGAAACAGAAGTTTTTTTATCACAGGACAAGAAATCAGCCATCGACAAGTTAACCAGCAGAAATTTTTTTTTTAACAAATCCCTATGCCCCGGTGTCACAATTTCATCAAAAATCTGACTTTCGCGAATTCACTCAAAAATGGTGCCAAACGGTTGCAAATGCTCCCCTGAAAGGTTTGGCGGTCGAAACAGAAAGCTTTTTTATCACAGGAAAAGAAATCAGCCGTCGACAACTTAACTGGCAGAAAAAGATTTTTTTGAAAAAATCCCTAAGCCCCGGGGTCAAAATTTCATCAAAAATCTGATTTTCGGCAATTCACTCAAAAATGGTGCCAAACGGTTGCAAATGCTCCCCTGAAACGTTTGGCTGTCGAAAAAGAAGTCTTTTTATCACAGGACAAGAAATCAGCCCTCGACAACTTAACCGGCAGAATTTTTTTTTTGAAAAAATCCGTAAGCCCCGGGGTCACAATTTCATCAAAAATCTGACTTTCGGCAATTCACTCAAAAATGGAGCTAAACGGTTGCAAATGCTCCCCTGAAAGGTTTGGCGGTCGAAACAGAAGGCTTTTTTATCACAGGAAAAGAAATCAGCCGTCAACAACTTAACCGGCAGAATTTTATTTTTAAAAAAATCCCTAAGCCCCAGGGTCACAATTTCATCAAAAATCTGACTTTCGACAATTCACTCAAAAATGGAGCTAAACGGTTGCAAATGCTCCCCTGAAAGGTTTGGCGGTCGAAACAGAAGGCTTTTTATCGCAGGAAAAGAAATCAACTGTCGACAAGTTAACCGGCAGAATTTTTTAAAAAAAAAAATCCGTAAGCCCCGGGGTCACAATTTCATCAAAAATCTGACTTTCGGCAATTCACTCAAAAATGGTGCCAAACGGGTGCAAATGCTCCCCTGAAGGGTTTCGCGGTCGAAACAGAAGTTTTTTTATCACAGGACAAGAAATCAGCCATCGACAAGTTAACCAGCAGAAATTTTTTTTTTAACAAATCCCTATGCCCCGGTGTCACAATTTCATCAAAAATCTGACTTTCGCGAATTCACTCAAAAATGGTGCCAAACGGTTGCAAATGCTCCCCTGAAAGGTTTGGCGGTCGAAACAGAAAGCTTTTTTATCACAGGAAAAGAAATCAGCCGTCGACAACTTAACTGGCAGAAAAAGATTTTTTTGAAAAAATCCCTAAGCCCCGGGGTCAAAATTTCATCAAAAATCTGATTTTCGGCAATTCACTCAAAAATGGTGCCAAACGGTTGCAAATGCTCCCCTGAAACGTTTGGCTGTCGAAAAAGAAGTCTTTTTATCACAGGACAAGAAATCAGCCCTCGACAACTTAACCGGCAGAATTTTTTTTTTGAAAAAATCCGTAAGCCCCGGGGTCACAATTTCATCAAAAATCTGACTTTCGGCAATTCACTCAAAAATGGTGCCAAACGGTTGCAACTGCTCCCCTGAAACGTTTGGATGTCGAAACAGAAGTCTTTTTATCAAAGGCAAGAAATCAGCACTCGACAACTTAACCGGCAGAATTTTTTTTTTTTTGAAAAAATCCCTAAGCCCCGGGGTCACAATTTCATCAAAAATCTGACTTTCGGCGATTCACTCAAAAATGGTGCCAAACGGGTGCAAATGCTCCCCTGAAGGGTTTCGCGGTCGAAACAGAAGTTTTTTTATCACAGGACAAGAAATCAGCCCTCAACAACTTAACCGGCAGAATTTTTTTTTTTTGGAAAAAATCCCTAACCCCCCGGGGTCACAATTTCATCAAAAATCTGACTTTCGGGAATTCACTCAAAAATAGTGCCAAACGGGTGCAAATGCTCCCCTGAAAGGTTTGGCGGTCGAAACAGAAAGCTTTTTTATCACAGGAAAAGAAATCAGCCGTCGACAACTTAACCGGCAGAATATTTTTTTAAAAAATAATCCCTAAGCCCCGGGGTCACAATTTCATCAAAAATCGGACTTTCGGGAATTCACTCAAAAATGGTGCCAAACGGGTGCAAATGCTCCCCTGAAAGGTTTGGGGGGTCGAAAGAGAAGTTTATTTATCACAGGACAATAAATCAGCCATTGACAACTTAACAGGCAGAATTTTTTTTTTGAAAAAATCCGTAAGCCCCGGGGTCACAATTTCATTAAAAATCTGACTTTCGACAATTCACTCAAAAATGGAGCTAAACGGTTGCAAATGCTCCCCTGAAAGGTTTGGCGGTCGAAACAGAAGGCTTTTTATCACAGGACAAGAAATCAGCCCTCGACATCTTAACCGGCAGAATTTTTTTTTTAAAAAAATCCGTAAGCCCCGGGGTCACAATTTCATCAAAAATCGGACTTTCGACTATTCACTCAAAAATGGTGCCAAACGCTTGCAAATGCTCCCCTGAAAGGTTTGGCGGTCGAAACAGAAAGCTTTTTTATCACAGGAAAAGAAATCGGCTGTCGACAAGTTAACCGGCAGAATTTTTTTTTTGAAAAAATCCGTAAGCCCCGGGGTCACAATTTCATCAAAAATCTGACTTTCGGGAATTCACTCAAAAATGGTGCCAAACGGGTGCAAATGCTCCCCTGAAAGGTTTGGGGGTCGAAAGAGAAGTTTATTTATCACAGGACAATAAATCAGCCATCGACAACTTAACCGGCAGAATTTTTTTTTTTGAAAAAATCCCTAAGCCCCGGGGTCACAATTTCATCAAAAATCTGACTTTCGACAATTCACTCAAAAATTTAGCTAAACGGTTGCAAATGCTCCCCTGAAAGGTTTGGCGGTCGAAACAGAAGGCTTTTTATCACAGGACAAGAAATCAGCCCTCGACATCTTAACCGGCAGAATTTTTTTTTTGAAAAAATCCGTAAGCCCCGGGGTCACAATTTCATCAAAAATCTGACTTTCGTCTATTCACCCAAAAATGGTGCCAAACGGTTGCAAATGCTCCCCTGAAAGGTTTGGCGGGCGAAACAGAAAGCTTTTTTTCACAGGAAAAGAAATCAGCTGTCGACAAGTTAACCGGCATTTTTTTTTTTTTGAAAAAATCCGTAAGCCCCGGGGTCACAATTTCATCAAAAATCTGACTTTCGACAATTCACTCAAAAATGGAGCTAAACGGTTGCAAATGCTCCCCTGAAAGGTTTGGCGGTCGAAACAGAAGGCTTTTTTATCACAGGAAAAGAAATCAGCCGTCAACAACTTAAACGCAGAAATTTTTTTTTTAACAAATCCCTATGCCCCGGTGTCACAATTTCATCAAAAATCTGACTTTCGCGAATTCACTCAAAAATGGTGCCAAACGGTTGCAAATGCTCCCCTGAAAGGTTTGGCGGTCGAAACAGAAAGCTTTTTTATCACAGGAAAAGAAATCAGCCGTCGACAACTTAACTGGCAGAAAAAGATTTTTTTGAAAAAATCCCTAAGCCCCGGGGTCAAAATTTCATCAAAAATCTGATTTTCGGCAATTCACTCAAAAATGGTGCCAAACGGTTGCAAATGCTCCCCTGAAACATTTGGCGGTCGAAACAGAAAGCTTTTTTATCACAGGACAAGAAATCAGGCATCGACAACTTAACCGGCAGAATTTTTTTTTAAAAAAAAATCCCTAAGCTCCGGGGTCACAATTTCATCAAAAATCTGACTTTCGGCAATTCACTCAAAAATGGTGCCAAACGGTTGCAAATGCTCCCCTGAAACGTTTGGCGGTCGAAACAGAAAGCTTTTTTATCACAGGACAAGAAATCAGGCATCGACAACTTAACCGGCAGAATTTTTTTAAAAAAAAAAATCCCTAAGCTCCGGGGTCACAATTTCATCAAAAATCTGACTTTCGGCAATTCACTCAAAAATGGTGCCAAACGGTTGCAAATGCTCCCCTGAAACGTTTGGCGGTCGAAACAGAAGTCTTTTTATCACAGGACAAGATATCAGCCCTCGACAACTTAACCGGCAGAAATATTTTTTTAAAAAAAATCCGTAAGCCCCGGGGTCACAATTTCATCAAAAATCTGACTTTCGGCAATTCACTCAAAAATGGTGCCAAACGGGTGCAAATGCTCCCCTGAAAGGTTTGGCGGTCGAAACAGAAGTTTTTTTATCACAAGACAAGAAATCAGCCATCGACAAGTTAACAGACAGAATTTTTTTTTTTGAAAAAATCCGTAAGCCCCGGGGTCACAATTTCATCAAAAATCTGACTATCGGCAATTCACTCAAAAATGGTGCCAAACGGGTGCAAATGCTCCCCTGAAAGGTTTGGCGGTCGAAACAGAAGTTTTTTTATCACAGGACAAGAAATCAGCCATCGACAAGTTAACCGGCAGAATTTTTTTTTTTGAAAAAATCCGTAAGCCCCGGGGTCACAATTTCATCAAAAATCTGACTTTCGGCAATTCACTCAAAAATGGTGCCAAACGGTTGCAAATGCTCCCCTGAAACTTTTGGCTGTCGAAACAGAAGTTTTTTTATCACACGATAAGAAATCAGCCATCGACAACTTAACCGGCAGAATTTTTTTTTAAAAAAAAATCCGTAAGCCCCGGGGTCACAATTTCATCAAAAATCTGACTTTCGACAATTCACTCAAAAATGGAGCTAAACGGTTGCAAATGCTCTCCTGAAAGGTTTGGCAGTCGAAACAGAAGGCTTTTTATCACGGGACAAGAAATCAGCCCTCGACAACTTAACCGGCAGAATTTTTTTTTTTGAAAAAATCCGTAAGCCCCGGGGTCACAATTTCATCAAAAATCTGACTTTCGACAATTCACTCAATAATGTGTGGAGTTTGGAACTGACAGGGTCAGAACTCCGAGATGTCCTGTATCTGGGAGGAGGAGGAGGAGTAGAAGGAGGAGCTTGTCGCAGAGCAGTGAGTCACAGAGTCTCTCTGCGTTCAGACTTACTTTCACTTCTCACTGAGCAGCAGCTTGGCACAGAAGCTGCGTGTGTGCTTTTGGAGCACGGCTGAGAATGCCTCCAAGTTCCGATGGAGGAGACTGATTTATGGCTTGTAAATAAACGCTTCTAGAGATAAGAACCGAACTGTCTCTGGACTTGATTTATCCCTTATCTCACACGGACCCAGGACTGCTGCGACTCTGCTCCCCTGCCAGGTCAGCTTCTGAACAGAGCTGCGCAATGGAAGCGTGACTGGACGCAGGGGTTTTATTTTCGCAAAGGTTATGGAAGTACGTGTTTCCTGACAAGTGTGAGAAGGGAGAAGGCTGCCAGCGTCGATTTGCTGTGATCTCCTGCCAGGAACGGGCAGAAGGGAGATGCCGGAGAGCGGAGCCAAGAGCCAGAAGGAACGGCTGCTTCGAGAGTCCGGCTTGCTGGCAAACTTGTGAGTACGCTGAAGCCCTGGGGGGAGGAAGATGGCTGCTGTCCAGGAACAGCAAGGCCATGAGAGCTACCCCGGTGAGAGGCTGAATGGGGCCAACTGGGAGGCCTGGTCAAGAAGAGCAAGGGGGTGGTTTGTGGCCACAGGGCTCTGGAGTCCAGTCCAGAAGGAGCCGGCCCCACCCATACATGCTGCTGCTCTGCTGAGTGAGAGAGAAGCAAGTGTGGACGCTTTACTGTTGCCCCACCTGGAGGGCGTTAAATCGGCTCAGGCCGCTTGGCAGGTGCTGAGGAGTCTGTGTGAAAGCTCAGCAGGAGCCAAGGGCCGGGAGGAAGCCGAGGGCCAAGGGAGCAAGCCTCAGGCCGAAGTGGGAGCCAGATCAGAGGGGGCTAGAGGACGCCCAGAGGGAGCCAGACCAGAGGGGGCTGTTCCGGAAAGCTGTTTCTCTGCTTCGACACGTCTGTGTGATGGTGCTGGAGAGCAGCTGAGAGCTGTGGAAGAGGGCACAGGCTGCTCCCCAAGAAGCAGTGGGGGGGCAGGCCAGGCAGGCCATTCCAAGAGCTCTGAGAAAGTGAAAGGCTTCGAAAGTTGTTTGTGCTTTGAGACGACGTCCAACAGCGCTGGGAAGCATCCGCTAGAGGCCCAGGCTGCCAAGGACACCGGCCGGCGTGGAATGTCAACAAAGCAGGTTCCCAGGGCCGGTTCCCAGCAAAGACGTGGGAAAGCAGCAGGCCAGGAGGAAAACAAAGACAAGGCGTCTTATCACCTCACAGCTGCGATGGCGTCTCTGAGAAAAGGCAAAAGCCTCAGTCGGGGGGAGGCTGTGGCCATGGCAACCGATGGGAACGTGAGCAACGGCATGGCATCTTTGGAAAACAGCCAGAGACACTCTTTATCTCTCGTTGTGGATTCCGGAGCTTCGCATTGTCTGGTGACCTCCAGAGGGCTCCTGAGGAACTGCAAGACAGTTAAAACTGGACGCTATGTTACCTTAGCAGATGGGTCTCAAAGACCACTGACTGAATCTGGGTTTCTTTATTGTTCTTTTATAGATCATTGGCTGCAAGCTTTTGTGGTCCCCGAGCTTGCTCACTCTCTGCTAAGTGTGCCAGCTCTTATGGCTGCTGGATTTGATGTTTTGTTTTCTAACAATGTGTGTTCCTTCTACAGGGATGGGAAGAAGATCCACAGTGTCCAGAGAAGAGGCACGCTCTTTCTGGTGGAGATGCCCATTGAAAATGGGGCTGGTGGGAAAATGGGGCTGGTGGAAAATGGGGCTAGTGGAGAGTCCATTGACGATGCACAAGGGCAGTGTGCAAATGTTCCACCACACCAAGATTGCATACACTTATGGCACCGGAGGTTTGGACACGTAGGGTGGTCATATGTGAGGAAGGCCACAGACAACACCATTGGGTGCAAGTTCAAAGCATGTGACAAATACCTAGATTGTCAAGCCTGTAAGCAATCAAAGGTCACAACATGCTCATACCCTAGGTCTGAGAGGAAAACCAGTAAACCCTTTGAACTTGTCCATGCAGATTTGTCGGGGCCCATGCCGACACCTTCGTTAGCTGGATCTAAGTGGGTTTTGGTTTTGGTTGATGATTTTTCTAAACATTCATGGATTTTTGCGCTGCAACAGAAGTCAGAGGCGGCTGCACTGATCAGGGATTGGATCACAGCAGTAGAGCTACGGTTCTCTACCAAAGTGATTTCCTTTCAATCTGATCGTGGGGGGGGAGTTCACAGGTTCTGCGCTGCAATCGTTCTTCAGGCAGAAGGGTATCAGTCATCGACTGACGGCCCCCCACTCTCCGCAACAGAATGGGGTTGCAGAGAGAAAATTTCGCACGCTACAGGAGTCAGCGAATGCTATGTTGGCAGACTCAGGTCTGCCACAGCGCTTTTGGGCTGAGAGTTATAAAACAGCATGTTTCCTGCAGAACAGGGTGTTCAATTCCAGTGTAGGGGACACACCGTACTTTCTGCTTCACCGGAAACAGCCCAAAGTACATTTTCTGCGCACTTTTGGGTCCACGGCCTGGGTTCTCATTCCAAAGGCCATGCGCAGAAAAGGTGAGCCAAGATCCAGGAAGATGATCTTTGTAGGCTATGAGCCGGGTTCAAAGGCGTGGCGCTTCGCATACCCTACTGGCAACCAGTCCAAGCTGCTTATTAGCGGCAGTGCTGAGTTCTGCGAGCAGAGTGGGTGGAAGCGTCTTCACGGGAATCCAGATGTTCTGGTAGACTCAGATGAGGAAGAAGAGGAGGGCGAGGCTGAACCTGTTGCTGAGATGCACAGTCCACAGCCACAGAGTCCAGAGCCGGGATCTCCAAGGGAGAGGCTCCGTGTCTCTCCAAAGGGAAGTCCCAGGACCCCTCCACAGGTCTCTGTCAAGTCTGAGCCAAGAAGGGAACCATCCTCGCCAGCAGAACCAGCTGTTCGCCCTAAAAGGCGCAGCAGGTCAGAGGGGGATGATTCTGACACAGAGGATAGTAGGGTTGATCCAGGTGAATCAGGCGCAGTTCCAGAATTCACGCTGAGGAGGTCAGCAAGATCAACCAAAGGGAAGCCACCTGAAAGGTATGAAGCCACGAGTGTCTGGGTTGGTGTGGCTAGATGTGAACCTGAATCCTTTGAGGATGTTCAGAAGTTGCCTCGGGAAGAAGCCAGCAAATGGCATGAGGCGATGCAGAAGGAGATGAACTCAATGGAGTCTCTTGGAGTGTTCTCACTCACACAGCTGCCGGCTAACCAGCAAGCTGTGGGCTGCAGATGGGTTTACCGACTTAAACCCACAGAAGCAGGAGAACCACAGTACAAAGCGAGGTTAGTGGCACGTGGATTTACACAGAGACGCGGAGTTCACTTCACAGAGGTCTATTCGCTGACCTCAAGGGCGGAGACTTTGAGAACGCTTTTGGCAATAGCAGCACAGAGAGGTTGGAAGGTGAACCATTTTGATGTAGATGTCGCCTATCTGAACTCAGATCTCCAGGAGTTGTACATGCGTCCTCCTCCAGGGTTTGAAGTCAGTGAGCCAGGCGTCGTGTGGCGGTTGCACAAATCCATCTATGGATTACGCCAATCTGCCAGGAATTGGAATATGTGCCTACATGAAGCCTTAGAAAAGCTAGGTTTTAAGAGATCTCTTGCAGACAGTTGTCTTTACATTAGAGATTCAGGCTTGCAACAGCAAGTAGCCCAGGTGTTTGTTGATGACATCTTGTTGATGACAAGGACAGGTGAACAGGTAGAGAAGTTTGCTAAGGAGCTTGGAAAGCGGTTCAAGCTGAAGCAACTTGGAGATGTCAAGTCCTATCTAGGCGTAGAGATCACAAGAGCAAGTGATGGAAGCTTTTTGCTTCGCCAGAAAGGTAAGATTGAGCAGTTGCTTGAGAAGTTCAGGATGTCTGATTGTGCAGGTGCCAGATCACCCATGGAGACTGGGTACGTGAAGGAGTGTCAGCAAGTAGAACGCGTGGTGTTCGAAAATACTGAACTCTTTCAGTCAGCTCTGGGTGGTCTGTTGTATCTGTCACAGTGGAGCAGACCAGACATAGCGTTTGCTGTCAATCTGCTCAGTAGAGAGGCTTCAAGTCCTAGTGTACAGGCCTGGAATGGTGTTAAGCGGGTGCTACGTTACCTGCAAGATACCAAAGACTTTTGCCTCAAGATGTCAGCTGAGGGTGATGTTAAGCTGACTGCCTGGGTGGATTCGGATTGGGCTAACCTTGAGGACCGCAAATCAGTGTCAGGCCTAGTGGTGAAGTTTGGGGACTCAGTGATTGGGTGGAGGTCCCGGAAGCAAAGTCTCATAGCGCTTTCATCTACTGAAGCTGAGTTCAGTGCGCTATCAGAGGTTTGCAGAGAACTGGAGTTCTATGTGTGTTTGGTCGAGGAAATCTGTGGAGAGGATTGTCTGCCCGTTGTGGTGCATGAAGACAATCAACCATGCCTCAAGTTGGCTGAGACAGGGCAATTCAAGGCGAGAACCAAACTTTTGGACATACGGTTCTGGAATGTATGTCAGAGCGTTCATGAGGGGCTAGTTGCTCTGAAATACTGTCCCTCAACCAAGAACCTCGCTGATGGTTTCACAAAACCATTAACCTTCCAGAAGCACGAGGAGTTCTGTGAGGGTCTGTGTATGGGGAAAGCATTGTTGGCTATTGTCCCCAGATGCAGGACAAGAGGGGGTGTGGAGTTTGGAACTGACAGGGTCAGAACTCCGAGATGTCCTGTATCTGGGAGGAGGAGGAGGAGTAGAAGGAGGAGCTTGTCGCAGAGCAGTGAGTCACAGAGTCTCTCTGCGTTCAGACTTACTTTCACTTCTCACTGAGCAGCAGCTTGGCACAGAAGCTGCGTGTGTGCTTTTGGAGCACGGCTGAGAATGCCTCCAAGTTCCGATGGAGGAGACTGATTTATGGCTTGTAAATAAACGCTTCTAGAGATAAGAACCGAACTGTCTCTGGACTTGATTTATCCCTCATCTCACACGGACCCAGGACTGCTGCGACTCTGCTCCCCTGCCAGGTCAGCTTCTGAACAGAGCTGCGCAATGGAAGCGTGACTGGACGCAGGGGTTTTATTTTCGCAAATAAAGGAGCTAAACGGTTGCAAATGCTCCCCTGAAAGGTTTGGCGGTCGAAACAGAAGTTTTTTTATCACACGATAAGAAATCAGCCATCGACAACTTAACCGGCAGAATTTTTTTAAAAAAAAAAAATCCGTAAGCCCCGGGGTCACAATTTCATCAAAAATCTGACTTTCGACAATTCACTCAAAAATGGTGCCAAACGGGTGCAAATGCTCCCCTGAAAGGTTTGGTGGTCGAAAAAGAAGTTTTTTTATCACAGGACAAGAAATCAGCCCTCGACAACTTAACCGGCAGAATTTTTTTCTTTGAAAAAATCCGTAAGCCCCGGGGTCACAATTTCATCAAAAATCTGACTTTCGGCAATTCACTCAAAAATGGAGCTAAACGGTTGCAAATGCTCCCCTGAAAGGTTTGGCGGTCGAAACAGAAGGCTTTTTATCCGGGACAAGAAATCAGCCCTCGACAACTTAACCGGCAGAATTTTTTTTTTGAAAAAATCCCTAAGCCCCGGGGTCACAATTTCATCAAAAATCTGACTTTCGGCAATTCACTCAAAAATGGTGCCAAACGGTTGCAAATGCTCCCCTGAAAGGTTTGGCGGTCGAAACGGAAAGCTTTTTTATCACAGGACAAGAAAACAGGCATCAACAACTTAACCAGCAGAATTTTTTTTTTAAAAAAAATCCCTAAGCCCCGGGGTCACAATTTCATCAAAAATCTGACTTTCGACAATTCACTCAAAAATGGAGCTAAACGGTTGCAAATGCTCCCCTGAAAGGTTTAGCGGTCGAAACAGAAGTCTTTTTATCACAGGACAAGATATCAGCCGTCGACAACTTAACCGGCAGAATTTTTTTTTTTAAAAAAATCCCTAAGCCCCGGGGTCACAATTTCATCAAAAATCGGACTTTCGGCAATTCACTCAAAAATGGTGCCAAACGGGTGCAAATGCTCCCCTGAAACTTTTGCCTGTCGAAACAGAAGTTTTTTTATCACAGGAAAAGAAATCAGCCGTCGACAACTTAACCGGCAGAATTTTTTTTTTAAAAAAAATCCCTAAGCCCCGGGGTCACAATTTCATCAAAAATCTGACTTTCGACAATTCACTCAAAAATGGAGCTAAACGGTTGCAAATGCTCCCCTGAAAGGTTTGGCGGTCGAAACAGAAGTCTTTTTATCACAGGACAAGATATCAGCCGTCGACAACTTAACCGGCAGAATTTTTTTTTAAAAAAAATCCCTAAGCCCCGGGGTCACAATTTCATCCAAAATCTGACTTTCGGCAATTCACTCAAAAATGGTGCCAAACGGGTGCAAATGCTCCCCTGAAAGGTTTGGCGGTCGAAACAGAAGTTTTTTTATCACAGGACAAGAAATCAGCCCTCGACAACTTAACCGGCAGAAATTTTTTTTGAAAAAATCCGTAAGCCCCGGGGTCACAATTTCATCAAAAATCGGACTTTCGGCAATTCACTCAAAAATGGAGCTAAACGGTTGCAAATGCTCCCCTGAAAGATTTGGCGGTCGAAACAGAAGGCTTTTTATCACAGGACAAGAAATCAGCCCTCGACAACTTAACTGGCAGAATTTTATTTTTAAAAAAATCCCTAAGCCCCGGGGTCACAATTTCATCAAAAATCTGACTTTCGGCGATTCACTCAAAAATGGTGCCAAACGGTTGCAAATGCTCCGCTGAAAGGTTTGGCGGTCGAAACAGAAAGCTTTTTTATCACAGGAAAAGAAATCAGCTGTCGACAACTTAACCGGCAGAATTTTTTTTTTGAAAAAATCCCTAAGCCCCGGGGTCACAATTTCATCAAAAATCTGACTTCAGCAATTCACTCAAAAATGGTGCCAAACAGGTGAAAATGCTCCCCTGAAGGGTTTGGCGGTCGGTCGAAACAGATTTTTTTTTATCAAAAGACAAGAAATCAGCCATCGACAAGTTAACCGGCAGAATTTTTTTTTTGAAAAAATCCGAAAGCCCCGAGGTCACAATTTCATCAAAAATCTGACTTTCGGCAATTCACTCAAAAATGGTGCCAAACGGTTGCAAATGCTCCCATGAAAGGTTTGGCGGTCGAAACAGAAAGCTTTTTTATCACAGGACAAGAAATCAGCCCTCGACAACTTAACCGGCTTAAATTTTTTTTTGAAAAAATCCGTAAGCCCAGGGGTCACAATTTCATCAAAAATCGGACTTTCGGGAATTCACTCAAAAATGATGCCAAATGGGTGCAAATGCTCCCCTGAAAGGTTTGGCGGTCGAAACAGAAGTTTTTTTATCACAGGACAAGAAATCAGCCATCGACAACTTAACAGGCAGAAATTTTTTTTTGAAAAAATCCGTAAGCCCCGGGGTCACAATTTCATCAAAAATCTGACTTTCGACAATTCACTCAAAAATGGAGCTAAACGGTTGCAAATGCTCCCCTGAAAGATTTGGCGGTCGAAACAGAAGGCTTTTTATCACAGGACAAGAAATCAGCCCTCGACAACTTAACTGGCAGAATTTTATTTTTAAAAAAATCCCTAAGCCCCGGGGTCACAATTTCATCAAAAATCTGACTTTCGGCAATTCACTCAAAAATGGTGCCAAACGGTTGCAAATGCTCCGCTGAAAGGTTTGGCGGTCGAAACAGAAAGCTTTTTTATCACAGGAAAAGAAATCAGCTGTCGACAACTTAACCGGCAGAATTTTTTTTTTGAAAAAATCCCTAAGCCCCGGGGTCACAATTTCATCAAAAATCTGACTTCAGCAATTCACTCAAAAATGGTGCCAAACAGGTGAAAATGCTCCCCTGAAGGGTTTGGCGGTCGGTCGAAACAGATTTTTTTTTATCAAAAGACAAGAAATCAGCCATCGACAAGTTAACCGGCAGAATTTTTTTTTTGAAAAAATCCGAAAGCCCCGAGGTCACAATTTCATCAAAAATCTGACTTTCGGCAATTCACTCAAAAATGGTGCCAAACGGTTGCAAATACTCCCCTGAAACGTTTGGATGTCGAAACAGAAGTCTTTTTATCACAGGACAAGAAATCAGCCCTCGTCAACTTAACCGGCAGAATTTTATTTTTAAAAAAATCCCTAAGCCCCGGGGTCACAATTTCATCAAAAATCTGACTTTCGGCAATTCACTCAAAAATGGTGCCAAACGGGTGCAGATGCTCCCCTGAAAGGTTTGGCGGTTGAAACAGAATTTTTTTTATCACAGGACAAGAAATCAGCCATCGACAAGTTAACCGGCAGAAATTTTTTTTTGAAAAAATCCCTAAGCCCCGGGGTCCCAATTTCATCAAAAATCTGACTTTTTTTACAATTCACTCAAAAATGGTGCGAAACGGTTGCAAATGCTCCCCTGAAACGTTTGGATGACGAAACAGAAGTCTTTTTATCACAGGACAAGAAATCAGCCCTCGACAACTTAACCGGCTTAAATTTTTTTTTGAAAAAGTCCGTAAGCCCCGGGGTCACAATTTCATCAAAAATCGGACTTTCGGGAATTCACTCAAAAATGATGCCAAAGGGTTTCAAATGCTCCCCTGAAAGGTTTGGCGGTCAAAACAGAAGGCTTTTTATCACAGGACAAGAAATCAGCCCTCGACAACTTAACCGGCAGAATTTTTTTTTTCAAAACATCCGTAAGCCCCGGGGTCACAATTTCATCAAAAATCTGACTTTCGGCAATTCACTCAAAAATGGTGCCAAACGGTTGCAAATGCTCCCCTGAAAGGTTTGGCGGTCGAAACAGAAAGCTTTTTTATCACAGGAAAAGAAATCAGCCGTCGACAACTTAACCGGCAGAATTTTTTTTTTAAAAAAATCCCTAAGCCCCGGGGTCACAATTTCATCAAAAATCTGACTTTCGGCAATTCACTCAAAAATGGTGCCAAACGGGTGAAAATGCTCCCCTGAAAGGTTTGGATGTCGAAACAGAAGTCTTTTTATCACAGGACAAGAAATCAGCCCTCGACAACTTAACCGGTAGAAATTTTTTTTTTGAAAAAATCCGTAAGGTCACAATTTCATCAAAAATCGGACTTTCGGGAATTCACTCAAAAATGGTGCCAAACGGGTGCAAATGCTCCCCTGAAAGGTTTGGCGGTCGAAACAGAAGTTTTTTTATCACAGGACAAGAAATCAGCCATCGACAACTTAACCGGCAGAAATTTTTTTTTGAAAAAATCCGTAAGCCCCGGGGTCACAATTTCATCAAAAATCTGACTTTCGACAATTCACTCAAAAATGGAGCTAAACGGTTGCAAATGCTCCCCTGAAAGGTTTGGCGGTCAAAACAGAAGGCTTTTTATCACAGGACAAGAAATAAGCCCTCGACAACTTAACCGGCAGAATTTTTTTTTTGAAAAAATCCGTAAGCCCCGGGGTCACAATTTCATCAAAAATCTGACTTTCGGCAATTCACTCAAAAATGGTGCCAAACGGTTGCAAATGCTCCCATGAAAGGTTTGGCGGTCGAAACAGAAAGCTTTTTTATCACAGGAAAAGAAATCAGCCGTCAACAACTTAACCGGCAGAATTTTTTTTTTAAAAAAAATCCCTAAGCCCCGAAAAATCTGACCTTTGGCAATTCACTCAAAAATGTTGCCAAACAGGTGAAAATGCTCCCCTGAAGGGTTTGGCGGTCGAAACAGAATTTTTTTTATCACAGGACAAGAAATCAGCCATCGACAAGTTAACCGGCAGAAATTTTTTTTTGAAAAAATCCGTAAGCCCCGAGGTCACAATTTCATCAAAAATCGGACTTTCGGCAATTCACTCAAGAATGGTGCCAAACGGTTGCAAATGCTCCCCTGAAAGGTTTGGCGGTCGAAACAGAAGTTTTTTTATCACAGGAAAAGAAATCAGCCGTCGACAACTTAACCGGCAGAAATTTTTTTTTTGAAAAAATCCCTAAGCCCCGGGGTCACAATTTCATCAAAAATCTGACTTTCGACAATTCACTCAAAAATGGAGCTAAACGGTTGCAAATGGTTCCCTGAAAGGTTTGGCTGTCGAAACAGAAGTCTTTTTATCACAGGACAAGAAATCAGCCCTCGACAACTTAACCGGCAGAATTTTATTTTTTAAAAAATCCCTAAGCCCCGGGGTCACAATTTCATCAAAAATCTGACTTTCGGCAATTCACTCAAAAATGGTGCCAAACGGGTGCAAATGCTCCCCTGAAAGGTTTGGCGGTCGAAACAGAAGGCTTTTTATCACAGGACAAGAAATCAGCCCTCGACAACTTAACCGGCAGAATTTTTTTTTTGAAAAAATCCGTAAGCCCCGGGGTCACAATTTCATCAAAAATCTGACTTTCGACAATTCACTCAAAAATGGAGCTAAACGGTTGCAAATGCTCCCCTGAAAGGTTTGGCGGTCAAAACAGAAGGCTTTTTATCACAGTACAAGAAATAAGCCCTCGACAACTTAACCGGCAGAATTTTATTTTTAAAAAAATCCCTAAGCCCCAGGGTCACAATTTCATCAAAAATCTGACCTTTGGCAATTCACTCAAAAATGTTGCCAAACGGGTGAAAATGCTCCCCTGAAGGGTTTGGCGGTCGAAACAGAATTTTTTTTATCACAGGACAAGAAATCAGCCATCGACAAGTTAACCGGCAGAAATTTTTTTTTGAAAAAATCCGTAAGCCCCGAGGTCACAATTTCATCAAAAATCGGACTTTCGGCAATTCACTCAAAAATGGTGCCAAACGGTTGCAAATGCTCCCCTGAAAGGTTTGGCGGTCGAAACAGAAGTTTTTTTATCACAGGAAAAGAAATCAGCCGTCGACAACTTAACCGGCAGAAATTTTTTTTTTGAAAAAATCCCTAAGCCCCGGGGTCACAATTTCATCAAAAATCTGACTTTCGACAATTCACTCAAAAATGGAGCTAAACGGTTGCAAATGCTCCCCTGAAAGGTTTGGCGGTCAAAACAGAAGGCTTTTTATCACAGGACAAGAAATAAGCCCTCGACAACTTAACCGGCAGAATTTTTTTTTTGAAAAAATCCGTAAGCCCCGGGGTCACAATTTCATCAAAAATCTGACTTTCGGCAATTCACTCAAAAATGGTGCCAAACGGTTGCAAATGCTCCCATGAAAGGTTTGGCGGTCGAAACAGAAAGCTTTTTTATCACAGGAAAAGAAATCAGCCGTCAACAACTTAACCGGCAGAATTTTTTTTTTTTGAAAAAATCCCTAAGCCCCGAAAAATCTGACCTTTGGCAATTCACTCAAAAATGTTGCCAAACGGGTGAAAATGCTCCCCTGAAGGGTTTGGCGGTCGAAACAGAATTTTTTTTATCACAGGACAAGAAATCAGCCATCGACAAGTTAACCGGCAGAAATTTTTTTTTGAAAAAATCCGTAAGCCCCGAGGTCACAATTTCATCAAAAATCGGACTTTCGGCAATTCACTCAAAAATGGTGCCAAACGGTTGCAAATGCTCCCCTGAATGGTTTGGCGGTCGAAACAGAAGTTTTTTTATCACAGGAAAAGAAATCAGCCGTCGACAACTTAACCGGCAGAAATTTTTTTTTTGAAAAAATCCCTAAGCCCCGGGGTCACAATTTCATCAAAAATCTGACTTTCGACAATTCACTCAAAAATGGAGCTAAACGGTTGCAAATGGTCCCCTGAAAGGTTTGGCTGTCGAAACAGAAGTCTTTTTATCACAGGACAAGAAATCAGCCCTCGACAACTTAACCGGCAGAATTTTATTTTTTTAAAAATCCCTAAGCCCCGGGGTCACAATTTCATCAAAAATCTGACTTTCGGCAATTCACTCAAAAATGGTGCCAAACGGGTGCAAATGCTCCCCTGAAAGGTTTGGCGGTCGAAACAGAAGGCTTTTTATCACAGGACAAGAAATCAGCCCTCGACAACTTAACCGGCAGAATTTTATTTTTAAAAAAATCCCTAAGCCCCAGGGTCACAATTTCATCAAAAATCTGACTTTCGACAATTCACTCAAAAATGGAGCTAAACGGTTGCAAATGCTCCCCTGAAAGGTTTGGCGGTCAAAACAGTAGGCTTTTTATCACAGGACAAGAAATAAGCCCTCGACAACTTAACCGGCAGAATTTTATTTTTAAAAAAATCCCTAAGCCCCAGGGTCACAATTTCATCAAAAATCTGACCTTTGGCAATTCACTCAAAAATGTTGCCAAACGGGTGAAAATGCTCCCCTGAAGGGTTTGGCGGTCGAAACAGAATTTTTTTTATCACAGGACAAGAAATCAGCCATCGACAAGTTAACCGGCAGAAATTTTTTTTTGAAAAAATCCGTAAGCCCCGAGGTCACAATTTCATCAAAAATCGGACTTTCGGCAATTCACTCAAAAATGGTGCCAAACGGTTGCAAATGCTCCCCTGAAAGGTTTGGCGGTCGAAACAGAAGTTTTTTTATCACAGGAAAAGAAATCAGCCGTCGACAACTTAACCGGCAGAAATTTTTTTTTAAAAAAAATCCCTAAGCCCCGGGGTCACAATTTCATCAAAAATCTGACTTTCGACAATTCACTCAAAAATGGAGCTAAACGGTTGCAAATGGTCCCCTGAAAGGTTTGGCGGTCGAAACAGAAGGCTTTTTATCACAGGACAAGAAATCAGCCCTCGACAACTTAACCGGCAGAATTTTATTTTTAAAAAAATCCCTAAGCCCCAGGGTCACAATTTCATCAAAAATCTGACTTTCGACAATTCACTCAAAAATGGAGCTAAACGGTTGCAAATGCTCCCCTGAAAGGTTTGGCGGTCAAAACAGAAGGCTTTTTATCACAGGACAAAAATAAGCCCTCGACAACTTAACCGGCAGAATTTTTTTTTTGAAAAAATCCGTAAGCCCCGGGGTCACAATTTCATCAAAAATCTGACTTTCGGCAATTCACTCAAAAATGGTGCCAAACGGTTGCAAATGCTCCCATGAAAGGTTTGGCGGTCGAAACAGAAAGCTTTTTTATCACAGGAAAAGAAATCAGCCGTCGACAACTTAACCGGCAGAATTTTTTTTTTTGAAAAAATCCCTAAGCCCCGAAAAATCTGACCTTTGGCAATTCATTAAAAAATGTTGCCAAACGGGTGAAAATGCTCCCCTGAAGGGTTTGGCGGTCGAAACAGAATTTTTTTTATCACAGGACAAGAAATCAGCCATCGACAAGTTAACCGGCAGAAATTTTTTTTTGAAAAAATCCCTAAGCCCCGGGATCACAATTTCATCAAAAATCTGACTTTCGGCAATTCACTCAAAAATGGTTCCAAACGGTTGCAAATGCTCCCCTGAAATGTTTGGATTTCGAAACAGAAGTCTTTTTATCACAGGACAAGAAATCAGCCCTCGACAACTTAAACGGCTTAAATTTTTTTTTTTGAAAAAATCCGTAAGCCCCGGGGTCACAATTTCATCAAAAATCTGACTTTCGGCAATTCACTCAAAAATGGTGCCAAACGGTTGCAAATGCTCCCCTGAAACGTTTGGATGTCGAAACAGAAGTCTTTTTATCATAGGACAAGAAATCAGCCCTCGACAACTTAACCGGCTTAAATTTTTTTTTGAAAAAGTCCGTAAGCCCCGGGGTCACAATTTCATCAAAAATCGGACTTTCGGGAATTCACTCAAAAATGATGCCAAAGCGGTGCAAATGCACCCCTGAAAGGTTTGGCGGTCAAAACAGAAGGCTTTTTATCACAGGACAAGAAATCAGCCCTCTACAACTTAACCGGCAGATTTTTTTTTTTTGAAAAAATCCGTAAGCCCCGGGGTCACAATTTCATCAAAAATCTGACTTTCGGCAATTCACTCAAAAATGGTGCCAAACAGGTGAAAATGGTCCCCTGAAAGGTTTGGCGGTCGAAACAGAAGTTTTTTTATCACAGGTCAAGAAATCAGCCATCGACAAGTTAAAAGGCAGAATTTTTTTTTTGAAAAAATCCGTAAGCCCCGGGGTCACAATTTCATCAAAAATCTGACTTTCGGCAATTCACTCAAAAATGGTGCCAAACGGTTGCCAATGCTCCCCTGAAAGGTTTGGCGGTCGAAACAGAAAGCTTTTTTATCACAGGAAAAGAAATCAGCCGACAACAACTTAACCGGCAGAATTTTTTTTTTTGAAAAAATCCCTAAGCCCCGAAAAATCTGACTTTTGGCAATTCACTCAAAAATGGTGCCAAACGGGTGAAAGTGCTCCCCTGAAGGGTTTGGCGTTCGAAACAGAATTTTTTTTATCACAGGACAAGAAATCAGCCATCGACAAGTTAACCGGCAGAAATTTTTTTTTGAAAAAATCCGTAAGCCCCGAGGTCACAATTTCATCAAAAATCGGACTTTCGGCAATTCACTCAAAAATGGTGCCAAACGGTTGCAAATGCTCCCCTGAAAGGTTTGGCGGTCGAAACAGAAGTTTTTTTATCACAGGAAAAGAAATCAGCCGTCGACAACTTAACCGGCAGAATTTTTTTTTTTGAAAAAATCCCTAAGCACCGGGGTCACAATTTCATCAAAAATCTGACTTTCGACAATTCACTCAAAAATGGAGCTAAACGGTTGCAAATGGTCCCCTGAAAGGTTTGGCTGTCGAAACAGAAGTCTTTTTATCACAGGACAAGAAATCAGCCCTCGACAACTTAACCGGCAGAATTTTATTTTTTAAAAAATCCCTAAGCCCCGGGGTCACAATTTCATCAAAAATCTGACTTTCGGCAATTCACTCAAAAATGGTGCCAAACGGGTGCAAATGCTCCCCTGAAAGGTTTGGCGGTCGAAACAGAAGGCTTTTTATCACAGGACAAGAAATCAGCCCTCGACAACTTAACCGGCAGAATTTTATTTTTAAAAAAATCCCTAAGCCCCAGGGTCACAATTTCATCAAAAATCTGACTTTCGACAATTCACTCAAAAATGGAGCTAAACGGTTGCAAATGCTCCCCTGAAAGGTTTGGCGGTCAAAACAGAAGGCTTTTTATCACAGGACAAGAAATAAGCCCTCGACAACTTAACCGGCAGAATTTTATTTTTAAAAAAATCCCTAAGCCCCAGGGTCACAATTTCATCAAAAATCTGACCTTTGGCAATTCACTCAAAAATGTTGCCAAACGGGTGAAAATGCTCCCCTGAAGGGTTTGGCGGTCGAAACAGAATTTTTTTTATCACAGGACAAGAAATCAGCCATCGACAAGTTAACCGGCAGAAATTTTTTTTTGAAAAAATCCGTAAGCCCCGAGGTCACAATTTCATCAAAAATCGGACTTTCGGCAATTCACTCAAAAATGGTGCCAAACGGTTGCAAATGCTCCCCTGAAAGGTTTGGCGGTCGAAACAGAAGTTTTTTTATCACAGGAAAAGAAATCAGCCGTCGACAACTTAACCGGCAGAAATTTTTTTTTTGAAAAAATCCCTAAGCCCCGGGGTCACAATTTCATCAAAAATCTGACTTTCGACAATTCACTCAAAAATGGAGCTAAACGGTTGCAAATGGTCCCCTGAAAGGTTTGGCGGTCGAAACAGAAGGCTTTTTATCACAGGACAAGAAATCAGCCCTCGACAACTTAACCGGCAGAATTTTATTTTTCAAAAAAATCCCTAAGCCCCAGGGTCACAATTTCATCAAAAATCTGACTTTCGACAATTCACTCAAAAATGGAGCTAAACGGTTTCAAATGCTCCCCTGAAAGGTTTGGCGGTCAAAACAGAAGGCTTTTTATCACAGGACAAGAAATAAGCCCTCGACAACTTAACCGGCAGAATTTTTTTTTTGAAAAAATCCGTAAGCCCCGGGGTCACAATTTCATCAAAAATCTGACTTTCGGCAATTCACTCAAAAATGGTGCCAAACGGTTGCAAATGCTCCCATGAAAGGTTTGGCGGTCGAAACAGAAAGCTTTTTTATCACAGGAAAAGAAATCAGCCGTCGACAACTTAACCGGCAGAATTTTTTTTTTTGAAAAAATCCCTAAGCCCCGAAAAATCTGACCTTTGGCAATTCACTCAAAAATGTTGCCAAACGGGTGAAAATGCTCCCCTGAAGGGTTTGGCGGTCGAAACAGAATTTTTTTTATCACAGGACAAGAAATCAGCCATCGACAAGTTAACCGGCAGAAATTTTTTTTTGAAAAAATCCCTAAGCCCCGGGATCACAATTTCATCAAAAATCTGACTTTCGGCAATTCACTCAAAAATGGTTCCAAACGGTTGCAAATGCTCCCCTGAAATGTTTGGATTTCGAAACAGAAGTCTTTTTATCACAGGACAAGAAATCAGCCCTCGACAACTTAAACGGCTTAAATTTTTTTTTTGAAAAAATCCGTAAGCCCCGGGGTCACAATTTCATCAAAAATCTGACTTTCCACAATTCACTCAAAAATGGAGCTAAACGGTTGCAAATGCTCCTCTGAAAGGTTTGGCGGTCGAAACAGAAGGCTTTTTATCACAGGACAAGAAATCAGCCCTCGACAACTTAACCGGCAGAATTTTATTTTTAAAAAAATCCCTAAGCCCCGGGGTCACAATTTCATCAAAAATCTGACTTTCGGCAATTCACTCAAAAATGGTGCCAAACGGGTGCAGATGCTCCCCTGAAAGGTTTGGCGGTTGAAACAGAATTTTTTTTATCACAGGACAAGAAATCAGCCATCGACAAGTTAACCGGCAGAATTTTTTTTTTGAAAAAATCCCTAAGCCCCGGGGTCACAATTTCATCAAAAATCTGACTTTCGGCAATTCACTCAAAAATGGTGCCAAACGGTTGCAAATGCTCCCCTGAAACGTTTGGATGTCGAAACAGAAGTCTTTTTATCATAGGACAAGAAATCAGCCCTCGACAACTTAACCGGCTTAAATTTTTTTATGAAAAAGTCCGTAAGCCCCGGGGTCACAATTTCATCAAAAATCGGACTTTCGGGAATTCACTCAAAAATGATGCCAAAGCGGTGCAAATGCACCCCTGAAAGGTTTGGCGGTCAAAACAGAAGGCTTTTTATCACAGGACAAGAAATCAGCCCTCTACAACTTAACCGGCAGATTTTTTTTTTTTGAAAAAATCCGTAAGCCCCGGGGTCACAATTTCATCAAAAATCTGACTTTCGGCAATTCACTCAAAAATGGTGCCAAACAGGTGAAAATGGTCCCCTGAAAGGTTTGGCGGTCGAAACAGAAGTTTTTTTATCACAGGTCAAGAAATCAGCCATCGACAAGTTAAAAGGCAGAAATTTTTTTTTGAAAAAATCCGTAAGCCCCGGGGTCACAATTTCATCAAAAATCTGACTTTCGGCAATTCACTCAAAAATGGTGCCAAACGGTTGCAAATGCTCCCCTGAAAGGTTTGGATGTCGAAATAGAAGTCTTTTTATCACAGGACAAGAAATCAGCCCTCGACAACTTAACCGGTAGAAATTTTTTTTTTGAAAAAATCCGTAAGCCCCGGGGTCACAATTTCATCAAAAATCGGACTTTCGGGAATTCACTCAAAAATGGTGCCAAACGGTTGCCAATGCTCCCCTGAAAGGTTTGGCGGTCGAAACAGAAAGCTTTTTTATCACAGGAAAAGAAATCAGCCTACAACAACTTAACCGGCAGAATTTTTTTTTTTGAAAAAATCCCTAAGCCCCGAAAAATCTGACTTTTGGCAATTCACTCAAAAATGGTGCCAAACGAGTGAAAGTGCTCCCCTGAAGGGTTTGGCGGTCGAAACAGAATTTTTTTTATCACAGGACAAGAAATCAGCCATCGACAAGTTAACCGGCAGAATTTTTTTTTTGAAAAAATCCATAAGCCCCGGGGTCACGATTTCATCAAAAATCTGACTTTCGACAATTCACTCAAAAATGGAGCTAAACGGTTGCAAATGGTCCCCTGAAAGATTTGGCTGTCGAAACAGAAGTCTTTTTATCACAGGACAAGAAATCAGCCCTCGACAACTTAACCGGCAGAATTTTATTTTTTAAAAAATCCCTAAGCCCCGGGGTCACAATTTCATCAAAAATCTGACTTTCGGCAATTCACTCAAAAATGGTGCCAAACGGGTGCAAATGCTCCCCTGAAAGGTTTGGCGGTCGAAACAGAAGGCTTTTTATCACAGGACAAGAAATCAGCCCTCGACAACTTAACCGGCAGAATTTTATTTTTAAAAAAATCCCTAAGCCCCAGGGTCACAATTTCATCAAAAATCTGACTTTCGACAATTCACTCAAAAATGGAGCTAAACGGTTGGAAATGCTCCACTGAAAGATTTTGCGGTCGAAACAGAAAGCTTTTTTATCACAGGACAAGAAATCAGCCGTCGACAACTTAACCGGCAGAATTTTATTTTTTGAAAAAATCCCGAACCCCGGGGTCACAATTTCATCAAAAATCTGACTTTCGACAATTCACTCAAAAATGGAGCTAAACGGGTGCAAATGCTCCCCTGAAAGGTTTGGCGGTCGAAACAGAAGTTTTTTTATCACAGGACAAGAAATCAGCCATCGACAACTTAACAGGCAGAATTTTTTTTTTGATAAAATCCCTAAGCCCCGGGGTCACAATTTCATCAAAAATCTGACTTTCGACAATTCACTCAGAAATGGAGCTTAACGGTTGCAAATGCTCCCCTGAAAGGTTTGGCGGTCGAAACAGAAGGCTTTTATCACAGGACAAGAAATCAGCCCTCGACAACTTAACCGGCAGAATTTTATTTTTTAAAAAATCCCTAAGCCCCGGGGTCACAATTTCATCAAAAATCTGACTTTCGGCAATTCACTCAAAAATGGTGCCAAACGGGTGCAAATGCTCCCCTGAAAGTTTTAGCGGTCGAAACAGAAGGCTTTTTATCACAGGACAAGAAATCAGCCCTCGACAACTTAACCGGCAGAATTTTTTTTTTGAAAAAATCCGTAAGCCCCGGGGTCACAATTTCATCAAAAATCTGACTTTCGACAATTCACTCGAAAATGGAGCTAAACGGTTGGAAATGCTCCCCTGAAAGGTTTTGCGGTCGAAACAGAAAGCTTTTTTATCACAGGAAAAGAAATCAGCCGTCGACAACTTATCCGGCAGAATTTTTTTTTTTGAAAAAATCCGTAATCCCCTAGGTCACAATTTCATCAAAAATCTGACTTTCGGCAGTTCCTTTAAAAAATGGTGCCAAACGGGTGCAAATGCTCCCCTGAAAGGTTTAGCGGTCGAAACAGAAGGCTTTTTATCACAGGACAAGAAATCAGCCCTCGACAACTTAACCGGCAGAATTTTTTTTTTGAAAAAATCCGTAAGCCCCGGGGTCACAATTTCATCAAAAATCTGACTTTCGACAATTCACTCGAAAATGGAGCTAAACGGTTGGAAATGCTCCCCTGAAAGGTTTTGCGGTCGAAACAGAAAGCTTTTTTATCACAGGAAAAGAAATCAGCCGTCGACAACTTAACCGGCAGAATTTTTTTTTTTTGAAAAAATCCCTAAGCCCCGGGGTCACAATTTCTCAAAAATCTGACTTTCGGCAATTCACTAAAAAATGATGCCAAACGGGTGAAAATGCTCCCCTGAAGGGTTTTGCGGTCGAAACAGAAGGCTTTTTATCACAGGACAAGAAATCAGCCCTCGACAACTTAACCGGCAGAATTTTTTTTTTGAAAAAATCCGTAAGCCCCGGGGTCACAATTTCATCAAAAATCTGACTTTCGACAATTCACTCGAAAATGGAGCTAAACGGTTGGAAATGCTCCCCTGAAAGGTTTTGCGGTCGAAACAGAAAGCTTTTTTATCACAGGAAAAGAAATCAGCCGTCGACAACTTAACCGGCAGAAATTTTTTTTTGAAAAAATCCGTAAGCCCCGGGGCCACAATTTCATCAAAAATCGGACTTCCAGGAATTCACTCAAAAATGGTGCCAAACGGTTGCAACTGCTCCCCTGAAACGTTTGGATGTCGAAACAGAAGTCTTTTTATCACAGGACAAGAAATCAGCCCTCGACAACTTAACCGGCTTAAATTTTTTTTTTTGAAAAAATCCGTAAGCCCCGGGGTCACAATTTCATCAAAAATCGGACTTCCGGGAATTCACCCAAAAATGGTGCCAAACGGTTTCAACTGCTCCCCTGAAACGTTTGGATGTCGAAACAGAAGTCTTTTTATCACAGGACAAGAAATCAGCCCTCGACAACTTAACCGGTAGAATTTTTTTTTTTGAAAAAATCCGTAAGCCCCGGGGTCAGAATTTCATCAAAAATCGGACTTCCGGGAATTCACTCAAAAAAGGTGCCAAACGGGTGAAAATGCTCCCCTGAAGGGTTTGGCGGTCGAAACAGAATTTTTTTTATCACAGGACAAGAAATCAGCCATCGACAAGTTAATGGGCAGAAATTTTTTTTTGAAAAAATCCGTAAGCCCCGGGGTCACAATTTCATCAAAAATCTGACTTTCGACAATTCACTCAAAAATGGAGCTAAACGGTTGCAAATGCTCCCCTGAAAGGTTTGGCGGTCGAAACAGAAAGCTTTTTTATCACAGGAAAAGAAATCAGCCGTCGACAACTTAACAGGCAGAATTTTTTTTTTGAAAAAATCCCTGAGCCCCGGGGTCACAATTTCATCAAAAATCTGACTTTCGGCAAATCACTCAAAAATGGTGCCAAATGGGTGCAAATGCTCCCCTGAAACGTTTGGATGTCGAAACAGAAGTCTTTTTATCACAGGACAAGAAATCAGCCCTCGACAACTTAACCGGCTTAAATTTTTTTTTTGAAAAAATCCGTAAGCCCCGGGGTCACAATTTCATCAAAAATCGGACTTTCGGGAATTCACATAAAAATGATGCCAAACGGGTGCAAATGCTCCCCTGAAAGGTTTGGCGGTCGAAACAGAAGTTTTTTTATCACAGGACAAGAAATCAGCCATCGACAACTTAACCGGCAGAATTTTTTTTTTGAAAAAATCCCTAAGCCCCGGGGTCACAATTTCATCAAAAATCTGACTTTCGGCAGTTCCTTTAAAAAATGGTGCCAAACGGGTGCAAATGCTCCCCTGAAAGGTTTAGCGGTCGAAACAGAAGGCTTTTTATCACAGGACAAGAAATCAGCCCTCGACAACTTAACCGGCAGAATTTTTTTTTTGAAAAAATCCGTAAGCCCCGGGGTCACAATTTCATCAAAAATCTGACTTTCGACAATTCACTCGAAAATGGAGCTAAACGGTTGGAAATGCTCCCCTGAAAGGTTTTGCGGTCGAAACAGAAAGCTTTTTTTCACAGGACAAGAAATCAGCCGTCGACAACTTAACCGGCAGAATTTTATTTTTGAAAAAATCCGTAAGCCCCGGGGTCACAATTTCATCAAAAATCTGACTTTCGGCAATTCACTCAAAAATGGAGCTAAATGGTTGCAAATGCTCCCCTGAAAGGTTTGGCGGTCGAAACAGAAGGCTTTTTATCACAGGACAAGAAATCAGCCCTCGACAACTTAACCGGCAGAATTTTTTTTTTGAAAAAATCCGTAAGCCCCGGGGTCACAATTTCATCAAAAATCTGACTTTCGACAAGTCACTCGAAAATGGAGCTAAACGGTTGGAAATGCTCCCCTGAAAGGTTTTGCGGTCGAAACAGAAAGCTTTTTTATCACAGGAAAAGAAATCAGCCGTCGACAACTTAACCGGCAGAAATTTTTTTTTGAAAAAATCCCTAAGCTCCGGGGTCACAATTTCATCAAAAATCGGACTTTCGGGAATACACTCAAAAATGATGCCAAACGGGTGCAAATGCTCCCCTGAAAGGTTTGGCGGTCGAAACAGAAGTTTTTTTATCACAGGACAAGAAATCAGCCATCGACAACTTAACCGGCAGAATTTTTTTTTGAAAAAAATCCCTAAGCCCCGGGGTCACAATTTCAGCAAAAATCTGACTTTCGACAATTCAATCAAAAATGGTGCTAAACGGGTGAAAATGCTCCCCTGAAGGGTTTGGCGGTCAAAACAGAAGGCTTTTTATCACAGGACAAGAAATCAGCCATCGACAAGTTAACCGGCAGAATTTTTTTTTTGAAAAAATCCGTAAGCCCCGGGGCCACAATTTCATCAAAAATCTGACTTTCGGCAATTCACTCAAAAATGGTGCCAAACGGGTGCAAATGCTCCCCTGAAACATTTGGCGGTCGAAACAGAAACCTTTTTTATCAGAGGAAAAGAAATCAGCCCTCGACAACTTAACCGGCAGAATTTTTTTTTTGAAAAAATCCCTAAGCCCCGGGGTCACAATTTCATCAAAAATCTGACTTTCGACAATTCACTCAAAAATGGTGCCAAAAGGGTTCAAATGCTCCCCTGAAAGGTTTGGCGGTCGAAACAGAAGTTTTTGTTTCACAGGACTAGAAATCAGCCATCGACAACTTAACAGGCAGAAATTTTTTTTAAAAAAAATCCCTAAGCCCCGGGGTCACAATTTCATCCAAAATCTGACTTTCGGCAATTCACTCAAAAATGGTGCCAAACGGGTGCAAATGCTCCCCTGAAAGGTTTAGCGGTCGAAACAGAAGGCTTTTTATCACAGGACAAGAAATCAGCCCTCGACAACTTAACCGGCAGAATTTTATTTTTAAAAAAATCCCTAAGCCCCGGGGTCACAATTTCATAAAAAAATCTGACTTTCGGCAATTCACTCAAAAATGGTTCCAAACGGGTGCAAATGCTCCCCTGAAAGGTTTGGCAGTCGAAACAGAAGGCTTTTTATCACAGGACAAGAAATCAGCCCTCGACAACTTAACCGGCAGAATTTTTTTTTTGAAAAAATCCGTAAGCCCCGGCGTCACAATTTCATCAAAAATCTGACTTTCGACAATTCACTCAAAAATGGAGCTAAACGGTTGGAAATGCTCCCCTGAAAGATTTTGCGGTCGAAACAGAAAGCTTTTTTATCACAGGAAAAGAAATCAGCCGTCGACAACTTAACCGGCAGATTTTTTTTTTTTTGAAAAAATCCCTAAGCCCCGGGTTCACAATTTCATCAAAAATCTGACTTTCGGCAATTCACTCAAAAATGGTGCCAAACGGTTGCAAATGCTCCCCTGAAAGGTTTGGCGGTCGAAACAGAAAGCTTTTTTTCACAGGACAAGAAATCAGCCCTCAACATCTTAATCGGCAGAATTTTATTTTTGAAAAAATCCGTAAGCCCCGGGGTCACAATTTCATCAAAAATCTGACTTTCGGCAATTCACTCAAAAATGGTGCCAAACGGGTTAAAATGCTCCCCTGAAAGGTTTAGCGGTCGAAACAGAAGGCTTTTTATCACAGGACAAGAAATCAGCCCTCGACAACTTAACCGGCAGAATTTTTTTTTTGAAAAAATCCGTAAGCCCCGGGGTCACAATTTCATCAAAAATCTGACTTTCGACAAGTCACTCGAAAATGGAGCTAAACGGTTGGAAATGCTCCCCTGAAAGGTTTTGCGGTCGAAACAGAAAGCTTTTTTATCACAGGAAAAGAAATCAGCCGTCGACAACTTAACCGGCAGAAATTTTTTTTTGAAAAAATCCCTAAGCTCCGGGGTCACAATTTCATCAAAAATCGGACTTTCGGGAATACACTCAAAAATGATGCCAAACGGGTGCAAATGCTCCCCTGAAAGGTTTGGCGGTCGAAACAGAAGTTTTTTTATCACAGGACAAGAAATCAGCCATCGACAACTTAACCGGCAGAATTTTTTTTTGAAAAAAATCCCTAAGCCCCGGGGTCACAATTTCATCAAAAATCTGACTTTCGACAATTCAATCAAAAATGGTGCTAAACGGGTGAAAATGCTCCCCTGAAGGGTTTGGCGGTCAAAACAGAAGGCTTTTTATCACAGGACAAGAAATCAGCCATCGACAAGTTAACCGGCAGAATTTTTTTTTTGAAAAAATCCGTAAGCCCCGGGGCCACAATTTCATCAAAAATCTGACTTTCGGCAATTCACTCAAAAATGGTGCCAAACGGGTGCAAATGCTCCCCTGAAACGTTTGGCGGTCGAAACAGAAACCTTTTTTATCAGAGGAAAAGAAATCAGCCCTCGACAACTTAACCGGCAGAATTTTTAAAAAAAAAAAAATCCGTAAGCCCCGGGGTCACAATTTCATCAAAAATCGGACTTCCGGGAATTCACTCAAAAATGGTGCCAAACGGTTGCAACTGCTCCCCTGAAACGTTTGGATGTCGAAACAGAAGTCTTTTTATCACAGGACAAGAAATCAGCCCTCGACAACTTAACCGGCTTAAATTTTTTTTTTGAAAAAATCCGTAAGCCCCGGGGTCACAATTTCATCAAAAATCGGACTTCCGGGAATTCACCCAAAAATGGTGCCAAACGGTTTCAACTGCTCCCCTGAAACGTTTGGATGTCGAAACAGAAGTCTTTTTATCACAGGACAAGAAATCAGCCCTCGACAACTTAACCGGTAGAATTTTTTTTTTTGAAAAAATCCGTAAGCCCCGGGGTCAGAATTTCATCAAAAATCGGACTTCCGGGAATTCACTCAAAAAAGGTGCCAAACGGGTGAAAATGCTCCCCTGAAGGGTTTGGCGGTCGAAACAGAATTTTTTTTATCACAGGACAAGAAATCAGCCATCGACAAGTTAACCGGCAGAAATTTTTTTTTGAAAAAATCCGTAAGCCCCGGGGTCACAATTTCATCAAAAATCTGACTTTCGACAATTCACTCAAAAATGGAGCTAAACGGTTGCAAATGCTCCCCTGAAAGGTTTGGCGGTCGAAACAGAAAGCTTTTTTATCACAGGAAAAGAAATCAGCCGTCGACAACTTAACAGGCAGAATTTTTTTTTTGAAAAAATCCCTGAGCCCCGGGGTCACAATTTCATCAAAAATCTGACTTTCGGCAATTCACTCAAAAATGGTGCCAAACGGGTGCAAATGCTCCCCTGAAACGTTTGGATGTCGAAACAGAAGTCTTTTTATCACAGGACAAGAAATCAGCCCTCGACAACTTAACCGGCTTAAATTTTTTTTTTGAAAAAATCCGTAAGCCCCGGGGTCACAATTTCATCAAAAATCGGACTTTCGGGAATTCACATAAAAATGATGCCAAACGGGTGCAAATGCTCCCCTGAAAGGTTTGGCGGTCGAAACAGAGGTTTTTTTATCACAGGACAAGAAATCAGCCATCGACAACTTAACCGGCAGAATTTTTTTTTTGAAAAAATCCCTAAGCCCCGGGGTCACAATTTCATCAAAAATCAGACTTTCGACAATTCACTCAAAAATGGTGCCAAAAGGGTTCAAATGCTCCCCTGAAAGGTTTGGCGGTCGAAACAGAAGTTTTTGTTTCACAGGACTAGAAATCAGCCATCGACAACTTAACAGGCAGAAATTTTTTTTTAAAAAAATCCCTAAGCCCCGGGGTCACAATTTCATCCAAAATCTGACTTTCGGCAATTCACTCAAAAATGGTGCCAAACGGGTGCAAATGCTCCCCTGAAAGGTTTAGCGGTCGAAACAGAAGGCTTTTTATCACAGGACAAGAAATCAGCCCTCGACAACTTAACCGGCTTAAATTTTTTTTTAAAAAAAATCCGTAAGCCCCGGGGTCACAATTTCATCAAAAATCGGACTTTCGGGAATTCACATAAAAATGATGCCAAACGGGTGCAAATGCTCCCCTGAAAGGTTTGGCGGTCGAAACAGAAGTTTTTTTATCACAGGACAAGAAATCAGCCATCGACAACTTAACCGGCAGAATTTTTTTTTTGAAAAAATCCCTAAGCCCCGGGGTCACAATTTCATCAAAAATCTGACTTTCGACAATTCACTCAAAAATGGTGCCAAAAGGGTTCAAATGCTCCCCTGAAAGGTTTGGCGGTCGAAACAGAAGTTTTTGTTTCACAGGACTAGAAATCAGCCATCGACAACTTAACAGGCAGAAATTTTTTTTTAAAAAAATCCCTAAGCCCCGGGGTCACAATTTCATCCAAAATCTGACTTTCGGCAATTCACTCAAAAATGGTGCCAAACGGGTGCAAATGCTCCCCTGAAAGATTTAGCGGTCGAAACAGAAGGCTTTTTATCACAGGACAAGAAATCAGCCCTCGACAACTTAACCGGCAGAATTTTATTTTTAAAAAAATCCCTAAGCCCCGGGGTCACAATTTCATAAAAAAATCTGACTTTCGGCAATTCACTCAAAAATGGTTCCAAACGGGTGCAAATGCTCCCCTGAAAGGTTTGGCAGTCGAAACAGAAGGCTTTTTATCACAGGACAAGAAATCAGCCCTCGACAACTTAACCGGCAGAATTTTTTTTTTGAAAAAATCCGTAAGCCCCGGCGTCACAATTTCATCAAAAATCTGACTTTCGACAATTCACTCAAAAATGGAGCTAAACGGTTGGAAATGCTCCCCTGAAAGATTTTGCGGTCGAAACAGAAAGCTTTTTTATCACAGGAAAAGAAATCAGCCGTCGACAACTTAACCGGCAGATTTTTTTTTTTTTTGAAAAAATCCCTAAGCCCCGGGTTCACAATTTCATCAAAAATCTGACTTTCGGCAATTCACTCAAAAATGGTGCCAAACGGTTGCAAATGCTCCCCTGAAAGGTTTGGCGGTCGAAACAGAAAGCTTTTTTTCACAGGACAAGAAATCAGCCCTCAACATCTTAATCGGCAGAATTTTATTTTTGAAAAAATCCGTAAGCCCCGGGGTCACAATTTCATCAAAAATCTGACTTTCGGCAATTCACTCAAAAATGGAGCTAAATGGTTGCAAATGCTCCCCTGAAAGGTTTGGCGGTCGAAACAGAAAGCTTTTTATCACAGGACAAGAAATCAGCCCTCAACAACTTAATCGGCAGAATTTTATTTTTGAAAAAATCCGTAAGCCCCGGGGTCACAATTTCATCAAAAATCTGACTTTCGGCAATTCACTCAAAAATGGTGCCAAACGGTTGCAAATGCTCCCCTGAAAGGTTTGGCAGTCGAAACAGAAAGCTTTTTTATCACAGGACAAGAAATCAGCCGTCGACAACTTAACCGGCTTAAATTTTTTTTTGAAAAAATCCGTAAGCCCCGGGGTCACAATTTCATCAAAAATCGGACTTTCGGGAATTCACTCAAAAATGATGCCAAACGGGTGCAAATGCTCCGCTGAAAGGTTTGGCGGTCGAAACAGAAGTTTTTTTATCACAGGACAAGAAATCAGCCATCGACAACTTAACAGGCAGAATTTTTTTTTTGAAAAAATCCCTAAGCCCCGGGGTCACAATTTCATCAAAAATCTGACTTTCGACAATTCACTCAGAAATGGAGCTGAACGGTTGCAAATGCTCCCCTGAAAGGTTTGGCGGTCGAAACAGAAGGCTTTTATCACAGGAAAAGAAATCAGCCGTCGACAACTTAACCGGCAGAATTTTTTTTTTTGAAAAAATCCCTAAGCCCCGGGGTCACAATTTCATCAAAAATCTGACTTTCGGCAGTTCCTTTAAAAAATGGTGCCAAACGGGTGCAAATGCTCCCCTGAAAGGTTTAGCGGTCGAAACAGAAGGCTTTTTATCACAGGACAAGAAATCAGCCCTCGACAACTTAACCGGCAGAATTTTTTTTTGAAAAAATCCGTAAGCCCCGGGGTCACAATTTCATCAAAAATCTGACTTTCGACAATTCACTCGAAAATGGAGCTAAACGGTTGGAAATGCTCCCCTGAAAGGTTTTGCGGTCGAAACAGAAAGCTTTTTTATCACAGGAAAAGAAATCAGCCGTCGACAACTTAACCGGCAGAATTTTTCTTTTTGAAAAAATCCCTAAGCCCCGGGGTCACAATTTCATCAAAAATCTGACTTTCGGCAATTCACTCAAAAATGGTGCCAAACGGGTGAAAATGCTCCCCTGAAGGGTTTTGAGGTCGAAACAGTATTGTTTTTATCACAGGACAAGAAATCAGCCATCGACAAGTTAACCGGCAGAAATTTTTTTTTGAAAAAATCCCTAAGCCCCGGGGTCACAATTTCATCAAAAATCGGACTTTCGTGAATACACTCAAAAATGATGCCAAACGGGTGCAAATGCTCCCCTGAAAGGTTTGGCGGTCGAAACAGAAGTTTTTTTATCACAGGACAAGAAATCAGCCATCGACAACTTAACCGGCAGAATTTTTTTTTGAAAAAAATCCCTAAGCCCCGGGGTCACAATTTCATCAAAAATCTGACTTTCAACAATTCAATCAAAAATGGTGCCAAACGGGTGAAAATGCTCCCCTGAAGGGTTTGGCGGTCAAAACAGAAGGCTTTTTATCACAGGACAAGAAATCAGCCATCGACAAGTTAACCGGCAGAATTTTTTTTTTGAAAAAATCCGTAAGCCCCGGGGCCACAATTTCATCAAAAATCTGACTTTCGGCAATTCACTCAAAAATGGTGCCAAACGGTTGCAACTGCTCCCCTGAAACGTTTGGATGTCGAAACAGAAGTCTTTTTATCACAGGACAAGAAATCAGCCCTCGACAACTTAACCGGCTTAAATTTTTTTTTTGAAAAAATCCGTAAGCCCCGGGGTCACAATTTCATCAGAAATCGGACTTCCGGGAATTCACCCAAAAATGGTGCCAAACGGTTTCAACTGCTCCCCTGAAACGTTTGGATGTCGAAACAGAAGTCTTTTTATCACAGGACAAGAAATCAGCCCTCGACAACTTAACCGGTAGAATTTTTTTTTTTGAAAAAATCCGTAAGCCCCGGGGTCAGAATTTCATCAAAAATCGGACTTCCGGGAATTCACTCAAAAAAGGTGCCAAACGGGTGAAAATGCTCCCCTGAAGGGTTTGGCGGTCGAAACAGAATTTTTTTTATCACAGGACAAGAAATCAGCCATCGACAAGTTAACCGGCAGAAATTTTTTTTTGAAAAAATCCGTAAGCCCCGGGGTCACAATTTCATCAAAAATCTGACTTTCGACAATTCACTCAAAAATGGAGCTAAACGGTTGCAAATGCTCCCCTGAAAGGTTTGGCGGTCAAAACAGAAGGCTTTTTATCACAGGACAAGAAATCAGCCCTCGACAACTTAACCGGCAGAATTTTTTTTTTGAAAAAATCCGTAAGCCCCGGGGTCACAATTTCATCAAAAATAGGACTTTCGGGAATTCATTCAAAAATGGTGCCAAACGGTTGCAAATGCTCCCCTGAAAGGTTTGGCGGTCGAAACAGAAAGCTTTTTTATTGCAGGAAAAGAAATCAGCCGTCGACAACTTAACCGGCAGAATTTTTAAAAAAAAAAAAATCCGTAAGCCCCGGGGTCACAATTTCATCAAAAATCTGACTTTCGGGAATTCACTCAAAAAGGGTGCCAAACGTGTGCAAATGCTCCCCTGAAAGGTTTGGCGGTCGAAACAGAAGTTTTTTTATCACAGGACAAGAAATCAGCCATCGACAACTTAACAGGCAGATTTTTTTTTTTGAAAAAATCCGTAAGCCCCGGGGTCACAATTTCATCAAAAATCTGACTTTTGACAATTCACTCAAAAATGGAGCTAAACGGTTGCAAATGCTCCCCTGAAAGGTTTGGCGGTCGAAACAGAAGTTTTTTTATCACAGGACAAGAAATCAGCCATCGACAACTTAACAGGCAGATTTTTTTTTTTTGAAAAAATCCGTAAGCCCCGGGGTCACAATTTCATCAAAAATCGGACTTTCGGCAATTCCCTCAAAAATGGTGCCAAACGGGTGAAAATGCTCCCCTGAAGGGTTTGGCGGTCGAAACAGAATTTTTTTTATCCACAGGACAAGAAATCAGCCATCGACAACTTAACCGGCAGAAATTTTTTTTTGAAAAAATCCGTAAGCCCCGGGGTCACAATTTCATCAAAAATCTGACTTTCGACAATTCACTCAAAAATGGAGCTAAACGGTTGCAAATGCTCCCCTGAAACGTTTGGATGTCGACACAGAAGTCTTTTTATCACAGGACAAGAAATCAGCCCTCGACAACTTAACCGGTAGAAATTTTTTTTTGAAAAAATCCGTAAGCCCCCGGGGTCACAATTTCATCAAAAATCAGACTTTCGGGAATTCACTCAAAAATGATGCCAAACGGGTGCAAATGCTCCCCTGAAAGGTTTGGCGGTCGAAACAGAAGTTTTTTTATCACAGGACAAGAAATCAGCCATCGACAACTTAACAGGCAGATTTTTTTTTTTGAAAAAATCCGTAAGCCCCGGGGTCACAATTTCATCAAAAATCTGACTTTCGACAATTCACTCAAAAATGGAGCTAAACGGTTGCAAATGCTCCCCTGAAAGGTTTGGCGGTCGAAACAGAAGTTTTTTTATCACAGGACAAGAAATCAGCCATCGACAACTTAACAGGCAGATTTTTTTTTTTGAAAAAATCCGTAAGCCCCGGGGTCACAATTTCATCAAAAATTGGACTTTCGGGAATACACTCAAAAATGATGCCAAACGGGTGCAAATGCTCCCCTGAAAGGTTTGGCGGTCAAAACAGAAGGCTTTTTATCACAGGACAAGAAATCAGCCCTCGACAACTTAACCGGCAGAATTATTTTTTTGAAAAAATCCGTAAGCCCCGGGGTCACAATTTCATCAAAAATCTGACTTTCGGCAATTCACTCAAAAATGGTGCCAAACGGTTGCAAATGCTCCCCTGAAAGGTTTGGCGGTCGAAACAGAAAGCTTTTTTATCACAGGAAAAGAAATCAGCCGTCGACAACTTAACCGGCAAATTTTATTTTTTTTTTGAAAAAATCCGTAAGCCCCGGGGTCACAATTTCATCAAAAATCTGACTTTCGGCAATTCACTCAAAAATGGCGCCAAACGGTTGCAAATGCTCCCCTGAAAGGTTTGGATGTCGAAACAGAAGTCTTTTTATCACAGGACAAGAAATCAGCCCTCGACAACTTAACCGGCAGAATTTTTTTTTTGAAAAAATCCCTAAGCCCCGGGGTCACAATTTCATCAAAAATCTGACTTTCGACAATTCACTCAAAAATGGAGCTAAACGGTTGCAAATGTTCCCCTGAAAGGTTTGGCGGTCAAAACAGAAGGCTTTTTATCACAGGAAAAGAAATCAGCCGTCGACAGCTTAACCGGCAGAATTTTTTTTAAAAAAAAAATCCGTAAGCCCCGGGGTCACAATTTCATCAAAAATCTGACTTTCGGGAATTCACTCAAAAAGGGTGCCAAACGTGTGCAAATGCTCCCCTGAAAGGTTTGGCGGTCGAAACAGAAGTTTTTTTATCACAGGACAAGAAATCAGCCATCGACAACTTAACAGGCAGATTTTTTTTTTTGAAAAAATCCGTAAGCCCCGGGGTCACAATTTCATCAAAAATCTGACTTTCGACAATTCACTCAAAAATGGAGCTAAACGGTTGCAAATGCTCCCCTGAAAGGTTTGGCGGTCGAAACAGAAGTTTTTTTATCACAGGACAAGAAATCAGCCATCGACAACTTAACAGGCAGATTTTTTTTTTTTGAAAAAATCCGTAAGCCCCGGGGTCACAATTTCATCAAAAATCGGACTTTCGGCAATTCCCTCAAAAATGGTGCCAAACGGGTGAAAATGCTCCCCTGAAGGGTTTGGCGGTCGAAACAGAATTTTTTTTATCCACAGGACAAGAAATCAGCCATCGACAACTTAACCGGCAGAAATTTTTTTTTGAAAAAATCCGTAAGCCCCGGGGTCACAATTTCATCAAAAATCTGACTTTCGACAATTCACTCAAAAATGGAGCTAAACGGGTGCAAATGCTCGCCTGAAACGTTTGGATGTCGAAACAGAAGTCTTTTTATCACAGGACAAGAAATCAGCCCTCGACAACTTAACCGGCTTAAATTTTTTTTTGAAAAAATCCGTAAGCCCCGGTGTCACAATTTCATCAAAAATCGGACTTTCGGGAATACACTCAAAAACTGATGCCAAACGGGTGCAAATGCTCCCCTGAAAGGTTTGGCGGTCGAAACAGAAGTTTTTTTATCACAGGACAAGAAATCAGCCCTCGACAACTTAACCGGCAGAAATTTCTTTTTGAAAAAATCCGTAAGCCCCGGGGTCACAATTTCATCAAAAATCGGACTTTCGGTAATTCACTCAAAAATGATGCCAAACGGGTGGAAATGCTCCCCTGAAAGGTTTGGCGGTCAAAACAGAAGGCTTTTTATCACAGGACAAGAAATCAGCCCTCGACAACTTAACCGGCAGAATTTTTTTTTTGAAAAAATCCGTAAGCCCCGGGGTCACAATTTCATCAAAAATCTGACTTTCGGCAATTCACTCAAAAATGGTGCCAAACAGTTGCAAATGCTCCCCTGAAAGGTTTGGCAGACGAAACAGAAAGCTTTTTTATCACAGGAAAAGAAATCAGCCGTCGACTACTTAACCGGCAGAAATTTTTTTTTGAAAAAATCCGTAAGCCCCGGGGTCACAATTTCATCAAATATCTGACTTTCGGCAATTCACTCAAAAATGGTGCCAAACGGTTGCAAATGTTCCCCTGAAAGGTTTGGCGGTCGAAACAGAAAGCTTTTTTCTCACAGGAAAAGAAATCAGCCGTCGACAACTTAACCGGCAGAATTTTTTTTTTTTTGAAAAAATCCCTAAGCCCCGGGGTCACAATTTCATCAAAAATCTGACTTTCGGCAATTCACTCAAAAATGGGGCCAAACGGGTGAAAATGCTCCCCTGAAGGGTTTGGCGGTCGAAACAGAATTTTTTTTATCACAGGACAAGAAATCAGCCATCGACAACTTAACCGGCAGAAAATTTTTTTTGAAAAAATCCGTAAGCCCCGGGGTCACAATTTCATCAAAAATCTGACTTTCGGCAATTCACTCAAAAATGGAGCTAAACGGTTGCAAATGCTCCCCTGAAAGGTTTGGCGGTCGAAACAGAAGTTTTTTTATCACAGGACAAGAAATCAGCCATCGACAACTTAACAGGCAGATTTTTTTTTTTGAAAACATCCGTAAGCCCCGGGGTCACAATTTCATCAAAAATTGGACTTTCGGGAATACACTCAAAAATGATGCCAAACGGGTGCAAATGCTCCCCTGAAAGGTTTGGCGGTCAAAACAGAAGGCTTTTTATCACAGGACAAGAAATCAGCCCTCGACAACTTAACCGGCAGAATTTTTTTTTTGAAAAAATCCGTGAGCCCCGGGGTCACAATTTCATCAAAAATCTGACTTTCGGCAATTCACTCAAAAATGGTGCCAAACGGTTGCAAATGCTCCCCTGAAAGGTTTGGCGGTCGAAACAGAAAGCTTTTTTATCACAGGACAAGAAATCAGCCCTCGACAACTTAACCGGCAGAATTTTTTTTTTGAAAAAATCCCTAAGCCCCGGGGTCACAATTTCATCAAAAATCTGACTTTCGACAATTCACTCAAAAATGGAGCTAAACGGTTGCAAATGTTCCCCTGAAAGGTTTGGCGGTCAAAACAGAAGGCTTTTTATCACAGGAAAAGAAATCAGCCGTCGACAGCTTAACCGGCAGAATTTTTTTTTTTGAAAAAATCCCTAAGCCCCGAAAAATCTGACTTTTGGCAATTCACTCAAAAATGGTGCCAAACGGGTGAAAATGCTCCCCTGAAGGGTTTGGCGGTCGAAACAGAAAGCTTTTTTATCACAGGAAAAGAAATCAGCCGTCGACAACTTAACCGGCAGAATTTTTTTTTTTTTGAAAAAATCCCTAAGCCCCGGGGTCACAATTTCATCAAAAATCTGACTTTCGGCAATTCACTCAAAAATGGTGCCAAACGGGTGAAAATGCTCCCCTGAAGGGTTTGGCGGTCGAAACAGAATTTTTTTTATCACAGGACAAGAAATCAGCCATCGACAACTTAACCGGCAGAATTATTTTTTTTGAAAAAATCCGTAAGCCCCGGCGTCACAATTTCATCAAAAATCTGACTTTCGGCAATTCACTCAAAAATGGTGCCAAACGGTTGCAAATGCTCCCCTGAAAGGTTTGGATGTCGAAACAGAAGTCTTTTTATCACAGGACTAGAAATCAGCCATCGACAACTTAACAGGCAGAATTTTTTTTTTGAAAAAATCCCTAAGCCCCGGGGTCACAATTTCATCAAAAATCTGACTTTCGGTAATTCACTCAAAAGTGGAGCTAAACGGTTGCAAATGCTCCCCTGAAAGCTTTGGCGATCAAAACAGAAGGCTTTTTATCACAGGACAAGAAACCAGCCCTCGACAAGTTAACCGGCACAATTTTTTTTTTTGAAAAAATCCGTAAGCCCCAGGATCACAATTTCATCAAAAATCTGACTTTCGGCAATTCACTCAAAAATGGAGCTAAACGGTTACAAATGCTCGCCTGAAACGTTTGGATGTCGAAACAGAAGTCTTTTTATCACAGGACAAGAAATCAGCCCTCGACAACTTAACCGGCTTAAATTTTTTTTTGAAAAAATCCGTAAGCCCCGGGGTCACAATTTCATCAAAAATCGGACTTTCGGTAATACACTCAAAAATGATGCCAAACGGGTGGAAATGCTCCCCTGAAAGGTTTGGCGGTCAAAACAGAAGGCTTTTTATCACAGGACAAGAAATCAGCCCTCGACAACTTAACCGGCAGAATTTTTTTTTTGAAAAAATCCGTAAGCCCCGGGGTCACAATTTCATCAAAAATCTGACTTTCGGCAATTCACTCAAAAATGGTGCCAAACAGTTGCAAATGCTCCCCTGAAAGGTTTGGCAGACGAAACAGAAAGCTTTTTTATCACAGGAAAAGAAATCAGCCGTCGACTACTTAACCGGCAGAATTTTTTTTTTTTGAAAAAATCCCTAAGCCCCGGGGTCACAATTTCATCAAAACTCTGACTTTCGGCAATTCACTCAAAAATGGTGCCAAACGGGTGAAAATGCTCCCCTGAAGGGTTTGGCGGTCGAAACAGAATTTTTTTTATCACAGGACAAGAAATCAGCCATCGACAACTTAACCGGCAGAAATTTTTTTTTGAAAAAATCCGTAAGCCCCGGGGTCACAATTTCATCAAATATCTGACTTTCGGCAATTCACTCAAAAATGGTGCCAAACGGTTGCAAATGTTCCCCTGAAAGGTTTGGCGGTCGAAACAGAAAGCTTTTTTATCACAGGAAAAGAAATCAGCCGTCGACAACTTAACCGGCAGAATTTTTTTTTTTTTGAAAAAATCCCTAAGCCCCGGGGTCACAATTTCATCAAAAATCTGACTTTCGGCAATTCACTCAAAAATGGGGCCAAACGGGTGAAAATGCTCCCCTGAAGGGTTTGGCGGTCGAAACAGAATTTTTTTTATCACAGGACAAGAAATCAGACATCGACAACTTAACCGGCAGAAAATTTTTTTTGAAAAAATCCGTAAGCCCCGGTGTCACAATTTCATCAAAAATCTGACTTTCGGCAATTCACTCAAAAATGGTGCCAAACGGTTGCAAATGCTCCCCTGAAAGGTTTGGATGTCGAAACAGAAGTATTTTTATCACAGGACAAGAAATGAGCCATCGACAACTTAACCGGCAGAAATTTTTTTTTTTGAAAAAATCACTAAGCCCCGAAAAATCTGACTTTTGGCAATTCACTCAAAAATGGTGCCAAACGGGTGAAAATGCTCCCCTGAAGGGTTTGGCGGTCGAAACAGAATTTTTTTTATCACAGTACAAGAAATCAGCCATCGACAAGTTAAGCGGCAGAAATTTTTTTTTGAAAAAATCCCTAAGCCCCGGGGTCACAATTTCATCAAAAATCTGACTTTCGGCAATTCACTCAAAAATGGTGCCAAACGGTTGCAAATGCTCCCCTTAAACGTTTGGATGTCGAAACAGAAGTCTTTTTATCACAGGACAAGAAATCAGCCCTCGACAATTTAACAGGTTTAAAATTTTTTTTTTGAAAAAATCCGTAAGCCCCGGGGTAACAATTTCATCAAAAATCGGACTTCCGGGAATTCACTCAAAAATGGTGCCAAACGGGTGAAAATGCTACCCTGAAGGGTTTGGCGGTCGAAACAGAATTTTTTTTATCACAGTACAAGAAATCAGCCATCGACAAGTTAACCGGCAGAATTTTTTTTTTGAAAAAATCCGTAAGCCCCGGGGTCACGATTTCATCAAAAATCTGACTTTCGACAATTCAATCAAAAATGGAGCTAAACGGTTGCAAATGCTCCCCTGAAACGTTTGGATGTCGAAACAGAAGTCTTTTTATCACAGGACAAGAAATCAGCCCTCAACAACTTAACCGGCTTAAAGTTTTTTTTGAAAAAATCCGTAAGCACCGGGGTCACAATTTCATCAAAAATCGGACTTTCGGGAATACACTCAAAAATGATGCCAAACGGGTGCAAATGCTCCCCTGAAAGGTTTGGCGGTCGAAACAGAATTTTTTTTATCACAGGACAAGAAATCAGCCATCGACAAGTTAACCGGCAGAATTTTTTTTTTGAAAAAATCCGTAAGCCCCGGGGTCACGATTTCATCAAAAATCTGACTTTCGACAATTCACTCAAAAATTGAGCTAAACGGTTGCAAATGTTCCCCTGAAAGGTTTGGCGGTCAAAACAGAAGGCTTTTTATCACAGGAAAAGAAATCAGCCGTCGACAGCTTAACCGGCAGAATTTTTTTTTTTGAAAAAATCCCTAAGCCCCGAAAAATCTGACTTTTGGCAATTCACTCAAAAATGGTGCCAAACGGGTGAAAATGCTCCCCTGAAGGGTTTGGCGGTCGAAACAGAATTTTTTTTATCACAGGACAAGAAATCAGCCATCGACAAGTTAACCGGCAGAATTTTTTTTTTGAAAACATCCGTAAGCCCCGGGGTCACGATTTCATCAAAAATCTGACTTTCGACAATTCACTCAAAAATGGAGCTAAACGGTTGCAAATGCTCCCCTGAACCGTTTGGATGTCGAAACAGAATTTTTTTTATCACAGGACAAGAAATCAGCCCTCGACAACTTAACCGGCTTAAATTTTTTTTTGAAAAAATCAGTAAGCCCCGGGGTCACAATTTCATCAAAAATCGGACTTTCGGGAATTCACTCAAAAATGATGCCAAAAGGGTGCAAATGCTCCCCTGAAAGGTTTGGCGGTCGAAACAGAAGTTTTTTTTATCACAGGACAAGAAAACAGCCATCGACAACTTAACAGGCAGAATTTTTTTTTTGAAAAAATCCGTAAGCCCCGGGGTCACGATTTCATCAAAAATCTGACTTTCGACAATTCACTCAAAAATGGAGCTAAACGGTTGCAAATGTTCCCCTGAAAGGTTTGGCGGTCAAAACAGAAGGCTTTTTATCACAGGAAAAGAAATCAGCCGTCGACAGCTTAACCGGCAGAAATTTTTTTTTTTGAAAAAATCCCTAAGCCCCGAAAAATCTGACTTTTGGCAATTCACTCAAAAATGGTGCCAAACGGGTGAAAATGCTCCCCTGAAGGGTTTGGCGGTCGAAACAGAATTTTTTTTATCACAGTACAAGAAATCAGCCATCGACAAGTTAAGCGGCAGAATTTTTTTTTTGAAAAAATCCCTAAGCCCCGGGGTCACAATTTCATCAAAAATCTGACTTCCGTGAATTCACTCAAAAATGGTGCCAAACGGGGGAAAATGCTCCCCTGAAGGGTTTGGCGGTCGAAACAGAATTTTTTTTATCACAGGACAAGAAATCAGCCATCGACAAGTTAACCGGCAGAATTTTTTTTTTGAAAACATCCGTAAGCCCCGGGGTCACGATTTCATCAAAAATCTGACTTTCGACAATTCACTCAAAAATGGAGCTAAACGGTTGCAAATGCTCCCCTGAACCGTTTGGATGTCGAAACAGAAGTCTTTTTCTCACAGGACAAGAAATCAGCCCTCGACAACTTAACCGGCTTAAATTTTTTTTTGAAAAAATCAGTAAGCCCCGGGGTCACAATTTCATCAAAAATCGGACTTTCGGGAATTCACTCAAAAATGATGGCAAAAGGGTGCAAATGCTCCCCTGAAAGGTTTGGCGGTCAAAACAGAATTTTTTTTATCACAGTACAAGAAATCAGCCATCGACAAGTTAACCGGCAGAATTTTTTTTTTGAAAAAATCCGTAAGCCCCGGGGTCACGATTTCATCAAAAATCTGACTTTCGACAATTCAATCAAAAATGGAGCTAAACGGTTGCAAATGCTCCCCTGAAACGTTTGGATGTCGAAACAGAAGTCTTTTTATCACAGGACAAGAAATCAGCCCTCGACAACTTAACCGGCTTAAAGTTTTTTTTTAAAAAAAACCGTAAGCACCGGGGTCACAATTTCATCAAAAATCGGACTTTCGGGAATACACTCAAAAATGATGCCAAACGGGTGCAAATGCTCCCCTGAAAGGTTTGGCGGTCGAAACAGAAGTTTTTTTATCACAGGACAAGAAATCAGCCCTCGACAACGTAACCGGCTTAAATTTTTTTTTGAAAAAATCCGTAAGCCCCGGGGTCACAATTTCATCAAAAATCGGACTTCCGGGAATTCACTCAAAAATGGTACCAAACGGGTGAAAATGCTCCCCTGAAAGGTTTGGCGGTCGAAACAGAATTTTTTTTATCACAGGACAAGAAATCAGCCATCGACAAGTTAACCGGCAGAATTTTTTTTTTGAAAAAATCCGTAAGCCCCGGGGTCACGATTTCATCAAAAATCTGACTTTCGACAATTCACTCAAAAATTGAGCTAAACGGTTGCAAATGTTCCCCTGAAAGGTTTGGCGGTCAAAACAGAAGGCTTTTTATCACAGGAAAAGAAATCAGCCGTCGACAGCTTAACCGGCAGAATTTTTTTTTTTGAAAAAATCCCTAAGCCCCGAAAAATCTGACTTTTGGCAATTCACTCAAAAATGGTGCCAAACGGGTGAAAATGCTCCCCTGAAGGGTTTGGCGGTCGAAACAGAATTTTTTTTATCACAGGACAAGAAATCAGCCATCGACAAGTTAACCGGCAGAATTTTTTTTTTGAAAACATCCGTAAGCCCCGGGGTCACGATTTCATCAAAAATCTGACTTTCGACAATTCACTCAAAAATGGAGCTAAACGGTTGCAAATGCTCCCCTGAACCGTTTGGATGTCGAAACAGAAGTCTTTTTCTCACAGGACAAGAAATCAGCCCTCGACAACTTAACCGGCTTAAATTTTTTTTTGAAAAAATCAGTAAGCCCCGGGGTCACAATTTCATCAAAAATCGGACTTTCGGGAATTCACTCAAAAATGATGCCAAAAGGGTGCAAATGCTCCCCTGAAAGGTTTGGCGGTCGAAACAGAAGTTTTTTTTATCACAGGACAAGAAAACAGCCATCGACAACTTAACAGGCAGAATTTTTTTTTTGAAAAAATCCGTAAGCCCCGGGGTCACGATTTCATCAAAAATCTGACTTTCGACAATTCACTCAAAAATGGAGCTAAAGGGTTGCAAATGTTCCCCTGAAAGGTTCGGCGGTCAAAACAGAAGGCTTTTTATCACAGGAAAAGAAATCAGCCGTCGACAGCTTAACCGGCAGAAATTTTTTTTTTTGAAAAAATCCCTAAGCCCCGAAAAATCTGACTTTTGGCAATTCACTCAAAAATGGTGCCAAACGGGTGAAAATGCTCCCCTGAAGGGTTTGGCGGTCGAAACAGAATTTTTTTTATCACAGGACAAGAAATCAGCCATCGACAAGTTAACCGGCAGAATTTTTTTTTTGAAAACATCCGTAAGCCCCGGGGTCACGATTTCATCAAAAATCTGACTTTCGACAATTCACTCAAAAATGGAGCTAAACGGTTGCAAATGCTCCCCTGAACCGTTTGGATGTCGAAACAGAAGTCTTTTTATCACAGGACAAGAAATCAGCCCTCGACAACTTAACCGGCTTAAATTTTTTTTTGAAAAAATCAGTAAGCCCCGGGGTCACAATTTCATCAAAAATCGGACTTTCGGGAATTCACTCAAAAATGGAGCTAAACGGTTGCAAATGCTCCCCTGAAAGGTTTGGCGGTCGAAACAGAAGGCTTTTTATCACAGGACAAGAAATCAGCCCTCGACAACTTAACCGGCTTAAATTTTTTTTTTGAAAAAATCCGTAAGCCCCGGGGTCACAATTTCATCAAAAATCGTACTTTTGGCAATTCACTCAAAAATGGTACCAAACGGGTGAAAATTTTTATCACAGGACAAGAAATCAGCCATCGACAAGTTAACAGGCAGAATTTTTTTTTTTTAAAAAATCCCTAAGCCCCGAAAAATCTGACTTTTGGCAATTCACTCAAAAATGGTACCAAACGGGTGAAAATGCTCCCCTGAAGGGTTTGGCGGTCGAAACAGAATTTTTTTTATCTCAGGACAAGAAATCAGCCATCGACAATTTAACCGGCAGAAATTTTTTTTTGAAAAAATCCCTAAGCCCCGGGGTCACAATTTCATCAAAAATCTGACTTTCGGCAATTCACTCAAAAATGGTGCCAAACGGTTGCAAATGCTCCCCTGATACGTTTGGATGTCGAAACAGAAGTCTTTTTATCACAGGACAAGAAATCAGCCCTCGACAACTTAAACAGCTTAAAATTTTTTTTTGAAAAAATCCGTAAGCCCCGGGGTCACAATTTCATCAAAAATCGGACTTCCGGGAATTCACTCACAAATGGTTCCAAACGGGTGAAAATGCTCCCCTGAAGGGTTTGGCGGTCGAAACAGAAGTTTTTTTTATCACAGGACAAGAAATCAGCCCTCGACAACTTAACAGGCAGAATTTTTTTTAAAAAAAAATCCGTAAGCCCCGGGGTCACAATTTCATCAAAAATCTGACTTTCGACAATTCACTCAAAAATGGAGCTAAACGGTTGCAAATGCTCCCCTGAAAGGTTTGGCAGTCGAAACAGAAGGCTTTTTATCACACGGCAAGAAATCAGCCCTCGACAACTTAACCGGCAGAATTTTATTTTTAAAAAAATCCGTAAGCCCCGGGGTCACAATTTCATCAAAAATCTGACTTTCGGCAATTCACTCAAAAATGGTGCCAAACGGGTGCAAATGCTCCCCTGAAAGGTTTGGCGGTCAAAACAGAAGTTTTTTTATCACAGGACAAGAAATCAGCCATCGACAACTTAACCGGCAGAAATTTTTTTTTGAAAAAATCCGTAAGTCCCGGGGTCACAATTTCATCAAAAATCTGACTTTCGACAATTCACTCAAAAATGGAGCTAAATGGTTGCAAATGCTCCCCTGAAAGGTTTGGCGGTCGAAACAGAAAGCTTTTTTATCACAGGAAAAGAAATCAGCCGTCGACAACTTAACCGGCAGAATTTTTTTTTTTTTGAAAAAATCCCTAAGCCCCGGGGTCACAATTTCATCAAAAATCTGACTTTCGGCAATTCACTCAAAAATGGTGCCAAACGGGTGAAAATGCTCCCTTGAAGGGTTTGGCGGTCATACAGAATTTTTTTTATGACAGGACAAGAAATCAGCCATCGACAACTTAACCGGCAGAAATTTTTTTTTGAAAAAATCCGTAAGCCCCGGGGTCACAATTTCATCAAAAATCTGACTTTCGGCAATTCACTCAAAAATGGTGCCAAACGGTTGCAAATGCTCCCCTGAAAGGTTTGGATGTCGAAACAGAAGTCTTTTTATCACAGGACAAGAAATCAGCCCTCGACAACTTAACCAGCTTAAATTTTTTTTTGAAAAAATCCGTAAGCCCCGGGATCACAATTTCATCAAAAATCGGACTTTCGGGAATACACTCAAAAATGATGCCAAACGGGTGCAAATGCTCCCCTGAAAGGTTTGGCGGTCAAAACAGAAGGCTTTTTATCACAGGAAAAGAAATCAGCCGTCGACAACTTAACCGGCAGAATTTTTTTTTTTTTGAAAAAATCCCTTAGCCCCGGGTCACAATTTCATCAAAAATCTGACTTTCGGCAATTCACTCAAAAATGGTGCCAAACGGGTGAAAATGCTCCCCTGAAGGGTTTGGCGGTCGAAACAGAATTTTTTTTATCACAGGACAAGAAATCAGCCATCGACAACTTAACCGGCAGAATTTTTTTTTTTGAAAAAATCCGTAAGCCCCGGGGTCACAATTTCATCAAAAATCTGACTTTCGGCAATTCACTCAAAAATGGTGCCAAACGGGTGAAAATGCTCCCTTGAAGGGTTTGGCGGTCATACAGAATTTTTTTTATGACAGGACAAGAAATCAGCCATCGACAACTTAAAAGGCAGAAATTTTTTTTTGAAAAAATCCGTAAGCCCCGGGGTCACAATTTCATCAAAAATCTGACTTTTGGCAATTCACTCAAAAATGGTGCCAAACGGTTGCAAATGCTCCCCTGAAAGGTTTGGATGTCGAAACAGAAGTCTTTTTATCACAGGACAGGAAATCAGCCCTCGACAACTTAACCGGCTTAAATTTTTTTTTGAAAAAATCCGTAAGCCCCGGGGTCACAATTTCATCAAAAATCGGACTTTCGGGAATACACTCAAAAATGATGCCAAACGGGTGCAAATGCTCCCCTGAAAGGTTTGGCGGTCAAAACAGAAGGCTTTTTATCACAGGAAAAGAAATCAGCCGTCGAAAACTTAACCGGCAGAATTATTTTTTTTTTGAAAAAATCCCTAAGCCCCGGGTCACAATTTCATCAAAAATCTGACTTTCGGCAATTCACTCAAAAATGGTGCCAAACGGGTGAAAATGCTCCCCTGAAGGGTTTGGCGGTCGAAACAGAATTTTTTTTATCACAGGATAAGAAATCAGCCATCGACAACTTAACCGGCAGAATTTTTTTTTTGAAAAAATCCGTAAGCCCCGGGGTCACAATTTCATCAAAAATCTGACTTTCGGCAATTCACTAAAAAATGGTGCCAAACGGTTGCAAATGCTCCCCTGAAAGGTTTGGATGTCGATACAGAAGTCTTTTTATCACAGGACAAGAAATCAGCCCTCGACAACTTAAACTGCAGAAATTTTTTTTAAAAAAAATCCGTAAGCCCCGGGGTCACAATTTCATCAAAAATCTGACTTTCGGCAATTCACTCAAAAATGGTGCCAAACGGTTGCAAATGCTCCCCTGAAACGTTTGGATGTCGAAACAGAAGTCTTTTTATCACAGGACAAGAAATCAGCCTTCGACAACTTAACCGGCTTAAAATTTTTCTTTGAAAAAATCCGTAAGCACCGGGGTCACAATTTCATCAAAAATCGGACTTTCGGGAATTCACTCAAAAATGATGCCAAACGGGTGTAAATGCTCCCCTGAAAGGTTTGGCAGTCGAAACAGAAGTTTTTTTATCACAGGACAAGAAATCAGCCATCGACAACTTAACCGGCAGAATTTTTTTTTTGAAAAAATCCGTAAGCCCCGGGCTCACAATTTCATCAAAAATCTGACTTTCGGCAATTCACTCAAAAATGGTGCCAAACGGTTGCAAATGCTCCCCTGAAAGGTTTGGCGGTCGAAACAGAAAGCTTTTTTATCACAGGAAAAGAAATCAGCCGTCGACAACTTAACCGGCAGAATTTTTTTTTTTTTTGAAAAAATCCCTAAGCCCCGGGGTCACAATTTCATCAAAAATCTGACTTTCGGCAATTCACTCAAAAATGGTGCCAAACGGTTGCAAATGCTCCCCTGAAACGTTTGGATGTCGAAACAGAAGTCTTTTTATCACAGGACAAGAAATCAGCCCTCGACAACTTAACCGGCTTAAAGTTTTTTTTGAAAAAATCCGTAAGCACCGGGGTCACAATTTCATCAAAAATCGGACTTTCGGGAATACACTCAAAAATGATGCCAAACGGGTGCAAATGCTCCCCTGAAAGGTTTGGCGGTCGAAACAGAAGTTTTTTTATCACAGGACAAGAAATCAGCCCTCGACAACGTAAGCGGCTTAAATTTTTTTTTGAAAAAATCCGTAAGCCCCGGGGTCACAATTTCATCAAAAATCGGACTTCCGGGAATTCACTCAAAAATGGTGCCAAACGGGTGAAAATGCTCCCCTGAAGGGTTTGGCGGTCCAAACAGAATTTTTTTTATCAAAGGACAAGAAATCAGCCATCGACAAGTTAACCGGCAGAATTTTTTTTTGAAAAAATCCGTAAGCCCCGGGGTCACGATTTCATCAAAAATCTGACTTTCGACAATTCACTCAAAAATTGAGCTAAACGGTTGCAAATGTTCCCCTGAAAGGTTTGGCGGTCAAAACAGAAGGCTTTTTATCACAGGAAAAGAAATCAGCCGTCGACAGCTTAACCGGCAGAATTTTTTTTTTTGAAAAAATCCCTAAGCCCCGAAAAATCTGACTTTTGGCAATTGACTCAAAAATGGTGCCAAACGGGTGAAAATGCTCCCCTGAAGGGTTTGGCGGTCGAAACAGAATTTTTTTTATCACAGTACAAGAAATCAGCCATCGACAAGTTAACCGGCAGAAATTTTTTTTTGAAAAAATCCGTAAGCCCCGGGGTCACTATTTCATCAAAAATCGGACTTCCGTGAATTCACTCAAAAATGGTGCCAAACGGGTGAAAATGCTCCCCTGAAGGGTTTGGCGGTCGAAACAGAATTTTTTTTATCACAGGACAAGAAATCAGCCCTCGACAACGTAAGCGGCAGAATTTTTTTTTTGAAAACATCCGTAAGCCCCGGGGTCACGATTTCATCAAAAATCTGACTTTCGACAATTCACTCAAAAATGGAGCTAAACGGTTGCAAATGCTCCCCTGAACCGTTTGGATGTCGAAACAGAAGTCTTTTTATCACAGGACAAGAAATCAGCCCTCGACAACTTAACCGGCTTAAATTTTTTTTTGAAAAAATCAGTAAGCCCCGGGGTCACAATTTCATCAAAAATCGGACTTTCGGGAATTCACTCAAAAATGATGCCAAAAGGGTGCAAATGCTCCCCTGAAAGGTTTGGCGGTCGAAACAGAAGTTTTTTTTATCACAGGACAAGAAAACAGCCATCGACAACTTAACAGGCAGAATTTTTTTTTTGAAAAAATCCCTAAGCCCCGGGGTCACAATTTCATCAAAAATCTGACTTTCGGCAATTCACTCAAAAATGGTGCCAAACGGTTGCAAATGCTCCCCTGAAACGTTTGGATGTCGAAACAGAAGTCTTTTTATCACAGGACAAGAAATCAGCCCTCGACAACTTAACCGGCTTAAAATTTTTTTTTGAAAAAATCCGTAAGCCCCGGGGTAACAATTTCATCAAAAATCGGACTTCCGGGATTTCACTCAAAAATGGTGCCAAACGGGTGAAAATGCTCCCCTGAAGGGTTTGGCGGTCGAAACAGAATTTTTTTTATCACAGGACAAGAAATCAGCCATCGACAAGTTAACCGGCAGAATTTTTTTTTTGAAAAAATCCGTAAGCCCCGGGGTCACGATTTCATCAAAAATCTGACTTTCGACAATTCACTCAAAAATGGAGCTAAACGGTTGCAAATGTTCCCCTGAAAGGTTTGGCGGTCAAAACAGAAGGCTTTTTATCACAGGAAAAGAAATCAGCCGTCGACAGCTTAACCGGCAGAAATTTTTTTTTTTGAAAAAATCCCTAAGCCCCGAAAAATCTGACTTTTGGCAATTCACTCAAAAATGGTGCCAAACGGGTGAAAATGCTCCCCTGAAGGGTTTGGCGGTCGAAACAGAATTTTTTTTATCACAGTACAAGAAATCAGCCATCGACAAGTTAAGCGGCAGAAATTTTTTTTTGAAAAAATCCCTAAGCCCCGGGGTCACGATTTCATCAAAAATCTGACTTTCGACAATTCAATCAAAAATGGAGCTAAACGGTTGCAAATGCTCCCCTGAAACGTTTGGATGTCGAAACAGAAGTCTTTTTATCACAGGACAAGAAATCAGCCCTCGACAACTTAACCGGCTTAAAGTTTTTTTTGAAAAAATCCGTAAGCACCGGGGTCACAATTTCATCAAAAATCGGACTTTCGGGAATACACTCAAAAATGATGCCAAACGGGTGCAAATGCTCCCCTGAAAGGTTTGGCGGTCGAAACAGAAGTTTTTTTATCACAGGACAAGAAATCAGCCCTCGACAACGTAAGCGGCTTAAATTTTTTTTTTAAAAAATCCGTAAGCCCCGGGGTCACAATTTCATCAAAAATCGGACTTCCGGGAATTCACTCAAAAATGGTGCCAAACGGGTGAAAATGCTCCCCTGAAGGGTTTGGCGGTCCAAACAGAATTTTTTTTATCACAGGACAAGAAATCAGCCATCGACAAGTTAACCGGCAGAATTTTTTTTTGAAAAAATCCGTAAGCCCCGGGGTCACGATTTCATCAAAAATCTGACTTTCGACAATTCACTCAAAAATTGAGCTAAACGGTTGCAAATGTTCCCCTGAAAGGTTTGGCGGTCAAAACAGAAGGCTTTTTATCACAGGAAAAGAAATCAGCCGTCGACAGCTTAACCGGCAGAATTTTTTTTTTTGAAAAAATCCCTAAGCCCCGAAAAATCTGACTTTTGGCAATTCACTCAAAAATGGTTCCAAACGGGTGAAAATGCTCCCCTGAAGGGTTTGGCGGTCGAAACAGAATTTTTTTTATAACAGTACAAGAAATCAGCCATCGACAAGTTAACCGGCAGAAATTTTTTTTTGAAAAAATCCGTAAGCCCCGGGGTCACTATTTCATCAAAAATCGGACTTCCGTGAATTCACTCAAAAATGGTGCCAAACGGGTGAAAATGCTCCCCTGAAGGGTTTGGCGGTCGAAACAGAATTTTTTTTATCACAGGACAAGAAATCAGCCATCGACAAGTTAACCGGCAGAATTTTTTTTTTGAAAACATCCGTAAGCCCCGGGGTCACGATTTCATCAAAAATCTGACTTTCGACAATTCACTCAAAAATGGAGCTAAACGGTTGCAAATGCTCCCCTGAACCGTTTGGATGTCGAAACAGAAGTCTTTTTATCACAGGACAAGAAATCAGCCCTCGACAACTTAACCGGCTTAAATTTTTTTTTGAAAAAATCAGTAAGCCCCGGGGTCACAATTTCATCAAAAATCGGACTTTTGGGAATTCACTCAAAAATGATGCCAAAAGGGTGCAAATGCTCCCCTGAAAGGTTTGGCGGTCGAAACAGAAGTTTTTTTTATCACAGGACAAGAAAACAGCCATCGACAACTTAACAGGCAAAATTTTTTTTTTGAAAAAATCCGTAAGCCCCGGGGTCACAATTTCATCAAAAATCTGACTTTCGGCAATTCACTCAAAAATGGAGCTAAACGGTTGCAAATGCTCCCCTGAAAGGTTTGGCGGTCGAAACAGAAGGCTTTTTATCACATGACAAGAAATCAGCCCTCGACAACTTAACCGGCTTAAATTTTTTTTTTGAAAAAATCCCTAAGCCCCGGGGTCACAATTTCATCAAAAATCGTACTTTTGGCAATTCACTCAAAAATGGTACCAAACGGGTGAAAATTTTTATCACAGGACAAGAAATCAGCCATCGACAAGTTAACAGGCAGAATTTTTTTTTTTGAAAAAATCCCTAAGGCCCGAAAAATCTGACTTTTGGCAATTCACTCAAAAATGGTACCAAACGGGTGAAAATGCTCCCCTGAAGGGTTTGGCGGTCGAAACAGATTTTTTTTTATCACAGGACAAGAAATCAGCCATCGACAAGTTAACCGGCAGAATTTTTTTTTGAAAAAATCCGTAAGCCCCGGGGTCACGATTTCATCAAAAATCTGACTTTCGACAATTCACTCAAAAATTGAGATAAACGGTTCCAAATGTTCCCCTGAAAGGTTTGGCGGTCAAAACAGAAGGCTTTTTATCACAGGAAAAGAAATCAGCCGTCGACAGCTTAAGCGGCAGAATTTTTTTTTTTTGAAAAAATCCCTAAGCCCCGAAAAATCTGACTTTTGGCAATTCACTCAAAAATGGTGCCAAACGGGTGAAAATGCTCCCCTGAAGGGTTTGGCGGTCGAAACAGAATTTTTTTTATCACAGTACAAGAAATCAGCCATCGACAAGTTAAGCGGCAGAATTTTTTTTTTGAAAAAATCCCTAAGCCCCGGGGTCACAATTTCATCAAAAATCTGACTTTCGGCAATTCACTCAAAAATGGTGCCAAACGGTTGCAAATGCTCCCCTGAAACGTTTGGATGTCGAAACAGAAGTCTTTTTATCACAGGACAAGAAATCAGCCCTCGACAATTTAACCGGTTTAAAAATTTTTTTTGAAAAAATCCGTAAGCCCCGGGGTAACAATTTCATCAAAAATCGGACTTCCGGGAATTCACTCAAAAATGGTGCCACACGGGTGAAAACGCTCCCCTGAAGGGTTTGGCGGTCGAAACAGAATTTTTTTTATCACAGGACAAGAAATCAGCCATCGACAAGTTAACCGGCAGAATTTTTTTTTTGAAAAAATCCGTAAGCCCCGGGGTCACGATTTCATCAAAAATCTGACTTTCGACAATTCAATCAAAAATGGAGCTAAACGGTTGCAAATGCTCCCCTGAAACGTTTGGATGTCGAAACAGAAGTCTTTTTATCACAGGACAAGAAATCAGCCCTCGACAACTTAACCGGCTTAAAGTTTTTTTTGAAAAAATCCGTAAGCACCGGGGTCACAATTTCATCAAAAATCGGACTTTCGGGAATACACTCAAAAATGATGCCAAACGGGTGCAAATGCTCCCCTGAAAGGTTTGGCGGTCGAAACAGAAGTTTTTTTTATCACAGGACAAGAAAACAGCCATCGACAACTTAACAGGCAGAATTTTTTTTTTGAAAAAATCCGTAAGCCCCGGGGTCACAATTTCATCAAAAATCTGACTTTCGGCAATTCACTCAAAAATGGAGCTAAACGGTTGCAAATGCTCCCCTGAAGGGTTTGGCGGTCGAAACAGAATTTTTTTTATCACAGGACAAGAAATCAGCCATCGACAAGTTAACCGGCAGAAATTTTTTTTTGAAAAAATCCGTAAGCCCCGGGGTCACAATTTCATCAAAAATCGGACTTCCGTGAATTCACTCAAAAATGGTGCCAAACGGGTGAAAATGCTCCCCTGAAGGGTTTGGCGGTCGAAACAGAATTTTTTTTATCACAGGACAAGAAATCAGCCATCGACAAGTTAACCGGCAGAATTTTTTTTTTGAAAACATCCGTAAGCCCCGGGGTCACGATTTCATCAAAAATCTGACTTTCGACAATTCACTCAAAAATGGAGCTAAACGGTTGCAAATGCTCCCCTGAACCGTTTGGATGTCGAAACAGAAGTTTTTTTATCACAGGACAAGAAATCAGCCCTCGACAACGTAAGCGGCTTAAATTTTTTTTTTAAAAAATCCGTAAGCCCCGGGGTCACAATTTCATCAAAAATCGGACTTCCGGGAATTCACTCAAAAATGGTGCCAAACGGGTGAAAATGCTCCCCTGAAGGGTTTGGCGGTCCAAACAGAATTTTTTTTATCACAGGACAAGAAATCAGCCATCGACAAGTTAACCGGCAGAATTTTTTTTTGAAAAAATCCGTAAGCCCCGGGGTCACGATTTCATCAAAAATCTGACTTTCGACAATTCACTCAAAAATTGAGCTAAACGGTTGCAAATGTTCCCCTGAAAGGTTTGGCGGTCAAAACAGAAGGCTTTTTATCACAGGAAAAGAAATCAGCCGTCGACAGCTTAACCGGCAGAATTTTTTTTTTTGAAAAAATCCCTAAGCCCCGAAAAATCTGACTTTTGGCAATTCACTCAAAAATGGTGCCAAACGGGTGAAAATGCTCCCCTGAAGGGTTTGGCGGTCGAAACAGAATTTTTTTTATAACAGTACAAGAAATCAGCCATCGACAAGTTAACCGGCAGAAATTTTTTTTTGAAAAAATCCGTAAGCCCCGGGGTCACTATTTCATCAAAAATCGGACTTCCGTGAATTCACTCAAAAATGGTGCCAAACGGGTGAAAATGCTCCCCTGAAGGGTTTGGCGGTCGAAACAGAATTTTTTTTATCACAGGACAAGAAATCAGCCATCGACAAGTTAACCGGCAGAATTTTTTTTTTGAAAACATCCGTAAGCCCCGGGGTCACGATTTCATCAAAAATCTGACTTTCGACAATTCACTCAAAAATGGAGCTAAACGGTTGCAAATGCTCCCCTGAACCGTTTGGATGTCGAAACAGAAGTCTTTTTATCACAGGACAAGAAATCAGCCCTCGACAACTTAACCGGCTTAAATTTTTTTTTGAAAAAATCAGTAAGCCCCGGGGTCACAATTTCATCAAAAATCGGACTTTTGGGAATTCACTCAAAAATGATGCCAAAAGGGTGCAAATGCTCCCCTGAAAGGTTTGGCGGTCGAAACAGAAGTTTTTTTTATCACAGGACAAGAAAACAGCCATCGACAACTTAACAGGCAAAATTTTTTTTTTGAAAAAATCCGTAAGCCCCGGGGTCACAATTTCATCAAAAATCTGACTTTCGGCAATTCACTCAAAAATGGAGCTAAACGGTTGCAAATGCTCCCCTGAAAGGTTTGGCGGTCGAAACAGAAGGCTTTTTATCACATGACAAGAAATCAGCCCTCGACAACTTAACCGGCTTAAATTTTTTTTTTGAAAAAATCCCTAAGCCCCGGGGTCACAATTTCATCAAAAATCGTACTTTTGGCAATTCACTCAAAAATGGTACCAAACGGGTGAAAATTTTTATCACAGGACAAGAAATCAGCCATCGACAAGTTAACAGGCAGAATTTTTTTTTTTGAAAAAATCCCTAAGGCCCGAAAAATCTGACTTTTGGCAATTCACTCAAAAATGGTACCAAACGGGTGAAAATGCTCCCCTGAAGGGTTTGGCGGTCGAAACAGAATTTTTTTTATCACAGGACAAGAAATCAGCCATCGACAAGTTAACCGGCAGAATTTTTTTTTGAAAAAATCCGTAAGCCCCGGGGTCACGATTTCATCAAAAATCTGACTTTCGACAATTCACTCAAAAATTGAGATAAACGGTTCCAAATGTTCCCCTGAAAGGTTTGGCGGTCAAAACAGAAGGCTTTTTATCACAGGAAAAGAAATCAGCCGTCGACAGCTTAAGCGGCAGAATTTTTTTTTTTTGAAAAAATCCCTAAGCCCCGAAAAATCTGACTTTTGGCAATTCACTCAAAAATGGTGCCAAACGGGTGAAAATGCTCCCCTGAAGGGTTTGGCGGTCGAAACAGAATTTTTTTTATCACAGTACAAGAAATCAGCCATCGACAAGTTAAGCGGCAGAATTTTTTTTTTGAAAAAATCCCTAAGCCCCGGGGTCACAATTTCATCAAAAATCTGACTTTCGGCAATTCACTCAAAAATGGTGCCAAACGGTTGCAAATGCTCCCCTGAAACGTTTGGATGTCGAAACAGAAGTCTTTTTATCACAGGACAAGAAATCAGCCCTCGACAATTTAACCGGTTTAAAAATTTTTTTTGAAAAAATCCGTAAGCCCCGGGGTAACAATTTCATCAAAAATCGGACTTCCGGGAATTCACTCAAAAATGGTGCCACACGGGTGAAAACGCTCCCCTGAAGGGTTTGGCGGTCGAAACAGAATTTTTTTTATCACAGGACAAGAAATCAGCCATCGACAAGTTAACCGGCAGAATTTTTTTTTTGAAAAAATCCGTAAGCCCCGGGGTCACGATTTCATCAAAAATCTGACTTTCGACAATTCAATCAAAAATGGAGCTAAACGGTTGCAAATGCTCCCCTGAAACGTTTGGATGTCGAAACAGAAGTCTTTTTATCACAGGACAAGAAATCAGCCCTCGACAACTTAACCGGCTTAAAGTTTTTTTTGAAAAAATCCGTAAGCACCGGGGTCACAATTTCATCAAAAATCGGACTTTCGGGAATACACTCAAAAATGATGCCAAACGGGTGCAAATGCTCCCCTGAAAGGTTTGGCGGTCGAAACAGAAGTTTTTTTTATCACAGGACAAGAAAACAGCCATCGACAACTTAACAGGCAGAATTTTTTTTTTGAAAAAATCCGTAAGCCCCGGGGTCACAATTTCATCAAAAATCTGACTTTCGGCAATTCACTCAAAAATGGAGCTAAACGGTTGCAAATGCTCCCCTGAAGGGTTTGGCGGTCGAAACAGAATTTTTTTTATCACAGGACAAGAAATCAGCCATCGACAAGTTAACCGGCAGAAATTTTTTTTTGAAAAAATCCGTAAGCCCCGGGGTCACAATTTCATCAAAAATCGGACTTCCGTGAATTCACTCAAAAAATGGTGCCAAAACGGGTGAAAATGCTCCCCTGAAGGGTTTGGCGGTCGAAACAGAATTTTTTTTATCACAGGACAAGAAATCAGCCATCGACAAGTTAACCGGCAGAATTTTTTTTTTGAAAACATCCGTAAGCCCCGGGGTCACGATTTCATCAAAAATCTGACTTTCGACAATTCACTCAAAAATGGAGCTAAACGGTTGCAAATGCTCCCCTGAACCGTTTGGATGTCGAAACAGAAGTCTTTTTATCACAGGACAAGAAATCAGCCCTCGACAACTTAACCGGCTTAAATTTTTTTTTGAAAAAATCAGTAAGCCCCGGGGTCACAATTTCATCAAAAATCGGACTTTCGGGAATTCACTCAAAAATGATGCCAAAAGGGTGCAAATGCTCCCCTGAAAGGTTTGGCGGTCGAAACAGAAGTTTTTTTTATCACAGGACAAGAAAACAGCCATCGACAACTTAACAGGCAGAATTTTTTTTTTGAAAAAATCCGTAAGCCCCGGGGTCACAATTTCATCAAAAATCGGACTTTCGGGAATACACTCAAAAATGATGCCAAACGGGTGCAAATGCTCCCCTGAAAGGTTTGGCGGTCGAAACAGAAGTTTTTTTATCACAGGACAAGAAATCAGCCATCGACAAGTTAACCGGCAGAATTTTTTTTTGAAAAAATCCGTAAGCCCCGGGGTCACGATTTCATCAAAAATCTGACTTTCGACAATTCACTCAAAAATTGAGCTAAACGGTTGCAAATGTTCCCCTGAAAGGTTTGGCGGTCAAAACAGAAGGCTTTTTATCACAGGAAAAGAAATCAGCCGTCGACAGCTTAACCGGCAGAATTTTTTTTTTTGAAAAAATCCCTAAGCCCCGAAAAATCTGACTTTTGGCAATTCACTCAAAAATGGTGCCAAACGGGTGAAAATGCTCCCCTGAAGGGTTTGGCGGTCGAAACAGAATTTTTTTTATCACAGTACAAGAAATCAGCCATCGACAAGTTAACCGGCAGAAATTTTTTTTTGAAAAAATCCGTAAGCCCCGGGGTCACAATTTCATCAAAAATCGGACTTCCGTGAATTCACTCAAAAATGGTGCCAAACGGGTGAAAATGCTCCCCTGAAGGGTTTGGCGGTCGAAACAGAATTTTTTTTATCACAGGACAAGAAATCAGCCATCGACAAGTTAACCGGCAGAATTTTTTTTTTGAAAACATCCGTAAGCCCCGGGGTCACAATTTCATCAAAAATCGGACTTCCGTGAATTCACTCAAAAATGGTGCCAAACGGGTGAAAATGCTCCCCTGAAGGGTTTGGCGGTCGAAACAGAATTTTTTTTATCACAGGACAAGAAATCAGCCATCGACAAGTTAACCGGCAGAATTTTTTTTTTGAAAACATCCGTAAGCCCCGGGGTCACGATTTCATCAAAAATCTGACTTTCGACAATTCACTCAAAAATGGAGCTAAACGGTTGCAAATGCTCCCCTGAACCGTTTGGATGTCGAAACAGAAGTCTTTTTATCACAGGACAAGAAATCAGCCCTCGACAACTTAACCGGCTTAAATTTTTTTTTGAAAAAATCAGTAAGCCCCGGGGTCACAATTTCATCAAAAATCGGACTTTCGGGAATTCACTCAAAAATGATGCCAAAAGGGTGCAAATGCTCCCCTGAAAGGTTTGGCGGTCGAAACAGAAGTTTTTTTTATCACAGGACAAGAAAACAGCCATCGACAACTTAACAGGCAGAATTTTTTTTTGAAAAAATCCGTAAGCCCCGGGGTCACAATTTCATCAAAAATCTGACTTTCGGCAATTCACTCAAAAATGGAGCTAAACGGTTGCAAATGCTCCCCTGAAGGGTTTGGCGGTCGAAACAGAATTTTTTTTATCACAGGACAAGAAATCAGCCATCGACAAGTTAACCGGCAGAATTTTTTTTTGAAAAAATCCGTAAGCCCCGGGGTCACGATTTCATCAAAAATCTGACTTTCGACAATTCACTCAAAAATTGAGCTAAACGGTTGCAAATGTTCCCCTGAAAGGTTTGGCGGTCAAAACAGAAGGCTTTTTATCACAGGAAAAGAAATCAGCCGTCGACAGCTTAACCGGCAGAATTTTTTTTTTTGAAAAAATCCCTAAGCCCCGAAAAATCTGACTTTTGGCAATTCACTCAAAAATGGTGCCAAACGGGTGAAAATGCTCCCCTGAAGGGTTTGGCGGTCGAAACAGAATTTTTTTTATCACAGTACAAGAAATCAGCCATCGACAAGTTAACCGGCAGAAATTTTTTTTTGAAAAAATCCGTAAGCCCCGGGGTCACAATTTCATCAAAAATCGGACTTCCGTGAATTCACTCAAAAATGGTGCCAAACGGGTGAAAATGCTCCCCTGAAGGGTTTGGCGGTCGAAACAGAATTTTTTTTATCACAGGACAAGAAATCAGCCATCGACAAGTTAACCGGCAGAATTTTTTTTTTGAAAACATCCGTAAGCCCCGGGGTCACGATTTCATCAAAAATCTGACTTTCGACAATTCACTCAAAAATGGAGCTAAACGGTTGCAAATGCTCCCCTGAACCGTTTGGATGTCGAAACAGAAGTCTTTTTATCACAGGACAAGAAATCAGCCCTCGACAACTTAACCGGCTTAAATTTTTTTTTGAAAAAATCAGTAAGCCCCGGGGTCACAATTTCATCAAAAATCGGACTTTCGGGAATTCACTCAAAAATGATGCCAAAAGGGTGCAAATGCTCCCCTGAAAGGTTTGGCGGTCGAAACAGAAGTTTTTTTTATCACAGGACAAGAAAACAGCCATCGACAACTTAACAGGCAGAATTTTTTTTTTGAAAAAATCCGTAAGCCCCGGGGTCACAATTTCATCAAAAATCTGACTTTCGGCAATTCACTCAAAAATGGAGCTAAACGGTTGCAAATGCTCCCCTGAAAGGTTTGGCGGTCGAAACAGAAGGCTTTTTATCACAGGACAAGAAATCAGCCCTCGACAACTTAACCGGCTTAAATTTTTTTTTTTGAAAAAATCCGTAAGCCCCGGGGTCACAATTTCATCAAAAATCGTACTTTTGGCAATTCACTCAAAAATGGTACCAAACGGGTGAAAATTTTTATCACAGGACAAGAAATCAGCCATCGACAAGTTAACAGGCAGAATTTTTTTTTTTGAAAAAATCCCTAAGCCCCGAAAAATCTGACTTTTGGCAATTCACTCAAAAATGGTACCAAACGGGTGAAAATGATCCCCTGAAGGGTTTGGCGGTCGAAACAGAATTTTTTTTATCACAGGACAAGAAATCAGCCATCGACAAGTTAACCGGCTTAAATTTTTTTTTTTGAAAAAATCCGTAAGCCCCGGGGTCACAATTTCATCAAAAATCGGACTTCCGTGAATTCACTCAAAAATGGTGCCAAACGGGTGAAAATGCTCCCCTGAAGGGTTTGGCGGTCGAAACAGAATTTTTTTTATCACAGGACAAGAAATCAGCCATCGACAAGTTAACCGGCAGAATTTTTTTTTTGAAAACATCCGTAAGCCCCGGGGTCACGATTTCATCAAAAATCTGACTTTCGACAATTCACTCAAAAATGGAGCTAAACGGTTGCAAATGCTCCCCTGAAGCGTTTGGATGTCGAAACAGAAGTCTTTTTATCACAGGACAAGAAATCAGCCCTCGACAACTTAACCGGCTTAAATTTTTTTTTGAAAAAATCAGTAAGCCCCGGGGTCACAATTTCATCAAAAATCGGACTTTCGGGAATTCACTCAAAAATGATGCCAAAAGGGTGCAAATGCTCCCCTGAAAGGTTTGGCGGTCGAAACAGAAGTTTTTTTTATCACAGGACAAGAAAACAGCCATCGACAACTTAACAGGCAGAATTTTTTTTTTGAAAAAATCCGTAAGCCCCGGGGTCACAATTTCATCAAAAATCTGACTTTCGGCAATTCACTCAAAAATGGAGCTAAACGGTTGCAAATGCTCCCCTGAAGGGTTTGGCGGTCGAAACAGAATTTTTTTTATCACAGGACAAGAAATCAGCCATCGACAAGTTAACCGGCAGAATTTTTTTTTTGAAAAAATCCGTAAGCCCCGGGGTCACGATTTCATCAAAAATCTGACTTTCGACAATTCACTCAAAAATTGAGCTAAACGGTTGCAAATGTTCCCCTGAAAGGTTTGGCGGTCAAAACAGAAGGCTTTTTATCACAGGAAAAGAAATCAGCCGTCGACAGCTTAACCGGCAGAATTTTTTTTTTTTGAAAAAATCCCTAAGCCCCGAAAAATCTGACTTTTGGCAATTCACTCAAAAATGGTGCCAAACGGGTGAAAATGCTCCCCTGAAGGGTTTGGCGGTCGAAACAGAATTTTTTTTATCACACTACAAGAAATCAGCCATCGACAAGTTAAGCGGCAGAATTTTTTTTTTGAAAAAATCCCTAAGCCCCGGGGTCACAATTTCATCAAAAATCTGACTTTCGGCAATTCACTCAAAAATGGTGCCAAACGGTTGCAAATGCTCCCCTGAAACGTTTGGATGTCGAAACAGAAGTCTTTTTATCACAGGACAAGAAATCAGCCCTCGACAACTTAACCGGCTTAAATTTTTTTTTGAAAAAATCAGTAAGCCCCGGGGTCACAATTTCATCAAAAATCGGACTTTCGGGAATTCACTCAAAAATGATGCCAAAAGGGTGCAAATGCTCCCCTGAAAGGTTTGGCGGTCGAAACAGAAGTTTTTTTTATCACAGGACAAGAAAACAGCCATCGACAACTTAACAGGCAGATTTTTTTTTTTGAAAAAATCCGTAAGCCCCGGGGTCACAATTTCATCAAAAATCTGACTTTCGGCAATTCACTCAAAAATGGTGCCAAACGGGTGAAAATGCTCCCTTGAAGGGTTTGGCGGTCATACAGAATTTTTTTTATCACAGGACAAGAAATCAGCCATCGACAACTTAACCGGCAGAAATTTTTTTTTGAAAAAATCCGTAAGCCCCGGGGTCACAATTTCATCAAAAATCTGACTTTCGGCAATTCACTCAAAAATGGTGCCAAACGGTTGCAAATGCTCCCCTGAAAGGTTTGGATGTCGAAACAGAAGTCTTTTTATCACAGGACAAGAAATCAGCCCTCGACAACTTAACCGGCTTAAATTTTTTTTTGAAAAAATCCGTAAGCCCCGGGATCACAATTTCATCAAAAATCGGACTTTCGGGAATACACTCAAAAATGATGCCAAACGGGTGCAAATGCTCCCCTGAAAGGTTTGGCGGTCAAAACAGAAGTCTTTTTATCACAGGACAAGAAATCAGCCCTCGACAACTTAACCGGCTTAAATTTTTTTTTCAAAAAATCAGTAAGCCCCGGGGTCACAATTTCATCAAAAATCGGACTTTCGGGAATTCACTCAAAAATGATGCCAAAAGGGTGCAAATGCTCCCCTGAAAGGTTTGGTGGTCGAAACAGAAGTTTTTTTTATCACAGGACAAGAAAACAGCCATCGACAACTTAACAGGCAGAATTTTTTTTTTGAAAAAATCCGTAAGCCCCGGGGTCACAATTTCATCAAAAATCTGACTTTCGGCAATTCACTCAAAAATGGAGCTAAACGGTTGCAAATGCTCCCCTGAAAGGTTTGGCGGTCGAAACAGAAGGCTTTTTATCACAGGACAAGAAATCAGCCCTCGACAACTTAACCGGCTTAAATTTTTTTTTTGAAAAAATCCGTAAGCCCCGGGGTCACAATTTCATCAAAAATCGTACTTTTGGCAATTCACTCAAAAATGGTACCAAACGGGTGAAAATTTTTATCACAGGACAAGAAATCAGCCCTCGACAACTTAACCGGCAGAATTTTATTTTTAAAAAAATCCGTAAGCCCCGGGGTCACAATTTCATCAAAAATCTGACTTTCGACAATGCACTCAAAAATGGTGCCAAACGGGTGCAAATGCTCCCCTGAAAGGTTTGGCGGTCAAAAGAGAAGTTTTTTTATCACAGGACAAGAAATCAGCCATCGACAACTTAACCGGCAGAAATTTTTTTTTGAAAAAATCCGTAAGCCCCGGGGTCACAATTTCATCAAAAATCTGACTTTCGACAATTCACTCAAAAATGGAGCTAAACGGTTGCAAATGCTCCCCTGAAAGGTTTGGCGGTCAAAACAGAAGGCTTTTTATCACAGGACAAGAAATCAGCCCTCGACAACTTAACCGGCAGAATTTTTTTTTAAAAAAATCCGTAAGCCCCGGGGTCACAATTTCATCAAAAATCTGACTTTCGGCAATGCACTCAAAAATGGAGCTAAACGGTTGCAAATGCTCCCCTGAAAGGTTTGGCGGTCGAAACAGAAAGCTTTTTTATCACAGGAAAAGAAATCAGCCGTCGACAACTTAACCGGCAGAATTTTTTTTTTTTTGAAAAAATCCCAAAGCCCCGGGGTCACAATTTCATCAAAAATCTGACTTTCGGCAATTCACTCAAAAATGGTGCCAAACGGGTGAAAATGCTCCCTTGAAGGGTTTGGCGGTCATACAGAATTTTTTTTATCACAGGACAAGAAATCAGCCATCGACAACTTAACCGGCAGAATTTTTTTTTTGAAAAAATCCGTAAGCCCCGGGGTCACAATTTCATCAAAAATCTGACTTTCGGCAATTCACTCAAAAATGGTGCCAAACGGTTGCAAATGCTCCCCTGAAAGGTTTGGATGTCGAAACAGAAGTCTTTTTATCACAGGACAAGAAATCAGCCCTCGACAACTTAACCGGCTTAAATTTTTTTTTGAAAAAATCCGTAAGCCCCGGGGTCACAATTTCATCAAAAATCGGACTTTCGGGAATACACTCAAAAATGATGCCAAACGGGTGCAAATGCTCCCCTGAAAGGTTTGGCGGTCAAAACAGAAGGCTTTTTATCACAGGAAAAGAAATCAGCCGTCGACAACTTAACCGGCAGAATTTTTTTTAAAAAAAAATCCGTAAGCCCCGGGGTCACAATTTCATCAAAAATCTGACTTTTGGCAATTCTCTCAAAAATGGTGCCAAACGGTTGCAAATGCTCCCCTGAAAGGTTTGGATGTCGAAACAGAAGTCTTTTTATCACAGGACAAGAAATCAGCCCTCGACAACTTAACCGGCTTAAATTTTTTTTTGAAAAAATCCGTAAGCCCCGGGGTCACAATTTCATCAAAAATCGGACTTCCGGGAATTCACTCAAAAATGATGCCAAACGGGTGCAAATGCTCCCCTGAAAGGTTTGCCGGTCAAAACAGAAGGCTTTTTATCACAGGAATAGAAATCAGCCGTCGACAACTTAACCGGCAGAATTTTTTTTTTTTTGAAAAAATCCCTAAGCCCCGGGTCACAATTTCATCAAAAATCTGACTTTCGGCAATTCACTCAAAAATGGTGCCAAACGGGTGAAAATGCTCCCCTGAAGGGTTTGGCGGTCGAAACAGAATTTTTTTTATCACAGGACAAGAAATCAGCCATCGACAACTTAACCGGCAGAAATTTTTTTTTGAAAAAATCCGTAAGCCCCGGGGTCACAATTTCATCAAAAATCTGACTTTCGGCAATTCACTCAAAAATGGAGCTAAACGGTTGCAAATGCTCCCCTGAAAGGTTTGGCGGTCGAAACAGAAGGCTTTTTATCACAGGACAGGAAATCAGCCCTCGACAACTTAACCGGCTTAAATTTTTTTTTTTGAAAAAATCCGTAAGCCCCGGGGTCACAATTTCATCAAAAATCGTACTTTTGGCAATTCACTCAAAAATGGTACCAAACGGGTGAAAATTTTTATCACAGGACAAGAAATCAGCCATCGACAACTTAACAGGCAGAATTTTTTTTTTGAAAAAATCCGTAAGCCCCGGGGTCACAATTTCATCAAAAATCTGACTTTCGGCAATTCACTCAAAAATGGAGCTAAACGGTTGCAAATGCTCCCCTGAAAGGTTTGGCGGTCGAAACAGAAGGCTTTTTATCACAGGACAGGAAATCAGCCCTCGACAACTTAACCGGCTTAAATTTTTTTTTTTGAAAAAATCCGTAAGCCCCGGGGTCACAATTTCATCAAAAATCGGACTTTCGGGAATTCACTCAAAAATGATGCCAAAAGGGTGCAAATGCTCCCCTGAAAGGTTTGGCGGTCTAAACAGAAGTTTTTTTTATCACAGGACAAGAAAACAGCCATCGACAACTTAACAGGCAGATTTTTTTTTTTGAAAAAATCGGTAAGCCCCGGGGTCACAATTTCATCAAAAATCTGACTTTCGGCAATTCACTCAAAAATGGTGCCAAACGGGTGAAAATGCTCCCTTGAAGGGTTTGGCGGTCATACAGAATTTTTTTTATCACAGGACAAGAAATCAGCCATCGACAACTTAACCGGCAGAAATTTTTTTTTGAAAAAATCCGTAAGCCCCGGGGTCACAATTTCATCAAAAATCTGACTTTCGGCAATTCACTCAAAAATGGTGCCAAACGGTTGCAAATGCTCCCCTGAAAGGTTTGGATGTCGAAACAGAAGTCTTTTTATCACAGGACAAGAAATCAGACCTTGACAACTTAACCGGCTTAAATTTTTTTTTGAAAAAATCCGTAAGCCCCGGGATCACAATTTCATCAAAAATCGGACTTTCGGGAATACACTCAAAAATGATGCCAAACGGGTGCAAATGCTCCCCTGAAAGGTTTGGCGGTCAAAACAGAAGGCTTTTTATCACAGGAAAAGAAATCAGCCGTCGACAACTTAACCGGCAGAATTTTTTTTTTTTTGAAAAAATCCCTTAGCCCCGGGTCACAATTTCATCAAAAATCTGACTTTCGGCAATTCACTCAAAAATGGTGCCAAACGGGTGAAAATGCTCCCCTGAAGGGTTTGGCGGTCGAAACAGAATTTTTTTTATCACAGGACAAGAAATCAGCCATCGACAACTTAACCGGCAGAATTTTTTTTTTTTTGAAAAAATCCCTTAGCCCCGGGTCACAATTTCATCAAAAATCTGACTTTCGGCAATTCACTAAAAAATGGTGCCAAACGGTTGCAAATGCTCCCCTGAAAGGTTTGGATGTCGATACAGAAGTCTTTTTATCACAGGACAAGAAATCAGCCCTCGACAACTTAAACGGCAGAAATTTTTTTTAAAAAAAATCCGTAAGCCCCGGGGTCACAATTTCATCAAAAATCTGACATTTGGCAATTCACTCAAAAATGGTGCCAAACGGTTGCAAATGCTCCCCTGAAACGTTTGGATGTCGAAACAGAAGTCTTTTTATCACAGGACAAGAAATCAGCCTTCGACAACTTAACCGGCTTAAAATTTTTCTTTGAAAAAATCCGTAAGCACCGGGGTCACAATTTCATCAAAAATCGGACTTTCGGGAATTCACTCAAAAATGATGCCAAACGGGTGTAAATGCTCCCCTGAAAGGTTTGGCAGTCGAAACAGAAGTTTTTTTATCACAGGACAAGAAATCAGCCCTCGACAACTTAACCGGCAGAATTTTTTTTTTGAAAAAATCCGTAAGCCCCGGGGTCACAATTTCATCAAAAATCTGACTTTCGGCAATTCACTCAAAAATGGTGCCAAACGGTTGCAAATGCTCCCCTGAAAGGTTTGGCGGTCGAAACAGAAAGCTTTTTTATCACAGGAAAAGAAATCAGCCGTCGACAACTTAACCGGCAGAATTTTTTTTTTTTTTGAAAAAATCCCTAAGCCCCGGGGTCACAATTTCATCAAAAATCTGACTTTCGGCAATTCACTCAAAAATGGTGCCAAACGGTTGCAAATGCTCCCCTGAAACGTTTGGATGTCGAAACAGAAGTCTTTTTATCACAGGACAAGAAATCAGCCCTCGACAACTTAACCGGCTTAAAATTTTTTTTGAAAAAATCCGTAAGCCCCGGGGTAACAATTTCATCAAAAATCGGACTTCCGGGATTTCACTCAAAAATGGTGCCAAACGGGTGAAAATGCTCCCCTGAAGGGTTTGGCGGTCGAAACAGAATTTTTTTTATCACAGGACAAGTAATCAGCCATCGACAAGTTAACCGGCAGAATTTTTTTTTTGAAAAAATCCGTAAGCCCCGGGGTCACGATTTCATCAAAAATCTGACTTTCGACAATTCACTCAAAAATGGAGCTAAACGGTTGCAAATGTTCCCCTGAAAGGTTTGGCGGTCAAAACAGAAGGCTTTTTATCACAGGAAAAGAAATCAGCCGTCGACAGCTTAACCGGCAGAATTTTTTTTTTTTGAAAAAATCCCTAAGCCCCGAAAAATCTGACTTTTGGCAATTCACTCAAAAATGGTGCCAAACGGGTGAAAATGCTCCCCTGAAGGGTTTGGCGGTCGAAACAGAATTTTTTTTATCACAGTACAAGAAATCAGCCATCGACAAGTTAAGCGGCAGAATTTTTTTTTTGAAAAAATCCCTAAGCCCCGGGGTCACGATTTCATCAAAAATCTGACTTTCGGGAATACACTCAAAAATGATGCCAAACGGGTGCAAATGCTCCCCTGAAAGGTTTGGCGGTCGAAACAGAAGTTTTTTTATCACAGGACAAGAAATCAGCCCTCGACAACGTAAGCGGCTTAAATTTTTTTTTGAAAAATCCGTAAGCCCCGGGGTCACAATTTCATCAAAAATCGGACTTCCGGGAATTCACTCAAAAATGGTGCCAAACGGGTGAAAATGCTCCCCTGAAGGGTTTGGCGGTCCAAACAGAATTTTTTTTATCACAGGACAAGAAATCAGCCATCGACAAGTTAACCGGCAGAATTTTTTTTTGAAAAAATCCGTAAGCCCCGGGGTCACGATTTCATCAAAAATCTGACTTTCGACAATTCACTCAAAAATTGAGCTAAACGGTTGCAAATGTTCCCCTGAAAGGTTTGGCGGTCAAAACAGAAGGCTTTTTATCACAGGAAAAGAAATCAGCCGTCGACAGCTTAACCGGCAGAATTTTTTTTTTTTGAAAAAATCCCTAAGCCCCGAAAAATCTGACTTTTGGCAATTCACTCAAAAATGGTGCCAAACGGGTGAAAATGCTCCCCTGAAGGGTTTGGCGGTCGAAACAGAATTTTTTTTATCACAGTACAAGAAATCAGCCATCGACAAGTTAACCGGCAGAAATTTTTTTTTGAAAAAATCCGTAAGCCCCGGGGTCACTATTTCATCAAAAATCGGACTTCCGTGAATTCACTCAAAAATGGTGCCAAACGGGTGAAAATGCTCCCCTGAAGGGTTTGGCGGTCGAAACAGAATTTTTTTTATCACAGGACAAGAAATCAGCCATCGACAAGTTAACCGGCAGAATTTTTTTTTTGAAAACATCCGTAAGCCCCGGGGTCACGATTTCATCAAAAATCTGACTTTCGACAATTCACTCAAAAATGGAGCTAAACGGTTGCAAATGCTCCCCTGAACCGTTTGGATGTCGAAACAGAAGTCTTTTTATCACAGGACAAGAAATCAGCCCTCGACAACTTAACCGGCTTAAATTTTTTTTTGAAAAAATCAGTAAGCCCCGGGGTCACAATTTCATAAAAAATCGGACTTTTGGGAATTCACTCAAAAATGATGCCAAAAGGGTGCAAATGCTCCCCCTGAAAGGTTTGGCGGTCGAAACAGAAGTTTTTTTTATCACAGGACAAGAAAACAGCCATCGACAACTTAACAGGCAAAATTTTTTTTTTGAAAAAATCCGTAAGCCCCGGGGTCACAATTTCATCAAAAATCTGACTTTCGGCAATTCACTCAAAAATGGAGCTAAACGGTTGCAAATGCTCCCCTGAAAGGTTTGGCGGTCGAAACAGAAGGCTTTTTATCACAGGACAAGAAATCAGCCCTCGACAACTTAACCGGCTTAAATTTTTTTTTTTGAAAAAATCCCTAAGCCCCGGGGTCACAATTCATCAAAAATCGTACTTTTGGCAATTCACTCAAAAATGGTACCAAACGGGTGAAAATTTTTATCACAGGACAAGAAATCAGCCATCGACAAGTTAACAGGCAGAATTTTTTTTTTTGAAAAAATCCCTAAGCCCCGAAAAATCTGACTTCCGGGAATTCACTCAAAAATGGTACCAAACGGGTGAAAATGCTCCCCTGAAGGGTTTGGCGGTCGAAACAGAATTTTTTTTATCACAGGACAAGAAATCAGCCATCGACAAGTTAACCGGCAGAATTTTTTTTTGAAAAAATCCGTAAGCCCCGGGGTCACGATTTCATCAAAAATCTGACTTTCGACAATTCACTCAAAAATTGAGCTAAACGGTTGCAAATGTTCCCCTGAAAGGTTTGGCGGTCAAAACAGAAGGCTTTTTATCACAGGAAAAGAAATCAGCCGTCGACAGCTTAACCGGCAGAATTTTTTTTTTTTGAAAAAATCCCTAAGCCCCGAAAAATCTGACTTTTGGCAATTCACTCAAAAATGGTGCCAAACGGGTGAAAATGCTCCCCTGAAGGGTTTGGCGGTCGAAACAGAATTTTTTTTATCACAGTACAAGAAATCAGCCATCGACAAGTTAACCGGCAGAAATTTTTTTTTGAAAAAATCCGTAAGCCCCGGGGTCACAATTTCATCAAAAATCGGATTTCCGTGAATTCACTCAAAAATGGTGCCAAACGTGTGAAAATGCTCCCCTGAAGGGTTTGGCGGTCGAAACAGAATTTTTTTTTATCACAGGAAAAGAAATCAGCCATCGACAAGTTAACCGGCAGAATTTTTTTTTTGAAAACATCCGTAAGCCCCGGGGTCACGATTTCATCAAAAATCTGACTTACGACAATTCACTCAAAAATGGAGCTAAACGGTTGCAAATGCTCCCCTGAACCGTTTGGATGTCGAAACAGAAGTCTTTTTATCACAGGACAAGAAATCAGCCCTCGACAACTTAACCGGCTTAAATTTTTTTTTGAAAAAATCAGTAAGCCCCGGGGTCACAATTTCATCAAAAATCGGACTTTCGGGAATTCACTCAAAAATGATGCCAAAAGGGTGCAAATGCTCCCCTGAAAGGTTTGGCGGTCGAAACAGAAGTTTTTTTTATCACAGGACAAGAAAACAGCCATCGACAACTTAACAGGCAGAATTTTTTTTTTGAAAAAATCCGTAAGCCCCGGGGTCACAATTTCATCAAAAATCTGACTTTCGGCAATTCACTCAAAAATGGAGCTAAACGGTTGCAAATGCTCCCCTGAAGGGTTTGGCGGTCGAAACAGAATTTTTTTTATCACAGGACAAGAAATCAGCCATCGACAAGTTAACCGGCAGAAATTTTTTTTTGAAAAAATCCGTAAGCCCCGGGGTCACAATTTCATCAAAAATCGGACTTCCGTGAATTCACTCAAAAATGGTGCCAAACGGGTGAAAATGCTCCCCTGAAGGGTTTGGCGGTCGAAACAGAATTTTTTTTATCACAGGACAAGAAATCAGCCCTCGACAACTTAACCGGCTTAAATTTTTTTTTGAAAAAATCAGTAAGCCCCGGGGTCACAATTTCATCAAAAATCGGACTTTCGGGAATTCACTCAAAAATGATGCCAAAAGGGTGCAAATGCTCCCCTGAAAGGTTTGGCGGTCGAAACAGAAGTTTTTTTTATCACAGGACAAGAAAACAGCCATCGACAACTTAACAGGCAGAATTTTTTTTTTGAAAAAATCCGTAAGCCCCGGGGTCACAATTTCATCAAAAATCTGACTTTCGGCAATTCACTCAAAAATGGAGCTAAACGGTTGCAAATGCTCCCCTGAAGGGTTTGGCGGTCGAAACAGAATTTTTTTTATCACAGGACAAGAAATCAGCCATCGACAAGTTAACCGGCAGAATTTTTTTTTGAAAAAATCCGTAAGCCCCGGGGTCACGATTTCATCAAAAATCTGACTTTCGACAATTCACTCAAAAATTGAGCTAAACGGTTGCAAATGTTCCCCTGAAAGGTTTGGCGGTCAAAACAGAAGGCTTTTTATCACAGGAAAAGAAATCAGCCGTCGACAGCTTAACCGGCAGAATTTTTTTTTTTGAAAAAATCCCTAAGCCCCGAAAAATCTGACTTTTGGCAATTCACTCAAAAATGGTGCCAAACGGGTGAAAATGCTCCCCTGAAGGGTTTGGCGGTCGAAACAGAATTTTTTTTATCACAGTACAAGAAATCAGCCATCGACAAGTTAACCGGCAGAAATTTTTTTTTGAAAAAATCCGTAAGCCCCGGGGTCACAATTTCATCAAAAATCTGACTTTCGACAATTCACTCAAAAATGGTGCCAAACGGGTGAAAATGCTCCCCTGAAGGGTTTGGCGGTCGAAACAGAATTTTTTTTATCACAGGACAAGAAATCAGCCATCGACAAGTTAACCGGCAGAATTTTTTTTTTGAAAACATCCGTAAGCCCCGGGGTCACGATTTCATCAAAAATCTGACTTTCGACAATTCACTCAAAAATGGAGCTAAACGGTTGCAAATGCTCCCCTGAACCGTTTGGATGTCGAAACAGAAGTCTTTTTATCACAGGACAAGAAATCAGCCCTCGACAACTTAACCGGCGTAAATTTTTTTTTGAAAAAATCAGTAAGCCCCGGGGTCACAATTTCATCAAAAATCGGACTTTCGGGAATTCACTCAAAAATGATGCCAAAAGGGTGCAAATGCTCCCCTGAACCGTTTGGATGTCGAAACAGAAGTTTTTTTTATCACAGGACAAGAAAACAGCCATCGACAACTTAACAGGCAGAATTTTTTTTTTGAAAAAATCCGTAAGCCCCGGGGTCACAATTTCATCAAAAATCTGACTTTCGGCAATTCACTCAAAAATGGAGCTAAACGGTTGCAAATGCTCCCCTGAAGGGTTTGGCGGTCGAAACAGAATTTTTTTTATCACAGGACAAGAAATCAGCCATCGACAAGTTAACCGGCAGAATTTTTTTTTGAAAAAATCCGTAAGCCCCGGGGTCACGATTTCATCAAAAATCTGACTTTCGACAATTCACTCAAAAATTGAGCTAATCGGTTGCAATTGTTCCCCTGAAAGGTTTGGCGGTCAAAACAGAAGGCTTTTTATCACAGGAAAAGAAATCAGCCGTCGACAGCTTAACCGGCAGAATTTTTTTTTTTTGAAAAAATCCCTAAGCACCGAAAAATCTGACTTTTGGCAATTCACTCAAAAATGGTGCCAAACGGGTGAAAATGCTCCCCTGAAGGGTTTGGCGGTCGAAACAGAATTTTTTTTATCACACTACAAGAAATCAGCCATCGACAAGTTAAGCGGCAGAATTTTTTTTTTGAAAAAATCCCTAAGCCCCGGGGTCACAATTTCATCAAAAATCTGACTTTCGGCAATTCACTCAAAAATGGTGCCAAACGGTTGCAAATGCTCCCCTGAAACGTTTGGATGTCGAAACAGAAGTCTTTTTATCACAGGACAAGAAATCAGCCCTCGACAACTTAACCGGCTTAAATTTTTTTTTGAAAAAATCCGTAAGCCCCGGGGTCACAATTTCATCAAAAATCGGACTTTCGGGAATTCACTCAAAAATGATGCCAAAAGGGTGCAAATGCTCCCCTGAAAGGTTTGGCGGTCGAAAAAGAAGTTATTTTTATCACAGGACAAGAAAACAGCCATCGACAACTTAACAGGCAGATTTTTTTTTTTGAAAAAATCCGTAAGCCCCGGGGTCACAATTTCATCAAAAATCTGACTTTCGGCAATTCACTCAAAAATGGAGCTAAACGGTTGCAAATGCTCCCCTGAAGGGTTTGGCGGTCGAAACAGAAGGCTTTTTATCACAGGACAAGAAATCAGCCCTCGACAAGTTAACCGGCAGAAATTTTTTTTTGAAAAAATCCGTAAGCCCCGGGGTCACAATTTCATCAAAAATCGGACTTCAGTGAATTCACTCAAAAATGGTGCCAAACGGGTGAAAATGCTCCCCTGAAGGGTTTGGCGGTCCAAACAGAATTTTTTTTATCACAGGACAAGAAATCAGCCATCGACAAGTTAACCGGCAGAATTTTTTTTTTGAAAACATCCGTAAGCCCCGGGGTCACGATTTCATCAAAAATCTGACTTTCGACAATTCACTCAAAAATGGAGCTAAACGGTTGCAAATGCTCCCCTGAACCGTTTGGATGTCGAAACAGAAGTCTTTTTATCACAGGACAAGAAATCAGCCCTCGACAACTTAACCGGCTTAAATTTTTTTTTGAAAAAATCAGTAAGCCCCGGGGTCACAATTTCATCAAAAATCGGACTTTCGGGAATTCACTCAAAAATGATGCCAAAAGGGTGCAAATGCTCCCCTGAAAGGTTTGGCGGTCGAAACAGAAGTTTTTTTTATCACAGGACAAGAAAACAGCCATCGACAACTTAACAGGCAGAATTTTTTTTTTGAAAAAATCCGTAAGCCCCGGGGTCACAATTTCATCAAAAATCTGACTTTCGGCAATTCACTCAAAAATGGAGCTAAACGGTTGCAAATGCTCCCCTGAAGGGTTTGGCGGTCGAAACAGAATTTTTTTTATCACAGGACAAGAAATCAGCCATCGACAAGTTAACCGGGAGAATTTTTTTTTGGAAAAATCCGTAAGCCCCGGGGTCACGATTTCATCAAAAATCTGACTTTCGACAATTCACTCAAAAATTGAGCTAAACGGTTGCAAATGTTCCCCTGAAAGGTTTGGCGGTCAAAACAGAAGGCTTTTTATCACAGGAAAAGAAATCAGCCGTCGACAGCTTAACCGGCAGAATTTTTTTTTTTGAAAAAATCCCTAAGCCCCGAAAAATCTGACTTTTGGCAATTCACTCAAAAATGGTGCCAAACGGGTGAAAATGCTCCCCTGAAGGGTTTGGCGGTCGAAACAGAATTTTTTTTATCACAGTACAAGAAATCAGCCATCGACAAGTTAACCGGCAGAAATTTTTTTTTGAAAAAATCCGTAAGCCCCGGGGTCACAATTTCATCAAAAATCGGACTTCCGTGAATTCACTCAAAAATGGTGCCAAACGGGTGAAAATGCTCCCCTGAAGGGTTTGGCGGTCGAAACAGAATTTTTTTTATCACAGGACAAGAAATCAGCCATCGACAAGTTAACCGGCAGAATTTTTTTTTTGAAAACATCCGTAAGCCCCGGGGTCACGATTTCATCAAAAATCTGACTTTCGACAATTCACTCAAAAATGGAGCTAAACGGTTGCAAATGCTCCCCTGAACCGTTTGGATGTCGAAACAGAAGTCTTTTTATCACAGGACAAGAAATCAGCCCTCGACAACTTAACCGGCTTAAATTTTTTTTTGAAAAAATCAGTAAGCCCCGGGGTCACAATTTCATCAAAAATCGGACTTTCGGGAATTCACTCAAAAATGATGCCAAAAGGGTGCAAATGCTCCCCTGAAAGGTTTGGCGGTCGAAACAGAAGTTTTTTTTATCACAGGACAAGAAAACAGCCATCGACAACTTAACAGGCAGAATTTTTTTTTTGAAAAAATCCGTAAGCCCCGGGGTCACAATTTCATCAAAAATCTGACTTTCGGCAATTCACTCAAAAATGGAGCTAAACGGTTGCAAATGCTCCCCTGAAGGGTTTGGCGGTCGAAACAGAATTTTTTTTATCACAGGACAAGAAATCAGCCATCGACAAGTTAACCGGCAGAATTTTTTTTTGAAAAAATCCGTAAGCCCCGGGGTCACGATTTCATCAAAAATCTGACTTTCGACAATTCACTCAAAAATTGAGCTAATCGGTTGCAAATGTTCCCCTGAAAGGTTTGGCGGTCAAAACAGAAGGCTTTTTATCACAGGAAAAGAAATCAGCCGTCGACAGCTTAACCGGCAGAATTTTTTTTTTTTGAAAAAATCCCTAAGCCCCGAAAAATCTGACTTTTGGCAATTCACTCAAAAATGGTGCCAAACGGGTGAAAATGCTCCCCTGAAGGGTTTGGCGGTCGAAACAGAATTTTTTTTATCACACTACAAGAAATCAGCCATCGACAAGTTAAGCGGCAGAATTTTTTTTTTGAAAAAATCCCTAAGCCCCGGGGTCACAATTTCATCAAAAATCTGACTTTCGGCAATTCACTCAAAAATGGTGCCAAACGGTTGCAAATGCTCCCCTGAAACGTTTGGATGTCGAAACAGAAGTCTTTTTATCACAGGACAAGAAATCAGCCCTCGACAACTTAACCGGCTTAAATTTTTTTTTGAAAAAATCAGTAAGCCCCGGGGTCACAATTTCATCAAAAATCGGACTTTCGGGAATTCACTCAAAAATGATGCCAAAAGGGTGCAAATGCTCCCCTGAAAGGTTTGGCGGTCGAAACAGAAGTTTTTTTTATCACAGGACAAGAAAACAGCCATCGACAACTTAACAGGCAGATTTTTTTTTTTGAAAAAATCCGTAAGCCCCGGGGTCACAATTTCATCAAAAATCTGACTTTCGGCAATTCACTCAAAAATGGAGCTAAACGGTTGCAAATGCTCCCCTGAAAGGTTTGGCGGTCGAAACAGAAGGCTTTTTATCACAGGACAAGAAATCAGCCCTCGACAACTTAACCGGCTTAAATTTTTTTTTTTGAAAAAATCCGTAAGCCCCGGGGTCACAATTTCATCAAAAATCGTACTTTTGGCAATTCACTCAAAAATGGTACCAAACGGGTGAAAATTTTTATCACAGGACAAGAAATCAGCCATCGACAAGTTAACAGGCAGAATTTTTTTTTTTGAAAAAATCCCTAAGCCCCGAAAAATCTGACTTTTGGCAATTCACTCAAAAATGGTACCAAACGGGTGAAAATGATCCCCTGAAGGGTTTGGCGGTCGAAACAGAATTTTTTTTATCACAGGACAAGAAATCAGCCATCGACAAGTTAACCGGCTTAAATTTTTTTTTTTGAAAAAATCCGTAAGCCCCGGGGTCACAATTTCATCAAAAATCGGACTTCCGTGAATTCACTCAAAAATGGTGCCAAACGGGTGAAAATGCTCCCCTGAAGGGTTTGGCGGTCGAAACAGAATTTTTTTTATCACAGGACAAGAAATCAGCCATCGACAAGTTAACCGGCAGAATTTTTTTTTTGAAAACATCCGTAAGCCCCGGGGTCACGATTTCATCAAAAATCTGACTTTCGACAATTCACTCAAAAATGGAGCTAAACGGTTGCAAATGCTCCCCTGAAGCGTTTGGATGTCGAAACAGAAGTCTTTTTATCACAGGACAAGAAATCAGCCCTCGACAACTTAACCGGCTTAAATTTTTTTTTGAAAAAATCAGTAAGCCCCGGGGTCACAATTTCATCAAAAATCGGACTTTCGGGAATTCACTCAAAAATGATGCCAAAAGGGTGCAAATGCTCCCCTGAAAGGTTTGGCGGTCGAAACAGAAGTTTTTTTTATCACAGGACAAGAAAACAGCCATCGACAACTTAACAGGCAGAATTTTTTTTTTGAAAAAATCCGTAAGCCCCGGGGTCACAATTTCATCAAAAATCTGACTTTCGGCAATTCACTCAAAAATGGAGCTAAACGGTTGCAAATGCTCCCCTGAAGGGTTTGGCGGTCGAAACAGAATTTTTTTTATCACAGGACAAGAAATCAGCCATCGACAAGTTAACCGGCAGAATTTTTTTTTTGAAAAAATCCGTAAGCCCCGGGGTCACGATTTCATAAAAAATCTGACTTTCGACAATTCACTCAAAAATTGAGCTAAACGGTTGCAAATGTTCCCCTGAAAGGTTTGGCGGTCAAAACAGAAGGCTTTTTATCACAGGAAAAGAAATCAGCCGTCGACAGCTTAACCGGCAGAATTTTTTTTTTTTGAAAAAATCCCTAAGCCCCGAAAAATCTGACTTTTGGCAATTCACTCAAAAATGGTGCCAAACGGGTGAAAATGCTCCCCTGAAGGGTTTGGCGGTCGAAACAGAATTTTTTTTATCACACTACAAGAAATCAGCCATCGACAAGTTAAGCGGCAGAATTTTTTTTTTGAAAAAATCCCTAAGCCCCGGGGTCACAATTTCATCAAAAATCTGACTTTCGGCAATTCACTCAAAAATGGTGCCAAGCGGTTGCAAATGCTCCCCTGAAACGTTTGGATGTCGAAACAGAAGTCTTTTTATCACAGGACAAGAAATCAGCCCTCGACAACTTAACCGGCTTAAATTTTTTTTTGAAAAAATCAGTAAGCCCCGGGGTCACAATTTCATCAAAAATCGGACTTTCGGGAATTCACTCAAAAATGATGCCAAAAGGGTGCAAATGCTCCCCTGAAAGGTTTGGCGGTCGAAACAGAAGTTTTTTTTATCACAGGACAAGAAAACAGCCATCGACAACTTAACAGGCAGAATTTTTTTTTTGAAAAAATCCATAAGCCCCGGGGTCACAATTTCATCAAAAATCTGACTTTCGGCAATTCACTCAAAAATGGAGCTAAACGGTTGCAAATGCTCCCCTGAAGGGTTTGGCGGTCGAAACAGAATTTTTTTTATCACAGGACAAGAAATCAGCCATCAACAAGTTAACCGGCAGAATTTTTTTTTTGAAAAAATCCGTAAGCCCCGGGGTCACGATTTCATCAAAAATCTGACTTTCGACAATTCACTCAAAAATTGAGCTAAACGGTTGCAAATGTTCCCCTGAAAGGTTTGGCGGTCAAAACAGAAGGCTTTTTATCACAGGAAAAGAAATCAGCCGTCGACAGCTTAACCGGCAGAATTTTTTTTTTTTGAAAAAATCCCTAAGCCCCGAAAAATCTGACTTTTGGCAATTCACTCAAAAATGGTGCCAAACGGGTGAAAATGCTCCCCTGAAGGGTTTGGCGGTCGAAACAGAATTTTTTTTTATCACACTACAAGAAATCAGCCATCGACAAGTTAAGCGGCAGAATTTTTTTTTTGAAAAAATCCCTAAGCCCCGGGGTCACAATTTCATCAAAAATCTGACTTTCGGCAATTCACTCAAAAATGGTGCCAAACGGTTGCAAATGCTCCCCTGAAACGTTTGGATGTCGAAACAGAAGTCTTTTTATCACAGGACAAGAAATCAGCCCTCGACAACTTAACCGGCTTAAATTTTTTTTTGAAAAAATCAGTAAGCCCCGGGGTCACAATTTCATCAAAAATCGGACTTTCGGGAATTCACTCAAAAATGATGCCAAAAGGGTGCAAATGCTCCCCTGAAAGGTTTGGCGGTCGAAACAGAAGTTTTTTTTATCACAGGACAAGAAAACAGCCATCGACAACTTAACAGGCAGATTTTTTTTTTTGAAAAAATCCGTAAGCCCCGGGGTCACAATTTCATCAAAAATCTGACTTTCGGCAATTCACTCAAAAATGGAGCTAAACGGTTGCAAATGCTCCCCTGAAAGGTTTGGCGGTCGAAACAGAAGGCTTTTTATCACAGGACAAGAAATCAGCCCTCGACAACTTAACCGGCTTAAATTTTTTTTTTTGAAAAACTCCGTAAGCCCCGGGGTCACAATTTCATCAAAAATCGTACTTTTGGCAATTCACTCAAAAATGGTACCAAACGGGTGAAAATTTTTATCACAGGACAAGAAATCAGCCATCGACAAGTTAACAGGCAGAATTTTTTTTTTTGAAAAAATCCCTAAGCCCCGAAAAATCTGACTTTTGGCAATTCACTCAAAAATGGTACCAAACGGGTGAATATGCTCCCCTGAAGGGTTTGGCGGTCGAAACAGAATTTTTTTTATCACAGGACAAGAAATCAGCCATCGACAAGTTAACCGGCAGAATTTTTTTTTTGAAAACATCCGTAAGCCCCGGGGTCACGATTTCATCAAAAATCTGACTTTCGACAATTCACTCAAAAATGGAGCTAAACGGTTGCAAATGCTCCCCTGAACTGTTTGGATGTCGAAACAGAAGTCTTTTTATCACAGGACAAGAAATCAGCCCTCGACAACTTAACCGGCTTAAATTTTTTTTTCAAAAAATCAGTAAGCCCCGGGGTCACAATTTCATCAAAAATCGGACTTTCGGGAATTCACTCAAAAATGATGCCAAAAGGGTGCAAATGCTCCCCTGAAAGGTTTGGTGGTCGAAACAGAAGTTTTTTTTATCACAGGACAAGAAAACAGCCATCGACAACTTAACAGGCAGAATTTTTTTTTTGAAAAAATCCGTAAGCCCCGGGGTCACAATTTCATCAAAAATCTGACTTTCGGCAATTCACTCAAAAATGGAGCTAAACGGTTGCAAATGCTCCCCTGAAAGGTTTGGCGGTCGAAACAGAAGGCTTTTTATCACAGGACAAGAAATCAGCCCTCGACAACTTAACCGGCTTAAATTTTTTTTTTGAAAAAATCCGTAAGCCCCGGGGTCACAATTTCATCAAAAATCGGACTTTCGGGAATTCACTCAAAAATGATGCCAAAAGGGTGCAAATGCTCCCCTGAAAGGTTTGGCGGTCGAAACAGAAGTTTTTTTTATCACAGGACAAGAAAACAGCCATCGACAACTTAACAGGCAGATTTTTTTTTTTTTGAAAAAATCCGTAAGCCCCGGGGTCACAATTTCATCAAAAATCTGACATTCGGCAATTCACTCAAAAATGGAGCTAAACGGTTGCAAATGCTCCCCTGAAAGGTTTGGCGGTCGAAACAGAAGGCTTTTTATCACAGGACAAGAAATCAGCCCTCGACAACTTAACCGGCTTAAATTTTTTTTTTTGAAAAAATCCGTAAGCCCCGGGGTCACAATTTCATCAAAAATCGTACTTTTGGCAATTCACTCAAAAATGGTACCAAACGGGTGAAAATTTTTATCACAGGACAAGAAATCAGCCATCGACAAGTTAACAGGCAGAATTTTTTTTTTTTGAAAAAATCCCTAAGCCCCGAAAAATCTGACTTTTGGCAATTCACTCAAAAATGGTACCAAACGGGTGAAAATGCTCCCCTGAAGGGTTTGGCGGTCGAAACAGAATTTTTTTTATCACAGGACAAGAAATCAGCCATCGACAAGTTAACCGGCAGAATTTTTTTTTTGAAAACATCCGTAAGCCGCGGGGTCACGATTTCATCAAAAATCTGACTTTCGACAATTCACTCAAAAATGGAGCTAAACGGTTGCAAATGCTCCCCTGAACCGTTTGGATGTCGAAACAGAAGTCTTTTTATCACAGGACAAGAAATCAGCCCTCGACAACTTAACCGGCTTAAATTTTTTTTTCAAAAAATCAGTAAGCCCCGGGGTCACAATTTCATCAAAAATCGGACTTTCGGGAATTCACTCAAAAATGATGCCAAAAGGGTGCAAATGCTCCCCTGAAAGGTTTGGTGGTCGAAACAGAAGTTTTTTTTATCACAGGACAAGAAAACAGCCATCGACAACTTAACAGGCAGAATTTTTTTTTTGAAAAAATCCGTAAGCCCCGGGGTCACAATTTCATCAAAAATCGTACTTTTGGCAATTCACTCAAAAATGGTACCAAACGGGTGAAAATTTTTATCACAGGACAAGAAATCAGCCCTCGACAACTTAACCGGTAGAATTTTATTTTTAAAAAAATCCGTAAGCCCCGGGGTCACAATTTCATCAAAAATCTGACTTTCGGCAATGCACTCAAAAATGGTGCCAAACGGGTGCAAATGCTCCCCTGAAAGGTTTGGCGGTCAAAACAGAAGTTTTTTTATCACAGGACAAGAAATCAGCCATCGACAACTTAACCGGCAGAAATTTTTTTTTGAAAAAATCCGTAAGCCCCGGGGTCACAATTTCATCAAAAATCTGACTTTCGACAATTCACTCAAAAATGGAGCTAAACGGTTGCAAATGCTCCCCTGAAAGGTTTGGCGGTCAAAACAGAAGGCTTTTTATCACAGGACAAGAAATCAGCCCTCGACAACTTAACCGGCAGAATTTTTTTTTAAAAAAATCCGTAAGCCCCGGGGTCACAATTTGATCAAAAATCTGACTTTCGGCAATGCACTCAAAAATGGAGCTAAACGGTTGCAAATGCTCCCCTGAAAGGTTTGGCGGTCGAAACAGAAAGCTTTTTTATCACAGGAAAAGAAATCAGCCGTCGACAACTTAACCGGCAGAATTTTTTTTTTTTTGAAAAAATCCCAAAGCCCCGGGGTCACAATTTCATCAAAAATCTGACTTTCGGCAATTCACTCAAAAATGGTGCCAAACGGGTGAAAATGCTCCCTTGAAGGGTTTGGCGGTCATACAGAATTTTTTTTATCACAGGACAAGAAATCAGCCATCGACAACTTAACCGGCAGAAATTTTTTTTTGAAAAAATCCGTAAGCCCCGGGGTCACAATTTCATCAAAAATCTGACTTTCGGCAATTCACTCAAAAATGGAGCTAAACGGTTGCAAATGCTCCCCTGAAAGGTTTGGCGGTCGAAACAGAAGGCTTTTTATCACAGGACAAGAAATCAGCCCTCGACAACTTAACCGGCTTAAATTTTTTTTTTTGAAAAAATCCGTAAGCCCCGGGGTCACAATTTCATCAAAAATCGTACTTTTGGCAATTCACTCAAAAATGGTACCAAACGGGTGAAAATTTTTATCACAGGACAAGAAATCAGCCATCGACAAGTTAACAGGCAGAATTTTTTTTTTTGAAAAAATCCCTAAGCCCCGAAAAATCTGACTTTTGGCAATTCACTCAAAAATGGTACCAAACGGGTGAAAATGCTCCCTGAAGGGTTTGGCGGTCGAAACAGAATTTTTTTTATCACAGGACAAGAAATCAGCCATCGACAAGTTAACCGGCAGAATTTTTTTTTTGAAAACATCCGTAAGCCCCGGGGTCACGATTTCATCAAAAATCTGACTTTCGACAATTCACTCAAAAATGGAGCTAAACGGTTGCAAATGCTCCCCTGAACTGTTTGGATGTCGAAACAGAAGTCTTTTTATCACAGGACAAGAAATCAGCCCTCGACAACTTAACCGGCTTAAATTTTTTTTTCAAAAAATCAGTAAGCCCCGGGGTCACAATTTCATCAAAAATCGGACTTTCGGGAATTCACTCAAAAATGATGCCAAAAGGGTGCAAATGCTCCCCTGAAAGGTTTGGTGGTCGAAACAGAAGTTTTTTTTATCACAGGACAAGAAAACAGCCATCGACAACTTAACAGGCAGAATTTTTTTTTTGAAAAAATCCGTAAGCCCCGGGGTCACAATTTCATCAAAAATCGGACTTTCGGCAATTCACTCAAAAATGGAGCTAAACGGTTGCAAATGCTCCCCTGAAAGGTTTGGCGGTCGAAACAGAAGGCTTTTTATCACAGGACAAGAAATCAGCCCTCGACAACTTAACCGGCTTAAATTTTTTTTTTGAAAAAATCCGTAAGCCCCGGGGTCACAATTTCATCAAAAATCGGACTTTCGGGAATTCACTCAAAAATGATGCCAAAAGGGTGCAAATGCTCCCCTGAAAGGTTTGGCGGTCGAAACAGAAGTTTTTTTTATCACAGGACAAGAAAACAGCCATCGACAACTTAACAGGCAGATTTTTTTTTTTGAAAAAATCCGTAAGCCCCGGGGTCACAATTTCATCAAAAATCTGACTTTCGGCAATTCACTCAAAAATGGAGCTAAACGGTTGCAAATGCTCCCCTGAAAGGTTTGGCGGTCGAAACAGAAGGCTTTTTATCACAGGACAAGAAATCAGCCCTCGACAACTTAACCGGCTTAAATTTTTTTTTTTGAAAAAATCCGTAAGCCCCGGGGTCACAATTTCATCAAAAATCGTACTTTTGGCAATTCACTCAAAAATGGTACCAAACGGGTGAAAATTTTTATCACAGGACAAGAAATCAGCCATCGACAAGTTAACAGGCAGAATTTTTTTTTTTTGAAAAAATCCCTAAGCCCCGAAAAATCTGACTTTTGGCAATTCACTCAAAAATGGTACCAAACGGGTGGAAAATGCTCCCCTGAAGGGTTTGGCGGTCGAAACAGAATTTTTTTTATCACAGGACAAGAAATCAGCCATCGACAAGTTAACCGGCAGAATTTTTTTTTTGAAAAAATCCGTAAGCCCCGGGGTCACAATTTCATCAAAAATCGGACTTTCGGCAATTCACTCAAAAATGGAGCTAAACGGTTGCAAATGCTCCCCTGAAAGGTTTGGCGGTCGAAACAGAAGGCTTTTTATCACAGGACAAGAAATCAGCCCTCGACAACTTAACCGGCTTAAATTTTTTTTTCAAAAAATCAGTATGCCCCGGGGTCACAATTTCATCAAAAATCGGACTTTCGTTCACTCAAAAATGATGCCAAAAGGGTGCAAATGCTCCCCTGAAAGGTTTGGTGGTCGAAACAGAAGTTTTTTTTATCACAGGACAAGAAAACAGCCATCGACAACTTAACAGGCAGAATTTTTTTTTTGAAAAAATCCGTAAGCCCCGGGGTCACAATTTCATCAAAAATCTGACTTTCGGCAATTCACTCAAAAATGGAGCTAAACGGTTGCAAATGCTCCCCTGAAAGGTTTGGCGGTCGAAACAGAAGGCTTTTTATCACAGGACAAGAAATCAGCCCTCGACAACTTAACCGGCTTAAATTTTTTTTTGAAAAAAATCCGTAAGCCCCGGGGTCACAATTTCATCAAAAATCGTACTTTTGGCAATTCACTCAAAAATGGTACCAAACGGGTGAAAATTTTTATCACAGGACAAGAAATCAGCCCTCGACAACTTAACCGGCAGAATTTTATTTTTAAAAAATCCGTAAGCCCCGGGGTCACAATTTCATCAAAAATCTGACTTTCGGCAATGCACTCAAAAATGGTGCCAAACGGGTGCAAATGCTCCCCTGAAAGGTTTGGCGGTCAAAACAGAAGGCTTTTTATCACAGGACAAGAAATCAGCCCTCGACAACTTAACCGGCAGAATTTTTTTTTAAAAAAATCCGTAAGCCCCGGGGTCACAATTTCATCAAAAATCTGACTTTCGGCAATGCACTCAAAAATGGAGTTAAACGATTGCAAATGCTCCCCTGAAAGGTTTGGCGGTCGAAACAGAAAGCTTTTTTATCACAGGAAAAGAAATCAGCCGTCGACAACTTAACCGGCAGAATTTTTTTTTTTTTTGAAAAAATCCCAAAGCCCCGGGGTCACAATTTCATCAAAAATCTGACTTTCGGCAATTCACTCAAAAATGGTGCCAAACGGGTGAAAATGCTCCCTTGAAGGGTTTGGCGGTCATACAGAATTTTTTTTATCACAGGACAAGAAATCAGCCATCGACAACTTAACCGGCAGAAATTTTTTTTTGAAAAAATCCGTAAGCCCCGGGGTCACAATTTCATCAAAAATCTGACTTTCGGCAATTCACTCAAAAATGGTGCCAAACGGTTGCAAATGCTCCCCTGAAAGGTTTGGATGTCGAAACAGAAGTCTTTTTATCACAGGACAAGAAATCAGACCTCGACAACTTAACCGGCTTAAATTTTTTTTTGAAAAAATCCGTAAGCCCCGGGGTCACAATTTCATCAAAAATCGGACTTTCGGGAATACACTCAAAAATGATGCCAAACGGGTGCAAATGCTCCCCTGAAAGGTTTGGCGGTCAAAACAGAAGGCTTTTTATCACAGGAAAAGAAATCAGCCGTCGACAACTTAACCGGCAGAATTTTTTTTTTTTTGAAAAAATCCCTAAGCCCCGGGTCACAATTTCATCAAAAATCTGACTTTCGGCAATTCACTCAAAAATGGTGCCAAACGGGTGAAAATGCTCCCCTGAAGGGTTTGGCGGTCGAAACAGAATTTTTTTATCACAGGACAAGATATCAGCCATCGACAACTTAACCGGCATAAATTTTTTTTTGAAAAAATCCGTAAGCCCCGGGGTCACAATTTCATCAAAAATCTGACTTTCGGCAATTCTCTCAAAAATGGTGCCAAACGGTTGCAAATGCTCCCCTGAAAGGTTTGGATGTCGAAACAGAAGTCTTTTTATCACAGGACAAGAAATCAGCCCTCGACAACTTAACCGGCTTAAATTTTTTTTTGAAAAAATCCGTAAGCCCCGGGGTCACAATTTCATCAAAAATCGGACTTTCGGGAATACACTCAAAAATGATGCCAAACGGGTGCAAATGCTCCCCTGAAAGGTTTGGCGGTCAAAACAGAAGGCTTTTTATCACAGGAAAAGAAATCAGCCGTCGACAACTTAACCGGCAGAATTTTTTTTTTTTTGAAAAAATCCCTAAGCCCCGGGTCACAATTTCATCAAAAATCTGACTTTCGGCAATTCACTCAAAAATGGTGCCAAACGGGTGAAAATGCTCCCCTGAAGGGTTTGGCGGTCGAAACAGAATTTTTTTTATCACAGGACAAGAAATCAGCCATCGACAACTTAACCGGCAGAAATTTTTTTTGAAAAAATCCGTAAGCCCCGGGGTCACAATTTCATCAAAAATCTGACTTTCGGCAATTCACTCAAAAATGGTGCCAAACGGTTGCAAATGCTCCCCTGAAAGGTTTGGATGTCGATACAGAAGTCTTTTTATCACAGGACAAGAAATCAGCCCTCGACAACTTAAACGGCAGAAATTTTTTTTTAAAAAAATCCGTAAGCCCCGGGGTCACAATTTCATCAAAAATCTGACTTTTGGCAATTCACTCAAAAATGGTGCCAAACGGTTGCAAATGCTCCCCTGAAACGTTTGGATGTCGAAACAGAAGTCTTTTTATCACAGGACAAGAAATCAGCCTTCGACAACTTAACCGGCTTAAATTTTTTTTTTGAAAAAATCCGTAAGCACCGGGGTCACAATTTCATCAAAAATCTGACTTTCGACAATTCACTCAAAAATGGAGCTAAACGGTTGCAAATGCTCCCCTGAAATGTTTGGATGTCGAAGCAGAAGTCTTTTTATCACAGGACAAGAAATCAGCCCTCGACAACTTAACCGGATTAAAATTTTTTTTGAAAAAATCCGTAAGCCCCGGGGTCACAATTTCATCAAAAATCGGACTTTCGGGAATTCACTCAAAAATGATGCCAAACGGTTGCAAATGCTCCCCTGAAAGGTTTGGCGGTCAAAACAGAAGGCTTTTTATCACAGGACAAGAAATCAGCCCTCGACAACTTAACCGGCCGAATTTTTTTTTTGAAAAAATCCGTAAGCCCCGGGGTTACAATTTCATCAAAAATTTGACTTTCGGCAATTCACTCAAAAATGGTGCCAAACGGTTGCAAATGCTCCGCTGAAAGGTTTGGCGGTCGAAACAAAAAGCTTTTTTATCAAAGGAAAAGAAATCAGCCGTCGACAACTTAACCGGCAGAATTTTTTTTTGAAAAAATCCCTAAGCCCCGGGGTCACAATTTCATCAAAAATCTGACTTTCGGCAATTCACTCAAAAATGGTGCCAAACAGGTGAAAATGCTCCCCTGAAGGGTTTGGCGGTCGGTCGAAACAGAATTTTTTTTATCACAAGACAAGAAATCAGCCATCGACAAGTTAACCGGCAGAATATTTTTTTGAAAAAATCCGTAAGCCCCGAGGTCACAATTTCATCAAAAATCTGACTTTCGGCAATTCACTCAAAAATGGTGCCAAATGGTTGCAAATGCTCCCCTGAAACGTTTGGATGTCGACACAGAAGTCTTTTTATCACAGGACAAGAAATCAGCCCTCGACAACTTAACCGGCTTAATTTTTTTTTTGAAAAAATCCGTAAGCCCCGGGGTCACAATTTCATCAAAAATCGGACTTTCGGGAATTCACTCAAAAATGATGCCAAACGGGTGCAAATGCTCCCCTGAAAGGTTTGGCGGTCGAAACAGAAGTTTTTTTATCACTGGACTAGAAATCAGCCATCGACAACTTAACAGGCATAATTTTTTTTTTGAAAAAATCCCTAAGCCCCGGGGTCACAATTTCATCAAAAATCTGACTTTCGGCAATTCACTCAAAAATGGAGCTAAACGGTTGCAAATGCTCCCCTGAAACGTTTGGATGTCGAAACAGAAGTCTTTTTATCACAGGACAAGAAATCAGCCCTCGACAACTTAACCGGCTTAAATTTTTTTTTGAAAAAATCCGTAAGCCCCGGTGTCACAATTTCATCAAAAATCGGACTTTCGGTAATACACTCAAAAACTGATGCCAAACGGGTGCAAATGCTCCCCTGAAAGGTTTGGCGGTCGAAACAGAAGTTTTTTTATCACAGGACAAGAAATCAGCCCTCGACAACTTAACCGGCAGAAATTTTTTTTTGAAAAAAATCCGTAAGCCCCGGGGTCACAATTTCATCAAAAATCTGACTTTCGGCAATTCACTCAAAAATGGTGCCAAACGGTTGCAAATGCTCCCCTGAAAGGTTTGGATGTCGAAACAGAAGTCTTTTTATCACAGGACAAGAAATCAGCCCTCGACAACTTAACCGGCTTAAATTTTTTTTTGAAAAAATCCGTAAGCCCCGGGGAAACAATTTCATCAAAAAGCGGACTTTCGGTAATACACTCAAAAATGATGCCAAACGGGTGCAAATGCTCCCCTGAAAGGTTTGGCGGTCAAAACAGAAGGCTTTTTATCACAGGACAAGAAATCACCCCTCGACAACTTAACCGGCAGAATTTTTTTTTTGAAAAAATCCGTAAGCCCCGGGGTCACAATTTCATCAAAAATCTGACTTTCGACAATTCACTCAAAAATGGAGCTAAACGGTTGCAAATGTTCCCCTGAAAGGTTTGGCGGTCAAAACAGAAGGCTTTTTATCACAGGAAAAGAAATCAGCCGTCGACAGCTTAACCGGCAGAATTTTTTTTTTTGAAAAAATCCCTATGCCCCGAAATATCTGACTTTTGGCAATTCACTCAAAAATGGTGCCAAACGGGTGAAAATGCTCCCCTGAAGGGTTTGGCGGTCGAAACAGAATTTTTTTTATCACAGTACAAGAAATCAGCCATCGACAAGTTAACCGGCAGAAATTTTTTTTTTGAAAAAATCCCTAAGCCCCGGGGTCACAATTTCATCAAAAAGCTGACTTTCGGCAATTCACTCAAAAATGGTGCCAAACGGGTGAAAATGCTCCCCTGAAGGGTTTGGCGGTCGAAACAGAAAGATTTTTTATCACAGGAAAAGAAATCAGCCGTCGACAACTTAACCGGCAGAATTTTTTTTTTTTTTGAAAAAATCCCTAAGCCCCGGGGTCACAATTTCATCAAAAATCTGACTTTCAGCAATTCACTCAAAAATGGTGCCAAACGGGTGAAAATGCTCCCCTGAAGGGTTTGGCGGTCGAAACAGAATTTTTTTTATCACAGGACAAGAAATCAGCCATCGACAACTTAACCGGCAGAAATTTTTTTTTGAAAAAATCCGTAAGCCCCGGGGTCACAATTTCATCAAAAATCTGACTTTCGGCAATTCACTCAAAAATGGTGCCAAACGGTTGCAAATGCTCCCCTGAAAGGTTTGGATGTCGAAACAGAAGTCTTTTTATCACAGGACTAGAAATCAGCCATCGACAACTTAACAGGCAGAATTTTTTTTTTGAAAAAATCCCTAAGCCCCGGGGTCACAATTTCATCAAAAATCTGACTTTCGGTAATTCACTCAAAAATGGAGCTAAACGGTTGCAAATGCTCCCCTGAAAGCTTTGGCGATCAAAACAGAAGGCTTTTTACCACAGGACAAGAAACCAGCCCTCGACAAGTTAACCGGCAGAATTTTTTTTTTTGAAAAAATCCGTAAGCCCCAGGGTCACAATTTCATCAAAAATCTGACTTTCGGGAATACACTCAAAAATGATGCCAAACGGGTGCAAATGCTCCCCTGAAAGGTTTGGCGGTCAAAACAGAAGGCTTTTTATCACAGGAGAAGAAATCAGCCCTCGACAACTTAACCGGCAGAATTTTTTTTAAAAAAAATCCGTAAGCCCCGGGGTCCCAATTTCATCAAAAATCTGACTTTCGGCAATTCACTCAAAAATGGTGCCAAACAGTTGCAAATGCTCCCCTGAAAGGTTTGGCAGTCGAAACAGAAAGCTTTTTTATCACAGGACAAGAAATCAGCCCTCGACTACTTAACCGGCAGAATATTTTTTTTTTGAAAAAATCCCTAAGCCCCGGGGTCACAATTTCATCAAAAATCTGACTTTCGGCAATTCACTCAAAAATGGTGCCAAACGGGTGAAAATGCTCCCCTGAAGGGTTTGGCGGTCGAAACAGAATTTTTTTTATCACAGGACAAGAAATCAGCCATTGACAACTTAACCGGCAGAAATTTTTTTTTGAAAAAATCCGTAAGCCCCGGGGTCACAATTTCATCAAAAATCTGACTTTCGGCAATTCACTCAAAAATGGTGCCAAACGGTTGCAAATGCTCCCCTGAAAGGTTTGGATGTCGAAACAGAAGTCTTTTTATCACAGGACAAGAAATCAGCCCTCGACAACTTAACCGGCTTAAATTTTTTTTTGAAAAAATCCGTAAGCCCCGGGGTCACAATTTCATCAAAAATCGGACTTTTGGGAATACACTCAAAAATGATGCCAAACGGGTGCAAATGCTCCCCTGAAAGGTTTCGCGGTCAAAACAGAAGGCTTTTTATCACAGGACAAGAAATCAGCCCTCGAGAACTTAACCGGCAGAATTTTTTTTTTGAAAAAATCCGTAAGCCCCGGGGTCACAATTTCATCAAAAATCTGACTTTCGGTAATTCACTCAAAAATGGAGCTAAACGGGTGCAAATGCTCCCCTGAAAGCTTTGGCGATCAAAACAGAAGGCTTTTTATCACAGGACAAGAAACCAGCCCTCGACAAGTTAACCGGCAGAATTTTTTTTTTTGAAAAAATCCGTAAGCCCCAGGGTCACAATTTCATCAAAAATCTGACTTTCGGGAATACACTCAAAAATGATGCCAAACGGGTGCAAATGCTCCCCTGAAAGGTTTGGCGGTCAAAACAGAAGGCTTTTTATCACAGGAGAAGAAATCAGCCCTCGACAACTTAAACGGCAGAATTTTTTTTTTGAAAAAATCCGTAAGCCCCGGGGTCACAATTTCATCAAAAATCGGACTTTCGGCAATTCACTCAAAAATGGTGCCAAACAGTTGCAAATGCTCCCCTGAAAGGTTTGGCAGTCGAAACAGAAAGCTTTTTTATCACAGGAAAAGAAATCAGCCGTCGACTACTTAACCGGCAGAATTTTTTTTTTTGAAAAAATCCCTAAGCCCCGAAATATCTGACTTTTGGCAATTCACTCAAAAATGGTGCCAAACGGGTGAAAATGCTCCCCTGAAGGGTTTGGCGGTCGAAACAGAATTTTTTTTATCACAGTACAAGAAATCAGCCATCGACAAGTTAACCGGCAGAAATTTTTTTTTGAAAAAATCCCTAAGCCCCGGGGTCACAATTTCATCAAAAAGCTGACTTTCGGCAATTCACTCAAAAATGGTGCCAAACGGGTGAAAATGCTCCCCTGAAGGGTTTGGCGGTCGAAACAGAATTTTTTTTATCACAGGACAAGAAATCAGCCATCGACAACTTAACCGGCAGAAATTTTTTTTTGAAAAAATCCGTAAGCCCCGGGGTCACAATTTCATCAAAAATCTGACTTTCGGCAATTCACTCAAAAATGGTGCCAAACGGTTGCAAATGCTCCCCTGAAAGGTTTGGATGTCGAAACAGAAGTCTTTTTATCACAGGACTAGAAATCAGCCATCGACAACTTAACAGGCAGAATTTTTTTTTTGAAAAAATCCCTAAGCCCCGGGGTCACAATTTCATCAAAAATCTGACTTTCGGTAATTCACTCAAAAATGGAGCTAAACGGTTGCAAATGCTCCCCTGAAAGCTTTGGCGATCAAAACAGAAGGCTTTTTATCACAGGACAAGAAACCAGCCCTCGACAAGTTAACCGGCAGAATTTTTTTTTTTGAAAAAATCCGTAAGCCCCAGGGTCACAATTTCATCAAAAATCTGACTTTCGGGAATACACTCAAAAATGATGCCAAACGGGTGCAAATGCTCCCCTGAAAGGTTTGGCGGTCAAAACAGAAGGCTTTTTATCACAGGAGAAGAAATCAGCCCTCGACAACTTAACCGGCAGAATTTTTTTTTAAAAAAATCCGTAAGCCCCGGGGTCACAATTTCATCAAAAATCTGACTTTCGGCAATTCACTCAAAAATGGTGCCAAACGGTTGCAAATGCTCCCCTGAAAGGTTTGGCAGTCGAAACAGAAAGCTTTTTTATCACAGGACAAGAAATCAGCCCTCGACTACTTAACCGGCAGAATTTTTTTTTTTTGAAAAAATCCCTAAGCCCCGGGGTCACAATTTCATCAAAAATCTGACTTTCGGCAATTCACTCAAAAATGGTGCCAAACGGGTGAAAATGCTCCCCTGAAGGGTTTGGCGGTCGAAACAGAATTTTTTTTATCACAGGACAAGAAATCAGCCATTGACAACTTAACCGGCAGAAATTTTTTTTTGAAAAAATCCGTAAGCCCCGGGGTCACAATTTCATCAAAAATCTGACTTTCGGCAATTCACTCAAAAATGGTGCCAAACGGTTGCAAATGCTCCCCTGAAAGGTTTGGATGTCGAAACAGAAGTCTTTTTATCACAGGACAAGAAATCAGCCCTCGACAACTTAACCGGCTTAAATTTTTTTTTGAAAAAATCCGTAAGCCCCGGGGTCACAATTTCATCAAAAATCGGACTTTTGGGAATACACTCAAAAATGATGCCAAACGGGTGCAAATGCTCCCCTGAAAGGTTTCGCGGTCAAAACAGAAGGCTTTTTATCACAGGACAAGAAATCAGCCCTCGAGAACTTAACCGGCAGAATTTTTTTTTTAAAAAAATCCGTAAGCCCCGGGGTCACAATTTCATCAAAAATCTGACTTTCGGCAATTCACTCAAAAATGGTGCCAAACGGTTGCAAATGCTCCCCTGAAAGGTTTGGCGGTCGAAACAGAAAGCTTTTTTATCACAGGAAAAGAAATCAGCCGTCGACAACTTAACCGGCAGAATTTTTTTTTTTTGAAAAAATCCCTAAGCCCCGGGGTCACAATTTCATCAAAAATCTGACTTTCGGCAATTCACTCAAAAATGGTGCCAAACGGGTGAAAATGCTCCCCTGAAGGGTTTGGCGGTCGAAACAGAATTTTTTTAATCACAGGACAAGAAATCAGCCATCGACAACTTAACCGGCAGAAATTTTTTTTTGAAAAAATCCGTAAGCCCCGGGGTCACAATTTCATCAAAAATCTGACTTTCGGCAATTCACTCAAAAATGGTGCCAAACGGTTGCAAATGCTCCCCTGAAAGGTTTGGATGTCGAAACAGAAGTCTTTTTATCACAGGACAAGAAATCAGCCCTCGACAACTTAACCGGCTTAAATTTTTTTTTGAAAAAATCCGTAAGCCCCGGGGTCACAATTTCATCAAAAATCTGACTTTCGACAATTCACTCAAAAATGGAGCTAAACGGTTGCAAATGTTCCCCTGAAAGGTTTGGCGGTCAAAACAGAAGGCTTTTTATCACAGGAAAAGAAATCAGCCGTCGACAGCTTAACCGGCAGAATTTTTTTTTTTGAAAAAATCCCTAAGCCCCGAAATATCTGACTTTTGGCAATTCACTCAAAAATGGTGCCAAACGGGTGAAAATGCTCCCCTGAAGGGTTTGGCGGTCGAAACAGAAAGATTTTTTATCACAGGAAAAGAAATCAGCCGTCGACAACTTAACCGGCAGAATTTTTTTTTTTTTGAAAAAATCCCTAAGCCCCGGGGTCACAATTTCATCAAAAATCTGACTTTCAGCAATTCACTCAAAAATGGTGCCAAACGGGTGAAAATGCTCCCCTGAAGGGTTTGGCGGTCGAAACAGAATTTTTTTTATCACAGGACAAGAAATCAGCCATCGACAACTTAACCGGCAGAAATTTTTTTTTGAAAAAATCCGTAAGCCCCGGGGTCACAATTTCATCAAAAATCTGACTTTCGGCAATTCACTCAAAAATGGTGCCAAACGGTTGCAAATGCTCCCCTGAAAGGTTTGGATGTCGAAACAGAAGTCTTTTTATCACAGGACTAGAAATCAGCCATCGACAACTTAACAGGCAGAATTTTTTTTTTGAAAAAATCCCTAAGCCCCGGGGTCACAATTTCATCAAAAATCTGACTTTCGGTAATTCACTCAAAAATGGAGCTAAACGGTTGCAAATGCTCCCCTGAAAGCTTTGGCGATCAAAACAGAAGGCTTTTTATCACAGGACAAGAAACCAGCCCTCGACAAGTTAACCGGCAGAATTTTTTTTTTTGAAAAAATCCGTAAGCCCCAGGGTCACAATTTCATCAAAAATCTGACTTTCGGGAATACACTCAAAAATGATGCCAAACGGGTGCAAATGCTCCCCTGAAAGGTTTGGCGGTCAAAACAGAAGGCTTTTTATCACAGGAGAAGAAATCAGCCCTCGACAACTTAACCGGCAGAATTTTTTTTTTGAAAAAATCCGTAAGCCCCGGGGTCACAATTTCATCAAAAATCTGACTTTCGGCAATTCACTCAAAAATGGTGCCAAACAGTTGCAAATGCTCCCCTGAAAGGTTTGGCAGTCGAAACAGAAAGCTTTTTTATCACAGGAAAAGAAATCAGCCGTCGACTACTTAACCGGCAGAATTTTTTTTTTTTGAAAAAATCCCTAAGCCCCGGGGTCACAATTTCATCAAAAATCTGACTTTCGGCAATTCACTCAAAAATGGTGCCAAACGGGTGAAAATGCTCCCCTGAAGGGTTTGGCGGTCGAAACAGAATTTTTTTTATCACAGGACAAGAAATCAGCCATTGACAACTTAACCGGCAGAAATTTTTTTTTGAAAAAATCCGTAAGCCCCGGGGTCACAATTTCATCAAAAATCTGACTTTCGGCAATTCACTCAAAAATGGTGCCAAACGGTTGCAAATGCTCCCCTGAAAGGTTTGTATGTCGAAACAGAAGTCTTTTTATCACAGGACAAGAAATCAGCCCTCGACAACTTAACCGGCTTAAATTTTTTTTTGAAAAAATCCGTGAGCCCCGGGGTCACAATTTCATCAAAAATCGGACTTTTGGGAATACACTCAAAAATGATGCCAAACGGTTGCAAATGCTCCCCTGAAAGGTTTCACGGTCAAAACAGAAGGCTTTTTATCACAGGAAAAGAAATCAGCCGTCGACAGCTTAACCGGCAGAATTTTTTTTTTTGAAAAAATCCCTAAGCCCCGAAATATCTGACTTTTGGCAATTCACTCAAAAATGGTGCCAAACGGGTGAAAATGCTCCCCTGAAGGGTTTGGCGGTCGAAACAGAATTTTTTTTTATCACAGTACAAGAAATCAGCCATCGACAAGTTAACCGGCAGAAATTTTTTTTTGAAAAAATCCCTAAGCCCCGGGGTCACAATTTCATCAAAAAGCTGACTTTCGGCAATTCACTCAAAAATGGTGCCAAACGGGTGAAAATGCTCCCCTGAAGGGTTTGGCGGTCGAAAGAGAAAGATTTTTTATCACAGGAAAAGAAATCAGCCGTCGACAACTTAACCGGCAGAAATTTTTTTTTTTTTGAAAAAATCCCTAAGCCCCGGGGTCACAATTTCATCAAAAATCTGACTTTCAGCAATTCACTCAAAAATGGTGCCAAACGGGTGAAAATGCTCCCCTGAAGGGTTTGGCGGTCGAAACAGAATTTTTTTTATCACAGGACAAGAAATCAGCCATCGACAACTTAACCGGCAGAAATTTTTTTTTGAAAAAATCCGTAAGCCCCGGGGTCACAATTTCATCAAAAATCTGACTTTCGGCAATTCACTCAAAAATGGTGCCAAACGGTTGCAAATGCTCCCCTGAAAGGTTTGGATGTCGAAACAGAAGTCTTTTTATCACAGGACTAGAAATCAGCCATCGACAACTTAACAGGCAGAAATTTTTTTTTGAAAAAATCCGTAAGCCCCGGGGTCACAATTTCATCAAAAATCTGACTTTCGGTAATTCACTCAAAAATGGAGCTAAACGGTTGCAAATGCTCCCCTGAAAGCTTTGGCGATCAAAACAGAAGGCTTTTTATCACAGGACAAGAAACCAGCCCTCGACAAGTTAACCGGCAGAATTTTTTTTTTTGAAAAAATCCGTAAGCCCCAGGGTCACAATTTCATCAAAAATCTGACTTTCGGGAATACACTCAAAAATGATGCCAAACGGGTGCAAATGCTCCCCTGAAAGGTTTGGCGGTCAAAACAGAAGGCTTTTTATCACAGGAGAAGAAATCAGCCCTCGACAACTTAACCGGCAGAATTTTTTTTTTGAAAAAATTCGTAAGCCCCGGGATCACAATTTCATCAAAAATCTGACTTTCGGCAATTCACTCAAAAATGGTGCCAAACAGGTGCAAATGCTCCCCTGAAAGGTTTGGCAGTCGAAACAGAATTCTTTTTTATCACAGGAAAAGAAATCAGCCGTCGACTACTTAACCGGCAGAATTTTTTTTTTTTGAAAAAATCCCTAAGCCCCGGGGTCACAATTTCATCAAAAATCTGACTTTCGGCAATTCACTCAAAAATGGTGCCAAACGGGTGAAAATGCTCCCCTGAAGGGTTTGGCGGTCGAAACAGAATTTTTTTTATCACAGGACAAGAAATCAGCCATTGACAACTTAACCGGCAGAAATTTTTTTTTGAAAAAATCCGTAAGCCCCGGGGTCACAATTTCATCAAAAATCTGACTTTCGGCAATTCACTCAAAAATGGTGCCAAACGGTTGCAAATGCTCCCCTGAAAGGTTTGGATGTCGAAACAGAAGTCTTTTTATCACAGGACAAGAAATCAGCCCTCGACAACTTAACCGGCTTAAATTTTTTTTTGAAAAAATCCGTAAGCCCCGGGGTCACAATTTCATCAAAAATCGGACTTTTGGGAATACACTCAAAAATGATGCCAAACGGTTGCAAATGCTCCCCTGAAAGGTTTCGCGGTCAAAACAGAAGGCTTTTTATCACAGGACAAGAAATCAGCCCTCGAGAACTTAACCGGCAGAATTTTTTTTTTGAAAAAATCCGTAAGCCCCGGGGTCACAATTTCATCAAAAATCTGACTTTCGGCAATTCACTCAAAAATGGTGCCAAACGGTTGCAAATGCTCCCCTGAAAGGTTTGGCGGTCGAAACAGAAAGCTTTTTTATCACAGGAAAAGAAATCAGCCGTCGACAACTTAACCGGCAGAAATTTTTTTTTTTGAAAAAATCCCTAAGCCCCGGGGTCACAATTTCATCAAAAATCTGACTTTCGGCAATTCACTCAAAAATGGTGCCAAACGGGTGAAAATGCTCCCCTGAAAGGTTTGGATGTCGAAACAGAAGTCTTTTTATCACAGGACTAGAAATCAGCCATCGACAACTTAACAGGCAGAATTTTTTTTTTGAAAAAATCCCTAAGCCCCGGGGTCACAATTTCATCAAAAATCTGACTTTCGACAATTCACTCAAAAATGGAGCTAAACGGTTTCAAATGTTCCCCTGAAAGGTTTGGCGGTCAAAACAGAAGGCTTTTTATCACAGGAAAAGAAATCAGCTGTCGACAGCTTAACCGGCAGAATTTTTTTTTTAAAAAAAAATCCCTAAGCCCCGAAAAATCTGACTTTTGGCAATTCACTCAAAAATGGTGCCAAACGGGTGAAAATGCTCCCCTGAAGGGTTTCGCGGTCGAAACAGAATTTTTTTTATCACAGTACAAGAAATCAGCCATCGACAAGTTAACCGGCAGAAATTTTTTTTTGAAAAAATCCCTAAGCCCCGGGGTCACAATTTCATCAAAAATCTGACTTTCGGCAATTCACTCAAAAATGGTGCCAAACGGGTGAAAATGCTCCCCTGAAGGGTTTGGCGGTCGAAACAGAAAGCTTTTTTATCACAGGAAAAGAAATCAGCCGTCGACAACTTAACCGGCAGAATTTTTTTTTTTTTGAAAAAATCCCTAAGCCCCGGGGTCACAATTTCATCAAAAATCTGACTTTCGGCAATTCACTCAAAAATGGTGCCAAACGGGTGAAAATGCTCCACTGAAGGGTTTGGCGGTCGAAACAGAATTTTTTTTATCACAGGACAAGAAATCAGCCATCGACAACTTAACCGGCAGAAATTTTTTTTTGAAAAAATCCGTAAGCCCCGGGGTCACAATTTCATCAAAAATCTGACTTTCGGCAATTCACTCAAAAATGGTGCCAAACGGTTGCAAATGCTCCCCTGAAAGGTTTGGATGTCGAAACAGAAGTCTTTTTATCACAGGACAAGAAATCAGCCCTCGACAACTTAACCGGCTTAAATTTTTTTTTGAAAAAATCCGTAAGCCCCGGGGTCACAATTTCATCAAAAATCGGACTTTTGGGAATACACTCAAAAATGATGCCAAACGGTTGCAAATGCTCCCCTGAAAGGTTTCGCGGTCAAAACAGAAGGCTTTTTATCACAGGACAAGAAATCAGCCCTCGAGAACTTAACCGGCAGAATTTTTTTTTTGAAAAAATCCGTAAGCCCCGGGGTCACAATTTCATCAAAAATCTGACTTTCGGCAATTCACTCAAAAATGGTGCCAAACGGTTGCAAATGCTCCCCTGAAAGGTTTGGCGGTCGAAACAGAAAGCTTTTTTATCACAGGAAAAGAAATCAGCCGTCGACAACTTAACCGGCAGAAATTTTTTTTTTTGAAAAAATCCCTAAGCCCCGGGGTCACAATTTCATCAAAAATCTGACTTTCGGCAATTCACTCAAAAATGGTGCCAAACGGGTGAAAATGCTCCCCTGAAAGGTTTGGATGTCGAAACAGAAGTCTTTTTATCACAGGACTAGAAATCAGCCATCGACAACTTAACAGGCAGAATTTTTTTTTTGAAAAAATCCCTAAGCCCCGGGGTCACAATTTCATCAAAAATCTGACTTTCGACAATTCACTCAAAAATGGAGCTAAACGGTTTCAAATGTTCCCCTGAAAGGTTTGGCGGTCAAAACAGAAGGCTTTTTATCACAGGAAAAGAAATCAGCTGTCGACAGCTTAACCGGCAGAATTTTTTTTTTAAAAAAAAATCCCTAAGCCCCGAAAAATCTGACTTTTGGCAATTCACTCAAAAATGGTGCCAAACGGGTGAAAATGCTCCCCTGAAGGGTTTCGCGGTCGAAACAGAATTTTTTTTATCACAGTACAAGAAATCAGCCATCGACAAGTTAACCGGCAGAAATTTTTTTTTGAAAAAATCCCTAAGCCCCGGGGTCACAATTTCATCAAAAATCTGACTTTCGGCAATTCACTCAAAAATGGTGCCAAACGGGTGAAAATGCTCCCCTGAAGGGTTTGGCGGTCGAAACAGAAAGCTTTTTTATCACAGGAAAAGAAATCAGCCGTCGACAACTTAACCGGCAGAATTTTTTTTTTTTTGAAAAAATCCCTAAGCCCCGGGGTCACAATTTCATCAAAAATCTGACTTTCGGCAATTCACTCAAAAATGGTGCCAAACGGGTGAAAATGCTCCACTGAAGGGTTTGGCGGTCGAAACAGAATTTTTTTTATCACAGGACAAGAAATCAGCCATCGACAACTTAACCGGCAGAAATTTTTTTTTGAAAAAATCCGTAAGCCCCGGGGTCACAATTTCATCAAAAATCTGACTTTCGGCAATTCACTCAAAAATGGTGCCAAACGGTTGCAAATGCTCCCCTGAAAGGTTTGGATGTCGAAACAGAAGTCTTTTTATCACAGGACTAGAAATCAGCCATCGACAACTTAACAGGCAGAATTTTTTTTTTGAAAAAATCCCTAAGCCCCGGGGTCACAATTTCATCAAAAATCTGACTTTCGGTAATTCACTCAAAAATGGAGCTAAACGGTTGCAAATGCTCCCCTGAAAGCTTTGGCGATCAAAACAGAAGGCTTTTTATCACAGGACAAGAAACCAGACCTCAACAAGTTAACCGGCAGAATTTTTTTTTTGAAAAAATCCGTAAGCCCCAGGGTCACAATTTCATCAAAAATCTGACTTTCGGCAATTCACTCAAAAATGGAGCTAAACGGTTGCACATGCTCCCCTGAAACGTTTGGATGTCGAAACAGAAGTCTTTTTATCACAGGACAAGAAATCAGTCCTCGACAACTTAACCGGCTTAAATTTTTTTTTGAAAAAATCCGTAAGCCCCGGTGTCACAATTTCATCAAAAATCGGACTTTCGGGAATACACTCAAAAACTGATGCCAAACGGGTGCAAATGCTCCCCTGAAAGGTTTGGCGGTCGAAACAGAAGTTTTTTTATCACAGGACAAGAAATCAGCCGTCGACTACTTCACCGGCAGAATTTTTTTTTTTTTGAAAAAATCCCTAAGCCCCGGGGTCACAATTTCATCAAAAATCTGACTTTCGGCAATTCACTCAAAAATGGTGCCAAACGGGTGAAAATGCTCCCCTGAAGGGTTTGGCGGTCGAAACAGAATTTTTTTTATCACAGGACAAGAAATCAGCCATCGACAACTTAACCGGCAGAAATTTTTTTTTGAAAAAATCCGTAAGCCCCGGGGTCACAATTTCATCAAAAATCTGACTTTCGGCAATTCACTCAAAAATGGTGCCAAACGGTTGCAAATGCTCCCCTGAAAGGTTTGGATGTCGAAACAGAAGTCTTTTTATCACAGGACAAGAAATCAGCCCTCGACAACTTAACCGGCTTAAATTTTTTTTTGAAAAAATCCGTAAGCCCCGGGGTCACAATTTCATCAAAAATCTGACTTTCGGCAATTCACTCAAAAATGGTGCCAAACGGTTGCAAATGCTCCCCTGAAAGGTTTGGATGTCGAAACAGAAGTCTTTTTATCACAGGACAAGAAATCAGCCCTCGACAACTTAACCGGCAGAATTTTTTTTTTGAAAAAATCCGTAAGCCCCGGGGTCACAATTTCATCAAAAATCGGACTTTCGGGAATACACTCAAAAATGATGCCAAACGGGTGCAAATGCTCCCCTGAAAGGTTTGGCGGTCGAAACAGAAAGCTTTTTTATCACAGGAAAAGAAATCAGCCGTCGACAACTTAACCGGCAGAATTTATTTTTTTTTTTAAAAAATCCCTAAGTCCCGGGGTCACAATTTCATCAAAAATCTGACTTTCGGCAATTCACTCAAAAATGGTGCCAAACGGGTGAAAATGCTCCCCTGAAGGGTTTGGCGGTCGAAACAGAATTTTTTTTATCACAGGACAAGAAATCAGCCCTCGACAAGTTAACCGGCAGAAATTTTTTTTTGAAAAAATCCGTAAGCCCCGGGGTCACAATTTCATCAAAAATCTGACTTTCGGCAATTCACTCAAAAATGGTGCCAAACGGTTGCAAATGCTCCCCTGAAAGGTTTGGATGTCGAAACAGAAGTCTTTTTATCACAGGACAAGAAATCAGCCCTCGACAACTTAACCGGCAGAATTTTTTTTTTGAAAAAATCCGTAAGCCCCGGGGTCACAATTTCATCAAAAATCGGAGTTTCGGGAATACACTCAAAAATGATGCCAAACGGGTGCAAATGCTCCCCTGAAAGGTTTGGCGGTCGAAACAGAAAGCTTTTTGATCACAGGAAAAGAAATCAGCCGTCGACAACTTAACCGGCAGAATTTTTTTTTTTTTTTTAAAAATCCCTAAGCCCCGGGGTCACAATTTCATCAAAAATCTGACTTTCGGCAATTCACTCAAAAATGGTGCCAAACGGGTGAAAATGCTCCCCTGAAGGGTTTGGCGGTCGAAACAGAATTTTTTTTATCACAGGACAAGAAATCAGCCCTCGACAAGTTAACCGGCAGAAATTTTTTTTTGAAAAAATCCGTAAGCCCCGGGGTCACAATTTCATCAAAAATCTGACTTTCGGCAATTCACTCAAAAATGGTGCCAAACGGTTGCAAATGCTCCCCTGAAAGGTTTGGATGTCGAAACAGAAGTCTTTTTATCACAGGACAAGAAATCAGCCCTCGACAATTTAACCGGCAGAATTTTTTTTTTGAAAAAATCCGTAAGCCCCGGGGTCACAATTTCATCAAAAATCGGACTTTCGGGAATACACTCAAAAATGATGCCAAACGGGTGCAAATGCTCCCCTGAAAGGTTTGGCGGTCGAAACAGAAAGCTTTTTTATCACAGGAAAAGAAATCAGACGTCGACAACTTAACCGGCAGAATTTTTTTTTTTTTGAAAAAATCCCTAAGCCCCGGGGTCACAATTTCATCAAAAATCTGACTTTCGGCAATTCACTCAAAAATGGTGCCAAACGGGTGAAAATGCTCCCCTGAAGGGTTTGGCGGTCGAAACAGAATTTTTTTTATCACAGGACAAGAAATCAGCCCTCGACAAGTTAACCGGCAGAAATTTTTTTTTGAAAAAATCCGTAAGCCCCGGGGTCACAATTTCATCAAAAATCTGACTTTCGACAATTCACTCAAAAATGGTGCCAAACGGTTGCAAATGCTCCCCTGAAAGGTTTGGATGTCGAAACAGAAGTCTTTTTATCACAGGACAAGAAATCAGCCCTCGACAACTTAACCGGCAGAATTTTTTTTTTGAAAAAATCCGTAAGCCCCGGGGTCACAATTTCATCAAAAATCGGACTTTCGGGAATACACTCAAAAATGATGCCAAACGGGTGCAAATGCTCCCCTGAAAGGTTTGGCGGTCGAAACAGAAAGCTTTTTTATCACAGGAAAAGAAATCAGCCGTCGACAACTTAACCGGCAGAATTTTTTTTTTTTTTGAAAAAATCCCTAAGCCCCGGGGTCACATTTTCATCAAAAATCTGACTTTCGGCAATTCACTCAAAAATGGTGCCAAACGGGTGAAAATGCTCCCCTGAAGGGTTTGGCGGTCGAAACAGAATTTTTTTTATCACAGGACAAGAAATCAGCCCTCGACAAGTTAACCGGCAGAAAGTTTTTTTTGAAAAAATCCCTAAGCCCCGGGGTCACAATTTCATCAAAAATCTGACTTTCGGCAATTCACTCAAAAATGGTGCCAAACGGGTGAAAATGCTCCCCTGAAGGGTTTGGCGGTCGAAACAGAATTTTTTTTATCACAGGACAAGAAATCAGCCCTCGACAAGTTAACCGGCAGAAAGTTTTTTTTGAAAAAATCCGTAAGCCCCGGGGTCACAATTTCATCAAAAATCTGACTTTCGGCAATTCACTCAAAAATGGTGCCAAACGGTTGCAAATGCTCCCCTGAAAGGTTTGGATGTCGAAACAGAAGTCTTTTTATCACAGGACAAGAAATCAGCCCTCGACAACTTAACCGGCAGAATTTTTTTTTTGAAAAAATCCGTAAGCCCCGGGGTCACAATTTCATCAAAAATCTGACTTTCGACAATTCACTCAAAAATGGAGCTAAACGGTTGCAAATGTTCCCCTGAAAGGTTTGGCGGTCAAAACAGAAGGCTTTTTATCACAGGAAAAGAAATCAGCCGTCGACAGCTTAACCGGCAGAATTTTTTTTTTTGAAAAAATCCCTAAGCCCCGAAAAATCTGACTTTTGGCAATTCACTCAAAAATGGTGCCAAACGGGTGAAAATGCTCCCCTGAAGGGTTTGGCGGTCGAAACAGAATTTTTTTTATCACAGTACAAGAAATCAGCCATCGACAAGTTAACCGGCAGAAATTTTTTTTTGAAAAAATCCCTAAGCCCCGGGGTCACAATTTCATCAAAAAGCTGACTTTCGGCAATTCACTCAAAAATGGTGCCAAACGGGTGAAAATGCTCCCCTGAAAGGTTTGGATGTCGAAACAGAAGTCTTTTTATCACAGGACAAGAAATCAGCCCTCGACAACTTAACCGGCTTAAATTTTTTTTTGAAAAAATCCGTAAGCCCCGGGGTCACAATTTCATCAAAAATCGGACTTTCGGGAATACACTCAAAAATGATGCCAAACGGGTGCAAATGCTCCCCTGAAAGGTTTGGCGGTCGAAACAGAAAGCTTTTTTATCACAGGAAAAGAAATCAGCCGTCGACAACTTAACCGGCAGAATTTTTTTTTTTGAAAAAATCCCTAAGCCCCGAAAAATCTGACTTTCGGCAATTCACTCAAAAATGGTGCCAAACGGTTGCAAATGCTCCCCTGAAAGGTTTGGCGGTCGAAACAGAAAGCTTTTTTATCACAGGAAAAGAAATCAGCCGTCGACAACTTAACCGGCAGAATTTTTTTTTTTGAAAAAATCCCTAAGCCCCGAAAAATCTGACTTTCGGCAATTCACTCAAAAATGGTGCCAAACGGTTGCAAATGCTCCCCTGAAAGGTTTGGCGGTCGAAACAGAAAGCTTTTTTATCACAGGAAAAGAAATCAGCCGTCGACAACTTAACCGGCAGAATTTTTTTTTTTTTGAAAAAATCCCTAAGCCCCGGGGTCACAATTTCATCAAAAATCTGACTTTCGGCAATTCACTCAAAAATGGTGCCAAACGGGTGAAAATGCTCCCCTGAAGGGTTTGGCGGTCGAAACAGAATTTTTTTTATCACAGGACAAGAAATCAGCCATCGACAACTTAACCGGCAGAAATTTTTTTTTGAAAAAATCCGTAAGCCCCGGGGTCACAATTTCATCAAAAATCTGACTTTCGGCAATTCACTCAAAAATGGTGCCAAACGGTTGCAAATGCTCCCCTGAAAGGTTTGGATGTCGAAACAGAAGTCTTTTTATCACAGGACAAGAAATCAGCCCTCGACAACTTAACCGGCAGAATTTTTTTTTTAAAAAAAATCCCTAAGCCCCGGGGTCACAATTTCATCAAAAATCTGACTTTCGACAATTCACTCAAAAATGGAGCTAAACGGTTGCAAATGTTCCCCTGAAAGGTTTGGCGGTCAAAACAGAAGGCTTTTTATCACAGGAAAAGAAATCAGCCGTCGACAGCTTAACCGGCAGAATTTTTTTTTTTGAAAAAATCCCTAAGCCCCGAAAAATCTGACTTTTGGCAATTCACTCAAAAATGGTGCCAAACGGGTGAAAATGCTCCCCTGAAGGGTTTGGCGGTCGAAACAGAATTTTTTTTATCACAGTACAAGAAATCAGCCATCGACAAGTTAACCGGCAGAAATTTTTTTTTGAAAAAATCCCTAAGCCCCGGGGTCACAATTTCATCAAAAAGCTGACTTTCGGCAATTCACTCAAAAATGGTGCCAAACGGGTGAAAATGCTCCCCTGAAGGGTTTGGCGGTCGAAACAGAAAGATTTTTTATCACAGGACAAGAAATCAGCCCTCGACAACTTAACCGGCAGAATTTTTCTTTTTTTGAAAAAATCCCTAAGCCCCGGGGTCACAATTTCATCAAAAATCTGACTTTCGGCAATTCACTCAAAAATGGTGCCAAACGGGTGAAAATGCTCCCCTGAAGGGTTTGGCGGTCGAAACAGAATTTTTTTTATCACAGGACAAGAAATCAGCCATCGACAACTTAACCGGCAGAAATTTTTTTTTGAAAAAATCCGTAAGCCCCGGGGTCACAATTTCATCAAAAATCTGACTTTCGGCAATTCACTCAAAAATGGTGCCAAACGTTTGCAAATGCTCCCCTGAAAGGTTTGGATGTCGAAACAGAAGTCTTTTTATCACAGGACTAGAAATCAGCCATCGACAACTTAACAGGCAGAATTTTTTTTTTGAAAAAATCCCTAAGCACCGTGGTCACAATTTCATCAAAAATCTGACTTTCTGTAATTCACTCAAAAATGGAGGTAAACGGTTGCAAATGCTCCCCTGAAACGTTTGGATGTCGAAACAGAAGTCTTTTTATCACAGGACAAGAAATCAGCCCTCGACAACTTAACCGGCTTAAATTTTTTTTTGAAAAAATCCGTAAGCCCCGGTGTCACAATTTTATCAAAAATCGGACTTTCGGGAATACACTCAAAAACTGATGCCAAACGGGTGCAAATGCTCCCCTGAAAGGTTTGGCGGTCGAAACAGAAGTTTTTTTATCACAGGACAAGAAATCAGCCCTCGACAACTTAACCGGCAGAATTTTTTTTTTGAAAAAATCCGTAAGCCCCGGGGTCACAATTTCATCAAAAATCGGACTTTCGGGAATACACTCAAAAATGGTGCCAAACGGGTGAAAATGCTCCCCTGAAGGGTTTGGCGGTCGAAACAGAATTTTTTTTATCACAGGACAAGAAATCAGCCATCGACAACTTAACCGGCAGAAATTTTTTTTTGAAAAAATCCGTAAGCCCCGGGGTCACAATTTCATCAAAAATCTGACTTTCGGCAATTCACTCAAAAATGGTGCCAAACGGTTGCAAATGCTCCCCTGAAAGGTTTGGATGTCGAAACAGAAGTCTTTTTATCACAGGACAAGAAATCAGCCCTCGACAACTTAACCGGCAGAAATTTTTTTTTGAAAAAATCCGTAAGCCCGGGGGTCACAATTTCATCAAAAATCTGACTTTCGGCAATTCACTCAAAATGGTGCCAAACGGTTGCAAATGCTCCCCTGAAGGGTTTGGCGGTCGAAACAGAAATCTTTTTTATCACAGGAAAAGAAATCAGCCGTCGACAACTTAACCGGCAGAATTTTTTTTTTTTTGAAAAAATCCCTAAGCCCCGGGGTCACAATTTCATCAAAAATCTGACTTTCAGCAATTCACTCAAAAATGGTGCCAAACGGGTGAAAATGCTCCCCTGAAGGGTTTGGCGGTCGAAAAAGAATTTTTTTTATCACAGGACAAGAAATCAGCCATCGACAACTTAACCGGCAGAAATTTTTTTTTGAAAAAATCCGTAAGCCCCGGGGTCACAATTTCATCAAAAATCTGACTTTCGGTAATTCACTCAAAAATGGAGCTAAACGGTTGCAAATGCTCCCCTGAAAGCTTTGGCGATCAAAACAGAAGGCTTTTTATCACCGGACAAGAAACCAGACCTCGACAAGTTAACCGGCAGAATTTTTTTTTTTGAAAAAATCCGTAAGCCCCGGTGTCACAATTTCATCAAAAATCGGACTTTCGGGAATACACTCAAAAACTGATGCCGAACGGGTGCAAATGCTCCCCTGAAAGGTTTGGCGGTCGAAACAGAAGTTTTTTTATCACAGGACAAGAAATCAGCCCTCGAAAACTTAACCGGCAGAAATTTTTTTTTGAAAAAATCCGTAAGCCCCGGGGTCACAATTTCATCAAAAATCGGACTTTCGGGAATACACTCAAAAATGATGCCAAACGGGTGCAAATGCTCCCCTGAAAGGTTTGGCGGTCAAAACAGAAGGCTTTTTATCACAGGACAAGAAATCAGCCCTCGAGAACTTAACCGGCAGAATTTTTTTTTTGAAAAAATCCGTAAGCCCCGGGGTCACAATTTCATCAAAAATCTGACTTTCGGCAATTCACTCAAAAATGGTGCCAAACGGGTGAAAATGCTCCCCTGAAGGGTTTGGCGGTCGAAACAGAACTTTTTTTATCACAGGACAAGAAATCAGCCATCGACAACTTAACCGGCAGAAATTTTTTTTTGAAAAAATCCGTAAGCCCCGGGGTCACAATTTCATCAAAAATCTGACTTTCGGCAATTCACTCAAAAATGGTGCCAAACGGTTGCAAATGCTCCCCTGAAAGGTTTGGATGTAGAAACAGAAGTCTTTTTATCACAGGACAAGAAATCAGCCCTCGACAACTTAACCGGCTTAAATTTTTTTTTGAAAAAATCCGTAAGCCCCGGGGTCACAATTTCATCAAAAATCGGACTTTCGGGAATACACTCAAAAATGATGCCAAACGGGTGCAAATGCTCCCCTGAAAGGTTTGGCGGTCGAAACAGAAAGCTTTTTTATCACAGGAAAAGAAATCAGCCGTCGACAACTTAACCGGCAGAATTTTTTTTTTTTGAAAAAATCCCTAAGCCCCGGGGTCACAATTTCATCAAAAATCTGACTTTCGGCAATTCACTCAAAAATGGTGCCTAACGGGTGAAAATGCTCCCCTGAAGGGTTTGGCGGTCGAAACAGAATTTTTTTTATCACAGGACAAGAAATCAGCCCTCGACAAGTTAACCGGCAGAAATTTTTTTTTGAAAAAATCCGTAAGCCCCGGGGTCACAATTTCATCAAAAATCTGACTTTCGGCAATTCACTCAAAAATGGTGCCAAACGGTTGCAAATGCTCCCCTGAAAGGTTTGGATGTCGAAACAGAAGTCTTTTTATCACAGGACAAGAAATCAGCCCTCGACAACTTAACCGGCAGAATTTTTTTTTTGAAAAAATCCCTAAGCCCCGGGGTCACAATTTCATCAAAAATCTGACTTTCGACAATTCACTCAAAAATGGAGCTAAACGGTTGCAAATGTTCCCCTGAAAGGTTTGGCGGTCAAAACAGAAGGCTTTTTATCACAGGAAAAGAAATCAGCCGTCGACAGCTTAACCGGCAGAATTTTTTTTTTTGAAAAAATCCCTAAGCCCCGAAAAATCTGACTTTTGGCAATTCACTCAAAAATGGAGCCAAACGGGTGAAAATGCTCCCCTGAAGGGTTTCGCGGTCGAAACAGAATTTTTTTTATCACAGTACAAGAAATCAGCCATCGACAAGTTAACCGGCAGAAATTTTTTTTTGAAAAAATCCCTAAGCCCCGGGGTCACAATTTCATCAAAAATCTGACTTTCGGCAATTCACTCAAAAATGGAGCTAAACGGTTGCAAATGCTCCCCTGAAACGTTTGGATGTCGAAACAGAAGTCTTTTTATCACAGGACATGAAATCAGCCCTTGACAACTTAACCGGCTTAAAATTTTTTTTTGAAAAAATCCGTAAGCCCCGGGGTCACAATTCCATCAAAAATCTGACTTTCGACAATTCACTCAAAAATGGAGCTAAACGGTTGCAAATGCTCCCCTGAAAGGTTTGGAGGTCGAAACAGAAGGCTTTTTATCACAGGACAAGAAATCAGCCCTCGACAACTTAACCGGCAGAATTTTATTTTAAAAAAAAATCCGTAAGCCCCGGGGTCACAATTTCATCAAAAATCTGACTTTCGGCAATTCACTCAAAAACTGATGCCAAACGGGTGCAAATGCTCCCCTGAAAGGTTTGGCGGTCGAAACAGAAGTTTTTTTATCACAGGACAAGAAATCAGCCCTCGACAACTTAACCGGCAGAAATTTTTTTTTTGAAAAAATCCGTAAGCCCCGGGGTCACAATTTCATCAAAAATCGGACTTTCGGGAATACACTCAAAAATGGTGCCAAACGGGTGAAAATGCTCCCCTGAAAGGTTTGGCGGTCGAAACAGAAAGCTTTTTTATCACAGGAAAAGAAATCAGCCGTCGACAACTTAACCGGCAGAATTTTTTTTTTTGAAAAAATCCCTAAGCCCCGGGGTCACAATTTCATCAAAAATCTGACTTTCGGGAATACACTCAAAAATGGTGCCAAACGGGTGAAAATGCTCCCCTGAAAGGTTTGGCGGTCGAAACAGAAAGCTTTTTTATCACAGGAAAAGAAATCAGCCGTCGACAACTTAACCGGCAGAATTTTTTTTTTTGAAAAAATCCCTAAGCCCCGAAAAATCTGACTTTCGGCAATTCTCTCAAAAATGGTGCCAAACGGTTGCAAATGCTCCCCTGAAAGGTTTGGCGGTCGAAACAGAAAGCTTTTTTATCACAGGAAAAGAAATCAGCCGTCGACAACTTAACCGGCAGAATTTTTTTTTTTTTGAAAAAATCCCTAAGCCCCGGGGTCACAATTTCATCAAAACTCTGACTTTCGGCAATTCACTCAAAAATGGAGCTAAACGGTTGCAAATGCTCCCCTGAAAGGTTTGGCGGTCGAAACAGAAGGCTTTTTATCACAGGACAAGAAATCAGCCCTCGACAACTTAACCGGCTTAAAAATTTTTTTTGAAAAAATCCGTAAGCCCCGGGGTCACAATTTCATCAAAAATCGTACTTTTGGCAATTCACTCAAAAATGGTACCAAACGGGTGAAAATTTTTATCACAGGACAAGAAATCAGCCATCGACAAGTTAACAGGCAGAATTTTTTTATTTGAAAAAATCCCTAAGCCCCGAAAAATCTGACTTTTGGCAATTCACTCAAAAATGGTACCAAACGGTTGCAAATGCTCCGCTGAAAGGTTTGGCGGTCGAAACAGAAAGCTTTTTTTATCACAGGACAAGAAATCAGCCCTCGACAACTTAAAAGGCAGAATTTTTTTTTTGAAAAAATCCGTAAGCCCCGGGGTCACAATTCCATCAAAAATCTGACTTTCGACAATTCACTCAAAAATGGAGCTAAACGGTTGCAAATGCTCCCCTGAAAGGTTTGGAGGTCGAAACAGAAGGCTTTTTATCACAGGACAAGAAATCAGCCCTCGACAACTTAACCGGCAGAATTTTATTTTAAAAAAAAATCCGTAAGCCCCGGGGTCACAATTTCATCAAAAATCTGACTTTCGTCAATTCACTCAAAAATGGTGCCAAACGGGTGCAAATGCTCCCCTGAACAGTTTGGCGGTCGAAACAGAAGTTTTTTTATCACAGGACAAGAAATCAGCCATCGACAACTTGACCGGCAGAAATTTTTTTTTTGAAAAAATCCGTAAGCCCCGGGGTCACAATTCCATCAAAAATCTGACTTTCGACAATTCACTCAAAAATGGAGCTAAACGGTTGCAAATGCTCCCCTGAAAGGTTTGGCGGTCAAAACAGAAGGCTTTTTATCACAGGACAAGAAATCAGCCCTCGACAACTTAACCGGCAGAATTTTTTTTTTGAAAAAATCCCTAAGCCCCGGGGTCACAATTTCATCAAAAATCTGACTTTCGGCAATTCACTCAAAAATGGTGCCAAACGGGTGAAAATGCTCCGCTGAAAGGGTTGGCGGTCGAAAGAGAAAGCTTTTTTATCACAGGAAAAGAAATCAGCCGTCGACAACTTAACCAGCAGAATTTTTTTTTTGAAAAAATCCCTAAGCCCCGGGGTCACAATTTCATCAAAAATCTGACTTTCGACAATTCACTCAAAAATGGAGCTAAACGGTTGCAAATGCTCCCCTGAAAGGTTTGGCGGTCAAAACAGAAGGCTTTTTATCACAGGACAAGAAATCAGCCCTCGACAACTTAACCGGCAGATTTTTTTTTTGGGAAAAATCCGTAATCCCCTAGGTCACAATTTCATCAAAAATCTGACTTTCGGCAATTCACTCAAAATTGTGCCAAACGGTTTGAAATACTCCCCTGAAACGTTTGGATGTCGAAACACAAGTCTTTTTATCACAGGACAAGAATTCAGCCCTCGACAACTTAACCTGCTTAAAAAATTTTTTGAAAAAATCCATAAGCCCCGGGGTCACAATTTCATCAAAAATCGGACTTCCGGGTATTCACTCAAAAATGGTGCCAAACGGGTGAAAATGCTCCCCTGAAGGGTTTGGCGGTCGAAACAGAATTTTTTTTATCACAGGACAAGAAATCAGCCATCGACAAGTTAACCGGCAGAATTTATTTTTTGAAAAAATCCGTAAGCCCCGGGGTCACGATTTCATCAAAAATCTGACTTTCGGCAATTCACTCAAAAATGGAGCTAAACGGTTGCAAATGCTCCCCTGAAACGTTTGGATGTCGAAACAGAAGTCTTTTTATCACAGGACAAGAAATCAGCCCTCGACAACTTAACCGGCAGAAATTTTTTTTTGAAAAAATCCGTAAGCCCCGGGGTCACAATTTCATCAAAAATCGGACTTTCGGGAATTCACTCAAAAATGATGCCAAATGGGTGCAAATGCTCCCCTGAAAGGTTTGGCGGTCGAAACAGAAGTTTTTTTATCACAGGACAAGAAATCAGCCATCGACAACTTAACAGGCAGAATTTTTTTTTTGAAAAAATCCGTAAGCCCCGGGGTCACGATTTCATCAAAAATCTGACTTTCGACAATTCACTCAAAAATGGAGCTAAACGGTTGCAAATGCTCCCCTGAAAGGTTTGGACGTCGAAATAGAAGTCTTTTTATCACAGGACAAGAAATCAGCCATCGACAACTTAACCGGCTTAAATTTTTTTTTGAAAAAATCCGTAAGCCCCGGGGTCACAATTTCATCAAAAATCTGACTTTCGGCAATTCACTCAAAAATGGAGATAAACGGTTGCAAATGCTCCCCTGAAGGGTTTGGCGGTCGAAACAGAAGTTTTTTTATCACAGGACAAGAAATCAGCCATCGACAACTTAACAGGCAGATTTTTTTTTTTGAAAAAATCTGTAAGCCCCGGGGTCACAATTTCATCAAAAATCTGACTTTCGACAATTCACTCAAAAATGGATCTAAACGGTTGCAAATGCTCCCCTGAAGGGTTTGGCGGTCAAAACAGAATTTTTTTTATCACAGGACAAGAAATCAGCCCTCGACAACTTAACCGGCAGAAATTTTTTTTTGAAAAAATCCCTAAGCCCCGGGGTCACAATTTCATCAAAAATCTGACTTTCGGCAATTCACTCAAAAATGGTGCCAAACGGGTGCAAATGCTCCCCTTAACAGTTTGGCGGTCGAAACAGAAGTTTTTTTATCACAGGACAAGAAATCAGCCATCGACAACTTAACGGGCAGAAATTTTTTTTTGAAAAAATCGGTAAGCCCCGGGGTCACAATTTCATCAAAAATCTGACTTTCGACAATTCACTCAAAAATGGAGCTAAACGGTTGCAAATGCTCCCCTGAAAGGTTTGGCGGTCAAAACAGAAGGCTTTTTATCACAGGACAAGAAATCAGCCCTCGACAACTTAACCGGTAGATTTTTTTTTTTGAAAAAATCTGTAATCCCCTAGGGTCACAATTTCATCAAAAATCTGACTTTCGGCAATTCAATCAAAAATGGAGCGAAACGGTTGCAAATGCTCCCCTGAAACGTTTGGATGTCGAAACAGAAGTCTTTTTATCACAGGACAAGAAATCAGCCCTCGACAACTTAACCGGCTTAAAGTTTTTTTTGAAAAAATCCGTAAGCACCGGGGTCACAATTTCATCAAAAATCGGACTTTCGGGAATACACTCAAAAATGATGCCAAACGGGTGCAAATGCTCCCCTGAAAGGTTTGGCGGTCGAAACAGAAGTTTTTTTATCACAGGACAAGAAATCAGCCCTCGACAACTTAACCGGCTTAAATTTTTTTTTGAAAAAATCCGTAAGCCCCGGTGTCACAATTTCATCAAAAATCGGACTTTCGGGAATACACTCAAAAACTGATGCCAAACGGGTGCAAATGCTCCCCTGAAAGGTTTGGCGGTCGAAACAGAAGTTTTTTTATCACAGGACAAGAAATCAGCCCTCGACAACTTAACCGGCAGAAATTTTTTTTTGAAAAAATCCGTAAGCCCCGGGGTCACAATTTCATCAAAATTCGGACTTTCGGCAATTCACTCAAAAATGGTGCCAAACGGTTGCAAATGCTCCCCTGAAAGGTTTGGATGTCGAAACAGAAGTCTTTTTATCACAGGACAAGAAATCAGCCCTCGACAACTTAACCGGCAGAATTTTATTTTTAAAAAAATCCGTAAGCCCCGGGGTCACAATTTCATCAAAAATCTGACTTTCGGCAATTCACTCAAAAATGGTGCCAAACGGGTGCAAATGCTCCCCTGAACAGTTTGGCGGTCGAAACAGAAGTTTTTTTATCACAGGACAAGAAATCAGCCATCGACAACTTGACCGGCAGAAATTTTTTTTTGAAAAAATCCGTAAGCCCCGGGGTCACAATTCCATCAAAAATCTGACTTTCGACAATTCACTCAAAAATGGAGCTAAACGGTTGCAAATGCTCCCCTGAAAGGTTTGGCGGTCAAAACAGAAGGCTTTTTCTCACAGGACAAGAAAGCAGCCCTCGACAACTTAACCGGCAGAATTTTTTTTTTGAAAAAATCCCTAAGCCCCGGGGTCACAATTTCATCAAAAATCTGACTTTCGGCAATTCACTCAAAAATGGTGCCAAACGGGTGAAAATGCTCCGCTGAAAGGGTTGGCGGTCGAAACAGAAAGCTTTTTTATCACAGGAAAAGAAATCAGCCGTCGACAACTTAACCAGCAGAATTTTTTTTTTGAAAAAATCCCTAAGCCCCGGGGTCACAATTTCATCAAAAATCTGACTTTCGACAATTCACTCAAAAATGGAGCTAAACGGTTGCAAATGCTCCCCTGAAAGGTTTGGCGGTCAAAACAGAAGGCTTTTTATCACAGGACAAGAAATCAGCCCTCCACAACTTAACCGGCAGATTTTTTTTTTTGGAAAAATCCGTAATCCCCTAGGTCACAATTTCATCAAAAATCTGACTTTCGGCAATTCACTCAAAATTGTGCCAAACGGTTTGAAATGCTCCTCTGAAACGTTTGGATGTCGAAACACAAGTCTTTTTATCACAGGACAAGAAATCAGCCCTCGACAACTTAACCGGCTTAAAAATTTTTTTGAAAAAATCCATAAGCCCCGGGGTCACAATTTCATCAAAAATCGGACTTCCGGGTATTCACTCAAAAATGGTGCCAAACGGGTGAAAATGCTCCCCTGAAGGGTTTGGCGGTCGAAACAGAAGTTTTTTTATCACAGGACAAGAAATCAGCCATCGACAACTTAACAGGCAGATTTTTTTTTTTGAAAAAATCTGTAAGCCCCGGGGTCACAATTTCATCAAAAATCTGACTTTCGACAATTCACTCAAAAATGGATCTAAACGGTTGCAAATGCTCCCCTGAAGGGTTTGGCGTTCGAAACAGAATTTTTTTTATCACAGGACAAGAAATCAGCCCTCGACAACTTAACCGGCAGAAATTTTTTTTTTGAAAAAATCCCTAAGCCCCGGGGTCACAATTTCATCAAAAATCTGACTTTCGGCAATTCACTCAAAAATGGTGCCAAACGGGTGCAAATGCTCCCCTTAACAGTTTGGCGGTCGAAACAGAAGTTTTTTTATCACAGGACAAGAAATCAGCCATCGACAACTTAACGGGCAGAAATTTTTTTCTGAAAAAATCCGTAAGCCCCGGGGTCACAATTTCATCAAAAATCGGACTTTCGGGAATACACTCAAAAATGATGCCAAAAGGGTGCAAATGCTCCCCTGAAAGGTTTGGCGGTCGAAACAGAAAGCTTTTTTATCACAGGAAAAGAAATCAGCCGTCGAGTACTTAACCGGCAGAATTTTTTTTTTTTGAAAAAATCCCTAAGCCCCGGGGTCACAATTTCATCAAAAATCTGACTTTCGGCAATTCACTCAAAAATGGTGCCAAACGGGTGAAAATGCTCCCCTGAAGGGTTTGGCGGTCGAAACAAAAAATTTTTTATTACAGGACAAGAAATCAGCCATCGACAACTTAACCGGCAGAAATTTTTTTTTGAAAAAATCCGGAAACCCCCGGGTCTCAATTTCACCAAAAATCTGACTTTCGTCAATTCACTCCAAAATGGTGCCAAACGGTTGCAAATGCTCCCCTGAAAGGTTTGGATGTCGAAACAGAAGTCTTTTTATCACAGGACAAGAAATCAGCCCTCGACAACTTAACCGGCAGAATTTTTTTTTTTGAAAAAATCCGTAAGCCCCAGGGTCACAATTTCATCAAAAATCTGACTTTCGACAATTCACTCAAAAATGGAGCTAAACGGTTGCAAATGCTCCCCTGAAAGGTTTGGCGGTCGAAACAGAAAGCTTTTTTATCACAGGAAAAGAAATCAGCCGTCGACAACTTAACCGGCAGAATTTTTTTTTTTTGAAAAAATCCCTAAGCCCTGAAAAATCTGACTTTTGAAAATTCACTCAAAAATGGTGCCAAACGGGTGAAAATGCTCCCCTGAAGGGTTTGGCGGTCGAAACAGAAGTTTTTTTATCACAGGACAAGAAATCAGCCATCGACAAGTTAACCGGCAGAATTTTTTTTTTGAAAACATCCGTAAGCCCCGGGGTCACGATTTCATCAAAAATCTGACTTTCGACAATTCACTCAAAAATGGAGCTAAACGGTTGCAAATGCTCCCCTGAACCGTTTGGATGGCGAAACAGAAGTCTTTTTATCACAGGACAAGAAATCACCCCTCGACAACTTAACCGGCTTAAATTTTTTTTTGAAAAAATCCGTAAGCCCCGGGGTCACAATTTCATCAAAAATCTGACTTTCGGCAATTCACTCAAAAATGGAGCTAAACGGTTGCAAATGCTCCCCTGAAATGTTTGGCGGTCGAAACAGAAGGCTTTTTATCACAGGACAAGAAATCAGCCCTCGACAACTGAACCGGCTTAAAATTTTTTTTTGAAAAAATCCGAAAGCCCCGGGGTCACAATTTCATCAAAAATCGTACTTTTGGCAATTCACTCAAAAATGGTACCAAACGGGTGAAAATTTTTATCACAGGACAAGAAATCAGCCATCGACAAGTTAACCGGCAGAAATTTTTTTTTGAAAAAATCCGTAAGCCCCGGGGTCACAATTTCATCAAAAATCGGACTTCCGGGAATTCACTCAAAAATGGTGCCAAACGGGTGAAAATGCTCCCCTGAAGGGTTTGGCGGTCGAAACAGAAGTTTTTTTATCACAGGACAAGAAATCAGCCCTCGACAACTTAACCGGCTTAAATTTTTTTTTGAAAAAATCCGTAAGCCCCGGTGTCACAATTTCATCAAAAATCGGACTTTCGGGAATACACTCAAAAACTGATGCCAAACGGGTGCAAATGCTCCCCTGAAAGGTTTGGCGGTCGAAACAGAAGTTTTTTTATCACAGGACAAGAAATCAGCCCTCGACAACTTAGCCGGCAGAAATTTTTTTTTGAAAAAATCCGTAAGCCCCGGGGTCACAATTTCATCAAAAATCGGACTTTCGGGAATACACTCAAAAATGATGCCAAACGGGTGCAAATGCTCCCCTGAAAGGTTTGGCGGTCGAAACAGAAAGCTTTTTTATCACAGGAAAAGAAATCAGCCGTCGACTACTTAACCGGCAGAATTTTTTTTTTAAAAAAAAATCCCTAAGCCCCGGGGTCACAATTTCATCAAAAATCTGACTTTCGGCAATTCACTCAAAAATGGTGCCAAACGGGTGAAAATGCTCCCCTGAAGGGTTTGGCGGTCGAAACAGAATTTTTTTTATCACAGGACAAGAAATCAGCCATCGACAACTTAACCGGCAGAAATTTTTTTTTGAAAAAATCCGTAAGCCCCGGGGTCACGATTTCATCAAAAATCTGACTTTCGGCAATTCACTCAAAAATGGAGCTAAACGGTTGCAAATGCTCCCCTGAAATGTTTGGCGGTCGAAACAGAAGGCTTTTTATCACAGGACAAGAAATCAGCCCTCGACAACTGAACCGGCTTAAAATTTTTTTTTGAAAAAATCCGAAAGCCCCGGGGTCACAATTTCATCAAAAATCGTACTTTTGGCAATTCACTCAAAAATGGTACCAAACGGGTGAAAATTTTTATCACAGGACAAGAAATCAGCCATCGACAAGTTAACCGGCAGAAATTTTTTTTTGAAAAAATCCGTTAGCCCCGGGGTCACAATTTCATCAAAAATCGGACTTCCGGGAATTCACTCAAAAATGGTGCCAAACGGGTGAAAATGCTCCCCTGAAGGGTTTGGCGGTCGAAACAGAAGTTTTTTTATCACAGGACAAGAAATCAGCCCTCGACAACTTAACCGGCTTAAATTTTTTTTTGAAAAAATCCGTAAGCCCCGGTGTCACAATTTCATCAAAAATCGGACTTTCGGGAATACACTCAAAAACTGATGCCAAACGGGTGCAAATGCTCCCCTGAAAGGTTTGGCGGTCGAAACAGAAGTTTTTTTATCACAGGACAAGAAATCAGCCCTCGACAACTTAACCGGCAGAAATTTTTTTTTGAAAAAATCCGTAAGCCCCGGGGTCACAATTTCATCAAAAATCGGACTTTCGGGAATACACTCAAAAATGATGCCAAACGGGTGCAAATGCTCCCCTGAAAGGTTTGGCGGTCGAAACAGAAAGCTTTTTTATCACAGGAAAAGAAATCAGCCGTCGACTACTTAACCGGCAGAATTTTTTTTTTAAAAAAAAATCCCTAAGCCCCGGGGTCACAATTTCATCAAAAATCTGACTTTCGGCAATTCACTCAAAAATGGTGCCAAACGGGTGAAAATGCTCCCCTGAAGGGTTTGGCGGTCGAAACAGAATTTTTTTTATCACAGGACAAGAAATCAGCCATCGACAACTTAACCGGCAGAAATTTTTTTTTGAAAAAATCCGTAAGCCCCGGGGTCACAATTTCATCAAAAATCTGACTTTCGGCAATTCACTCAAAAATGGTGCCAAACGGTTGCAAATGCTCCCCTGAAAGGTTTGGATGTCGAAACAGAAGTCTTTTTATCACAGGACAAGAAATCAGCCCTCGACAACTTAACCGGCTTAAATTTTTTTTTGAAAAAATCCGTAAGCCCCGGGGTCACAATTTCATCAAAAATCGGACTTTCGGGAATACACTCAAAAATGATGCCAAACGGGTGAAAATGCTCCCCTGAAAGGTTTGGCGGTCGAAACAGAAAGCTTTTTTATCACAGGAAAAGAAATCAGCCGTCGACAACTTAACCGGCAGAATTTTTTTTTTTGAAAAAATCCCTAAGCCCCGAAAAATCTGACTTTCGGCAATTCACTCAAAAATGGTGCCAAACGGTTGCAAATGCTCCCCTGAAAGGTTTGGCGGTCGAAACAGAAAGCTTTTTTATCACAGGAAAAGAAATCAGCCGTCGACAACTTAACCGGCAGAATTTTTTTTTTTTTGAAAAAATCCCTAAGCCCCGGGGTCACAATTTCATCAAAAATCTGACTTTCGGCAATTCACTCAAAAATGGTGCCAAACGGGTGAAAATGCTCCCCTGAAGGGTTTGGCGGTCGAAAAAAATTTTTTTTATTACACGACAAGAAATCAGCCATCGACAAGTTAACCGGCAGAAATTTTTTTTTGAAAAAATCCGTAAGCCCCGGGGTCACAATTTCATCAAAAATCGGACTTCCGGGAATTCACTCAAAAATGGTGCCAAACGGGTGAAAATGCTCCCCTGAAGGGTTTGGCGGTCGAAACAGAAGTTTTTTTTATCACAGGACAAGAAATCAGCCCTCGACAACTTAACAGGCAGAATTTTTTTTTTGAAAAAATCCGTAAGCCCCGGGGTCACAATTCCATCAAAAATCTGACTTTCGACAATTCACTCAAAAATGGAGCTAAACGGTTGCAAATGCTCCCCTGAAAGGTTTGGAGGTCGAAACAGAAGGCTTTTTATCACAGGACAAGAAATCAGCCCTCGACAACTTAACCGGCAGAATTTTATTTTTAAAAAAATCCGTAAGCCCCGGGGTCACAATTTCATCAAAAATCTGACTTTCGGCAATTCACTCAAAAATGGTGCCAAACGGGTGCAAATGCTCCCCTGAACAGTTTGGCGGTCGAAACAGAAGTTTTTTTATCACAGGACAAGAAATCAGCCATCGACAACTTGACCGGCAGAAATTTTTTTTTGAAAAAATCCGTAAGCCCCGGGGTCACAATTCCATCAAAAATCTGACTTTCGACAATTCACTCAAAAATGGAGCTAAACGGTTGCAAATGCTCCCCTGAAAGGTTTGGCGGTCAAAACAGAAGGCTTTTTATCACAGGACAAGAAATCAGCCCTCGACAACTTAACCGGCAGAATTTTTTTTTTGACAAAATCCCTAAGCCCCGGGGTCACAATTTCATCAAAAATCTTACTTTCGGCATTTCACTCAAAAATGGTGCCAAACGGGTGAAAATGCTCCGCTGAAAGGGTTGGCGGTCGAAACAGAAAGCTTTTTTATCACAGGAAAAGAAATCAGCCGTCGACAACTTAACCAGCAGAATTTTTTTTTTGAAAAAATCCCTAAGCCCCGGGGTCACAATTTCATCAAAAATCTGACTTTCGACAATTCACTCAAAAATGGAGCTAAACGGTTGCAAATGCTCCCCTGAAAGGTTTGGCGGTCAAAACAGAAGGCTTTTTATCACAGGACAAGAAATCAGCCCTCGACAACTTAACCGGCAGATTTTTTTTTTTGGAAAAATCCGTAATCCCCTAGGTCACAATTTCATCAAAAATCTGACTTTCGGCAATTCACTCAAAATTGTGCCAAACGGTTTGAAATGCTCCCCTGAAACGTTTGGATGTCGAAACACAAGTCTTTTTATCACAGGACAAGAAATCAGCCCTCGACAACTTAACCGGCTTAAAAATTTTTTTGAAAAAATCCATAAGCCCCGGGGTCACAATTTCATCAAAAATCGGACTTCCGGGTATTCACTCAAAAATGGTGCCAAACGGGTGAAAATGCTCCCCTGAAGGGTTTGGCGGTCGAAACAGAATTTTTTTTATCACAGGACAAGAAATCAGCCCTCGACAACTTAACCGGCTTAAAAATTTTTTTGAAAAAATCCGTAAGCCCCGGGGTCACAATTTCATCAAAAATCTGACTTTCGGCAATTCACTCAAAAATGGAGCTAAACGGTTGCAAATGCTCCCCTGAAAGGTTTGGCGGTCGAAACAGAAGGCTTTTTATGACAGGACAAGAAATCAGCCCTCGACAACTTAACCGGCTTAAAATTTTTTTTTGAAAAAATCCGAAAGCCCCGGGGTCACAATTTCATCAAAAATCGTACTTTTGGCAATTCACTCAAAAATGGTACCAAACGGGTGAAAATTTTTATCACAGGACAAGAAATCAGCCATCGACAAGTTAAGCGGCAGAAATTTTTTTTTGAAAAAATCCGTAAGCCCCGGGGTCACAATTTCATCAAAAATCGGACTTCCGGGAATTCACTCAAAAATGGTGCCAAACGGGTGCAAATGCTCCCCTGAACAGTTTGGCGGTCGAAACAGAAGTTTTTTTATCACAGGACAAGAAATCAGCCATCGACAACTTGACCGGCAGAAATTTTTTTTTGAAAAAATCCGTAAGCCCCGGGGTCACAATTCCATCAAAAATCTGACTTTCGACAATTCACTCAAAAATGGAGCTAAACGGTTGCAAATGCTCCCCTGAAAGGTTTGGCGGTCAAAACAGAAGGCTTTTTATCACAGGACAAGAAATCAGCCCTCGACAACTTAACCGGCAGAATTTTTTTTTTGACAAAATCCCTAAGCCCCGGGGTCACAATTTCATCAAAAATCTGACTTTCGGCAATTCACTCAAAAATGGTGCCAAACGGGTGAAAATGCTCCGCTGAAAGGGTTGGCGGTCGAAACAGAAAGCTTTTTTATCACAGGAAAAGAAATCAGCCGTCGACAACTTAACCAGCAGAATTTTTTTTTTGAAAAAATCCCTAAGCCCCGGGGTCACAATTTCATCAAAAATCTGACTTTCGACAATTCACTCAAAAATGGAGCTAAACGGTTGCAAATGCTCCCCTGAAAGGTTTGGCGGTCAAAACAGAAGGCTTTTTATCACAGGACAAGAAATCAGCCCTCGACAACTTAACCGGCAGATTTTTTTTTTTTTGAAAAATCCGTAATCCCCTAGGTCACAATTTCATCAAAAATCTGACTTTCGGCAATTCACTCAAAATTGTGCCAAACGGTTTGAAATGCTCCCCTGAAACGTTTGGATGTCGAAACACAAGTCTTTTTATCACAGGACAAGAAATCAGCCCTCGACAACTTAACCGGCTTAAAAATTTTTTTTTTAAAAAATCCATAAGCCCCGGGGTCACAATTTCATCAAAAATCGGACTTCCGGGTATTCACTCAAAAATGGTGCCAAACGGGTGAAAATGCTCCCCTGAAGGGTTTGGCGGTCGAAACAGAATTTTTTTTATCACAGGACAAGAAATCAGCCCTCGACAACTTAACCGGCTTAAAAAATTTTTTGAAAAAATCCGTAAGCCCCGGGGTCACAATTTCATCAAAAATCTGACTTTCGGCAATTCACTCAAAAATGGAGCTAAACGGTTGCAAATGCTCCCCTGAAAGGTTTGGCAGTCGAAACAGAAGGCTTTTTATGACAGGACAAGAAATCAGCCCTCGACAACTTAACCGGCTTAAAATTTTTTTTTGAAAAAATCCGAAAGCCCCGGGGTCACAATTTCATCAAAAATCGTACTTTTGGCAATTCACTCAAAAATGGTACCAAACGGGTGAAAATTTTTATCACAGGACAAGAAATCAGCCATCGACAAGTTAACCGGCAGAAATTTTTTTTTGAAAAAATCCGTAAGCCCCGGGGTCACAATTTCATCAAAAATCGGACTTCCGGGAATTCACTCAAAAATGGTGCCAAACGGGTGAAAATGCTCCCCTGAAGGGTTTGGCGGTCGAAACAGAAGTTTTTTTTATCACAGGACAAGAAATCAGCCCTCGACAACTTAACAGGCAGAATTTTTTTTTTGAAAAAGTCCGTAAGCCCCGGGGTCACAATTCCATCAAAAATCTGACTTTCGACAATTCACTCAAAAATGGAGCTAAACGGTTGCAAATGCTCCCCTGAAAGGTTTGGAGGTCGAAACAGAAGGCTTTTTATCACAGGACAAGAAATCAGCCCTCGACAACTTAACCGGCAGAATTTTATTTTTAAAAAAATCCGTAAGCCCCGGGGTCACAATTTCATCAAAAATCTGACTTTCGGCAATTCACTCAAAAATGGTGCCAAACGGGTGCAAATGCTCCCCTGAACAGTTTGGCGGTCGAAACAGAAGTTTTTTTATCACAGGACAAGAAATCAGCCATCGACAACTTGACCGGCAGAAATTTTTTTTTGAAAAAATCCGTAAGCCCCGGCGTCACAATTCCATCAAAAATCTGACTTTCGACAATTCACTCAAAAATGGAGCTAAACTGTTGCAAATGCTCCCCTGAAAGGTTTGGCGGTCAAAACAGAAGGCTTTTTATCACAGGACAAGAAATCAGCCCTCGACAACTTAACCGGCAGAATTTTTTTTTTGACAAAATCCCTAAGCCCCGGGGTCACAATTTCATCAAAAATCTGACTTTCGGCAATTCACTCAAAAATGGTGCCAAACGGGTGAAAATGCTCCGCTGAAAGGGTTGGCGGTCGAAACAGAAAGCTTTTTTATCACAGGAAAAGAAATCAGCCGTCGACAACTTAACCAGCAGAATATTTTTTTTGAAAAAATCCCTAAGCCCCGGGGTCACAATTTCATCAAAAATCTGACTTTCGACGATTCACTCAAAAATGGAGCTAAACGGTTGCAAATGCTCCCCTGAAAGGTTTGGCGGTCAAAACAGAAGGCTTTTTATCACAGGACAAGAAATCAGCCCTCGACAACTTAACCGGCAGATTTTTTTTTTTGAAAAATCCGTAATCCCCTAGGTCACAATTTCATCAAAAATCTGACTTTCGGCAATTCACTCAAAATTGTGCCAAACGGTTTGAAATGCTCCCCTGAAACGTTTGGATGTCGAAACACAAGTCTTTTTATCACAGGACAAGAAATCAGCCCTCGACAACTTAACCGGCTTAAAAATTTTTTTGAAAAAATCCCTAAGCCCCGGGGTCACAATTTCATCAAAAATCGGACTTCCGGGTATTCACTCAAAAATGGTGCCAAACGGGTGAAAATGCTCCCCTGAAGGGTTTGGCGGTCGAAACAGAATTTTTTTTATCACAGGACAAGAAATCAGCCATCGACAATTTAACCGGCAGAATTTTTTTTTTGAAAAAATCCGTAAGCCCCGGGGTCATGATTTCATCAAAAATCTGACTTTCGGCAATTCACTCAAAAATGGAGCTAAACGGTTGCAAATGCTCCCCTGAAACGTTTGGATGTCGAAACAGAAGTCTTTTTATCACAGGACAAGAAATCAGCCCTCGACAACTTAACCGGCAGAAATTTTTTTTTGAAAAAATCCGTAAGCCCCGAAAAATCTGACTTTTGGCAATTCACTCAAAAATGGTACCAAACGGGTGGAAATGCTCCCCTGAAGGGTTTGGCGGTCGAAACAGAATTTTTTTTATCTCAGGACAAGAAATCAGCCATCGACAAGTTAACCGGCAGAAATTTTTTTTTGAAAAAATCCGTAAGCCCCGGGGTCACAATTTCATCAAAAATCGGACTTCCGGGAATTCACTCAAAAATGGTGCCAAACGGGTGCAAATGCTCCCCTGAACAGTTTGGCGGTCGAAACAGAAGTTTTTTTATCACAGGACAAGAAATCAGCCATCGACAACTTGACCGGCAGAAATTTTTTTTAAAAAAAAATCCGTAAGCCCCGGGGTCACAATTCCATCAAAAATCTGACTTTCGACAATTCACTCAAAAATGGAGCTAAACGGTTGCAAATGCTCCCCTGAAAGGTTTGGCGGTCAAAACAGAAGGCTTTTTATCACAGGACAAGAAATCAGCCCTCGACAACTTAACCGGCAGAATTTTTTTTTTGAAAAAATCCCTAAGCCCCGGGGTCACAATTTCATCAAAAATCTGACTTTCGGCAATTCACTCAAAAATGGTGCCAAACGGGTGAAAATGCTCCGCTGAAAGGGTTGGCGGTCGAAACAGAAAGCTTTTTTATCACAGGAAAAGAAATCAGCCGTCGACAACTTAACCGGCAGAATTTTTTTTTAAAAAAAATCCCTAAGCCCCGGGGTCACAATTTCATCAAAAATCTGACTTTCGACAATTCACTCAAAAATGGAGCTAAACGGTTGCAAATGCTCCCCTGAAAGGTTTGGCGGTCAAAACAGAAGGCTTTTTATCACAGGACAAGAAATCAGCCCTCGACAACTTAACCGGCAGATTTTTTTTTTTGGAAAAATCCGTAATCCCCTAGGTCACAATTTCATCAAAAATCTGACTTTCGGCAATTCACTCAAAATTGTGCCAAACGGTTTGAAATGCTCCCCTGAAACGTTTGGATGTCGAAACACAAGTCTTTTTATCACAGGACAAGAAATCAGCCCTCGACAACTTAACCGGCTTAAAATTTTTTTTGAAAAAATCCATAAGCCCCGGGGTCACAATTTCATCAAAAATCGGACTTCCGGGTATTCACTCAAAAATGGTGCCAAACGGGTGAAAATGCTCCCCTGAAGGGTTTGGCGGTCGAAACAGAATTTTTTTTATTACAGGACAAGAAATCAGCCATCGACAAGTTAACCGGCAGAATTTTTTTTTTGAAAAAATCCGTAAGCCCCGGGGTTACGATTTCATCAAAAATCTGACTTTCGGCAAATCACTCAAAAATGGAGCTAAACGGTTGCAAATGCTCCCCTGAAACGTTTGGATGTCGAAACAGAAGTCTTTTTATCACAGGACAAGAAATCAGCCATCGACAACTTAACAGGCAGAATTTTTTTTTTGAAAAAATCCGTAAGCCCCGGGGTCACAATTTCATCAAAAATCTGACTTTCGACAATTCACTCAAAAATGGAGCTAAACGGTTGCAAATGCTCCCCTGAAAGGTTTGGCGGTCAAAACAGAAGGCTTTTTATCACAGGACAAGAAATCAGCCCTCGACAACTTAACCGGCAGAATTTTTTTTTTGAAAAAATCCCTAAGCCCCGGGGTCACAATTTCATCAAAAATCTGACTTTCGGCAATTCACTCCAAAATGGTGCCAAACGGGTGAAAATGCTCCGCTGAAAGGGTTGGCGGTCGAAACAGAAAGCTTTTTTATCACAGGAAAAGAAATCAGCCGTCGACAACTTAACCAGCAGAATTTTTTTTTTGAAAAAATCCGTAAGCCCCGGGGTCACAATTTCATCAAAAATCTGACTTTCGACAATTCACTCAAAAATGGAGCTAAACGGTTGCAAATGCTCCCCTGAAAGGTTTGGCGGTCAAAACAGAAGGCTTTTTATCACAGGACAAGAAATCAGCCCTCGACAACTTAACCGGCAGATTTTTTTTTTGGGAAAAATCCGTAATCCCCTAGGTCACAATTTCATCAAAAATCTGACTTTCGGCAATTCACTCAAAATTGTGCCAAACGGTTTGAAATGCTCCCCTGAAACGTTTGGATGTCGAAACACAAGTCTTTTTATCACAGGACAAGAAATCAGCCCTCGACAACTTAACCGGCTTAAAATTTTTTTTGAAAAAATCCATAAGCCCCGGGGTCACAATTTCATCAAAAATCGGACTTCCGGGTATTCACTCAAAAATGGTGCCAAACGGGTGAAAATGCTCCCCTGAAGGGTTTGGCGGTCGAAACAGAATTTTTTTTATCACAGGACAAGAAATCAGCCATCGACAAGTTAACCGGCAGAAATTTTTTTTTGAAAAAATCCGTAAGCCCCGGGGTCACGATTTCATCAAAAATCTGACTTTCGGCAATTCACTCAAAAATGGAGCTAAACGGTTGCAAATGCTCCCCTGAAAGGTTTGGCGGTCAAAACAGAAGGCTTTTTATGACAGGACAAGAAATCAGCCCTCGACAACTTAACCGGCAGAATTTTTTTTTTGAAAAAATCCCTAAGCCCCGGGGTCACAATTTCATCAAAAATCTGACTTTCGGCAATTCACTCAAAAATGGTGCCAAACGGGTGAAAATGCTCCGCTGAAAGGGTTGGCGGTCGAAACAGAAAGCTTTTTTATCACAGGAAAAGAAATCAGCCGTCGACAACTTAACCCGCAGAATTTTTTTTTTGAAAAAATCCCTAAGCCCCGGGGTCACAATTTCATCAAAAATCTGACTTTCGGCAATTCACTCAAAAATGGTGCCAAACGGTTGCAAATGCTCCCCTGAAAGGGTTGGCGGTCGAAACAGAAAGCTTTTTTATCACAGGAAAAGAAATCAGCCGTCGACAACTTAACCCGCAGAATTTTTTTTTTGAAAAAATCCCTAAGCCCCGGGGTCACAATTTCATCAAAAATCTGACTTTCGGCAATTCACTCAAAAATGGTGCCAAACGGTTGCAAATGCTCCCCTGAAAGGTTTGGATGTCGATACAGAAGTCTTTTTATCACAGGACAAGAAATCAGCCCTCGACAACTTAAACGGCAGAAATTTTTTTTTAAAAAAATCCGTAAGCCCCGGGGTCACAATTTCATCAAAAATCTGACTTTTGGCAATTCACTCAAAAATGGTGCCAAACGGTTGCAAATGCTCCCCTGAAACGTTTGGATGTCGAAACAGAAGTCTTTTTATCACAGGACAAGAAATCAGCCTTCGACAACTTAACCGGCTTAAATTTTTTTTTTGAAAAAATCCGTAAGCACCGGGGTCACAATTTCATCAAAAATCTGACTTTCGACAATTCACTCAAAAATGGAGCTAAACGGTTGCAAATGCTCCCCTGAAATGTTTGGATGTCGAAGCAGAAGTCTTTTTATCACAGGACAAGAAATCAGCCCTCGACAACTTAACCGGATTAAAATTTTTTTTGAAAAAATCCGTAAGCCCCGGGGTCACAATTTCATCAAAAATCGGACTTTCGGGAATTCACTCAAAAATGATGCCAAACGGTTGCAAATGCTCCCCTGAAAGGTTTGGCGGTCAAAACAGAAGGCTTTTTATCACAGGACAAGAAATCAGCCCTCGACAACTTAACCGGCAGAATTTTTTTTTTGAAAAAATCCGTAAGCCCCGGGGTTACAATTTCATCAAAAATTTGACTTTCGGCAATTCACTCAAAAATGGTGCCAAACGGTTGCAAATGCTCCGCTGAAAGGTTTGGCGGTCGAAACAAAAAGCTTTTTTATCAAAGGAAAAGAAATCAGCCGTCGACAACTTAACCGGCAGAATTTTTTTTTGAAAAAATCCCTAAGCCCCGGGGTCACAATTTCATCAAAAATCTGACTTTCGGCAATTCACTCAAAAATGGTGCCAAACAGGTGAAAATGCTCCCCTGAAGGGTTTGGCGGTCGGTCGAAACAGAATTTTTTTTATCACAAGACAAGAAATCAGCCATCGACAAGTTAACCGGCAGAATATTTTTTTGAAAAAATCCGTAAGCCCCGAGGTCACAATTTCATCAAAAATCTGACTTTCGGCAATTCACTCAAAAATGGTGCCAAATGGTTGCAAATGCTCCCCTGAAACGTTTGGATGTCGACACAGAAGTCTTTTTATCACAGGACAAGAAATCAGCCCTCGACAACTTAACCGGCTTAATTTTTTTTTTGAAAAAATCCGTAAGCCCCGGGGTCACAATTTCATCAAAAATCGGACTTTCGGGAATTCACTCAAAAATGATGCCAAACGGGTGCAAATGCTCCCCTGAAAGGTTTGGCGGTCGAAACAGAAGTTTTTTTATCACTGGACTAGAAATCAGCCATCGACAACTTAACAGGCATAATTTTTTTTTTGAAAAAATCCCTAAGCCCCGGGGTCACAATTTCATCAAAAATCTGACTTTCGGCAATTCACTCAAAAATGGAGCTAAACGGTTGCAAATGCTCCCCTGAAACGTTTGGATGTCGAAACAGAAGTCTTTTTATCACAGGACAAGAAATCAGCCCTCGACAACTTAACCGGCTTAAATTTTTTTTTGAAAAAATCCGTAAGCCCCGGTGTCACAATTTCATCAAAAATCGGACTTTCGGTAATACACTCAAAAACTGATGCCAAACGGGTGCAAATGCTCCCCTGAAAGGTTTGGCGGTCGAAACAGAAGTTTTTTTATCACAGGACAAGAAATCAGCCCTCGACAACTTAACCGGCAGAAATTTTTTTTTGAAAAAAATCCGTAAGCCCCGGGGTCACAATTTCATCAAAAATCTGACTTTCGGCAATTCACTCAAAAATGGTGCCAAACGGTTGCAAATGCTCCCCTGAAAGGTTTGGATGTCGAAACAGAAGTCTTTTTATCACAGGACAAGAAATCAGCCCTCGACAACTTAACCGGCTTAAATTTTTTTTTGAAAAAATCCGTAAGCCCCGGGGAAACAATTTCATCAAAAAGCGGACTTTCGGTAATACACTCAAAAATGATGCCAAACGGGTGCAAATGCTCCCCTGAAAGGTTTGGCGGTCAAAACAGAAGGCTTTTTATCACAGGACAAGAAATCACCCCTCGACAACTTAACCGGCAGAATTTTTTTTTTGAAAAAATCCGTAAGCCCCGGGGTCACAATTTCATCAAAAATCTGACTTTCGACAATTCACTCAAAAATGGAGCTAAACGGTTGCAAATGTTCCCCTGAAAGGTTTGGCGGTCAAAACAGAAGGCTTTTTATCACAGGAAAAGAAATCAGCCGTCGACAGCTTAACCGGCAGAATTTTTTTTTTTGAAAAAATCCCTATGCCCCGAAATATCTGACTTTTGGCAATTCACTCAAAAATGGTGCCAAACGGGTGAAAATGCTCCCCTGAAGGGTTTGGCGGTCGAAACAGAATTTTTTTTATCACAGTACAAGAAATCAGCCATCGACAAGTTAACCGGCAGAAATTTTTTTTTGAAAAAATCCCTAAGCCCCGGGGTCACAATTTCATCAAAAAGCTGACTTTCGGCAATTCACTCAAAAATGGTGCCAAACGGGTGAAAATGCTCCCCTGAAGGGTTTGGCGGTCGAAACAGAAAGATTTTTTATCACAGGAAAAGAAATCAGCCGTCGACAACTTAACCGGCAGAATTTTTTTTTTTTTTGAAAAAATCCCTAAGCCCCGGGGTCACAATTTCATCAAAAATCTGACTTTCAGCAATTCACTCAAAAATGGTGCCAAACGGGTGAAAATGCTCCCCTGAAGGGTTTGGCGGTCGAAACAGAATTTTTTTTATCACAGGACAAGAAATCAGCCATCGACAACTTAACCGGCAGAAATTTTTTTTTGAAAAAATCCGTAAGCCCCGGGGTCACAATTTCATCAAAAATCTGACTTTCGGCAATTCACTCAAAAATGGTGCCAAACGGTTGCAAATGCTCCCCTGAAAGGTTTGGATGTCGAAACAGAAGTCTTTTTATCACAGGACTAGAAATCAGCCATCGACAACTTAACAGGCAGAATTTTTTTTTTGAAAAAATCCCTAAGCCCCGGGGTCACAATTTCATCAAAAATCTGACTTTCGGTAATTCACTCAAAAATGGAGCTAAACGGTTGCAAATGCTCCCCTGAAAGCTTTGGCGATCAAAACAGAAGGCTTTTTACCACAGGACAAGAAACCAGCCCTCGACAAGTTAACCGGCAGAATTTTTTTTTTTGAAAAAATCCGTAAGCCCCAGGGTCACAATTTCATCAAAAATCTGACTTTCGGGAATACACTCAAAAATGATGCCAAACGGGTGCAAATGCTCCCCTGAAAGGTTTGGCGGTCAAAACAGAAGGCTTTTTATCACAGGAGAAGAAATCAGCCCTCGACAACTTAACCGGCAGAATTTTTTTTAAAAAAAATCCGTAAGCCCCGGGGTCCCAATTTCATCAAAAATCTGACTTTCGGCAATTCACTCAAAAATGGTGCCAAACAGTTGCAAATGCTCCCCTGAAAGGTTTGGCAGTCGAAACAGAAAGCTTTTTTATCACAGGACAAGAAATCAGCCCTCGACTACTTAACCGGCAGAATATTTTTTTTTTGAAAAAATCCCTAAGCCCCGGGGTCACAATTTCATCAAAAATCTGACTTTCGGCAATTCACTCAAAAATGGTGCCAAACGGGTGAAAATGCTCCCCTGAAGGGTTTGGCGGTCGAAACAGAATTTTTTTTATCACAGGACAAGAAATCAGCCATTGACAACTTAACCGGCAGAAATTTTTTTTTGAAAAAATCCGTAAGCCCCGGGGTCACAATTTCATCAAAAATCTGACTTTCGGCAATTCACTCAAAAATGGTGCCAAACGGTTGCAAATGCTCCCCTGAAAGGTTTGGATGTCGAAACAGAAGTCTTTTTATCACAGGACAAGAAATCAGCCCTCGACAACTTAACCGGCTTAAATTTTTTTTTGAAAAAATCCGTAAGCCCCGGGGTCACAATTTCATCAAAAATCGGACTTTTGGGAATACACTCAAAAATGATGCCAAACGGGTGCAAATGCTCCCCTGAAAGGTTTCGCGGTCAAAACAGAAGGCTTTTTATCACAGGACAAGAAATCAGCCCTCGAGAACTTAACCGGCAGAATTTTTTTTTTGAAAAAATCCGTAAGCCCCGGGGTCACAATTTCATCAAAAATCTGACTTTCGGTAATTCACTCAAAAATGGAGCTAAACGGGTGCAAATGCTCCCCTGAAAGCTTTGGCGATCAAAACAGAAGGCTTTTTATCACAGGACAAGAAACCAGCCCTCGACAAGTTAACCGGCAGAATTTTTTTTTTTGAAAAAATCCGTAAGCCCCAGGGTCACAATTTCATCAAAAATCTGACTTTCGGGAATACACTCAAAAATGATGCCAAACGGGTGCAAATGCTCCCCTGAAAGGTTTGGCGGTCAAAACAGAAGGCTTTTTATCACAGGAGAAGAAATCAGCCCTCGACAACTTAAACGGCAGAATTTTTTTTTTGAAAAAATCCGTAAGCCCCGGGGTCACAATTTCATCAAAAATCGGACTTTCGGCAATTCACTCAAAAATGGTGCCAAACAGTTGCAAATGCTCCCCTGAAAGGTTTGGCAGTCGAAACAGAAAGCTTTTTTATCACAGGAAAAGAAATCAGCCGTCGACTACTTAACCGGCAGAATTTTTTTTTTTGAAAAAATCCCTAAGCCCCGAAATATCTGACTTTTGGCAATTCACTCAAAAATGGTGCCAAACGGGTGAAAATGCTCCCCTGAAGGGTTTGGCGGTCGAAACAGAATTTTTTTTATCACAGTACAAGAAATCAGCCATCGACAAGTTAACCGGCAGAAATTTTTTTTTGAAAAAATCCCTAAGCCCCGGGGTCACAATTTCATCAAAAAGCTGACTTTCGGCAATTCACTCAAAAATGGTGCCAAACGGGTGAAAATGCTCCCCTGAAGGGTTTGGCGGTCGAAACAGAATTTTTTTTATCACAGGACAAGAAATCAGCCATCGACAACTTAACCGGCAGAAATTTTTTTTTGAAAAAATCCGTAAGCCCCGGGGTCACAATTTCATCAAAAATCTGACTTTCGGCAATTCACTCAAAAATGGTGCCAAACGGTTGCAAATGCTCCCCTGAAAGGTTTGGATGTCGAAACAGAAGTCTTTTTATCACAGGACTAGAAATCAGCCATCGACAACTTAACAGGCAGAATTTTTTTTTTGAAAAAATCCCTAAGCCCCGGGGTCACAATTTCATCAAAAATCTGACTTTCGGTAATTCACTCAAAAATGGAGCTAAACGGTTGCAAATGCTCCCCTGAAAGCTTTGGCGATCAAAACAGAAGGCTTTTTATCACAGGACAAGAAACCAGCCCTCGACAAGTTAACCGGCAGAATTTTTTTTTTTGAAAAAATCCGTAAGCCCCAGGGTCACAATTTCATCAAAAATCTGACTTTCGGGAATACACTCAAAAATGATGCCAAACGGGTGCAAATGCTCCCCTGAAAGGTTTGGCGGTCAAAACAGAAGGCTTTTTATCACAGGAGAAGAAATCAGCCCTCGACAACTTAACCGGCAGAATTTTTTTTTAAAAAAATCCGTAAGCCCCGGGGTCACAATTTCATCAAAAATCTGACTTTCGGCAATTCACTCAAAAATGGTGCCAAACGGTTGCAAATGCTCCCCTGAAAGGTTTGGCAGTCGAAACAGAAAGCTTTTTTATCACAGGACAAGAAATCAGCCCTCGACTACTTAACCGGCAGAATTTTTTTTTTTTGAAAAAATCCCTAAGCCCCGGGGTCACAATTTCATCAAAAATCTGACTTTCGGCAATTCACTCAAAAATGGTGCCAAACGGGTGAAAATGCTCCCCTGAAGGGTTTGGCGGTCGAAACAGAATTTTTTTTATCACAGGACAAGAAATCAGCCATTGACAACTTAACCGGCAGAAATTTTTTTTTGAAAAAATCCGTAAGCCCCGGGGTCACAATTTCATCAAAAATCTGACTTTCGGCAATTCACTCAAAAATGGTGCCAAACGGTTGCAAATGCTCCCCTGAAAGGTTTGGATGTCGAAACAGAAGTCTTTTTATCACAGGACAAGAAATCAGCCCTCGACAACTTAACCGGCTTAAATTTTTTTTTGAAAAAATCCGTAAGCCCCGGGGTCACAATTTCATCAAAAATCGGACTTTTGGGAATACACTCAAAAATGATGCCAAACGGGTGCAAATGCTCCCCTGAAAGGTTTCGCGGTCAAAACAGAAGGCTTTTTATCACAGGACAAGAAATCAGCCCTCGAGAACTTAACCGGCAGAATTTTTTTTTTAAAAAAATCCGTAAGCCCCGGGGTCACAATTTCATCAAAAATCTGACTTTCGGCAATTCACTCAAAAATGGTGCCAAACGGTTGCAAATGCTCCCCTGAAAGGTTTGGCGGTCGAAACAGAAAGCTTTTTTATCACAGGAAAAGAAATCAGCCGTCGACAACTTAACCGGCAGAATTTTTTTTTTTTGAAAAAATCCCTAAGCCCCGGGGTCACAATTTCATCAAAAATCTGACTTTCGGCAATTCACTCAAAAATGGTGCCAAACGGGTGAAAATGCTCCCCTGAAGGGTTTGGCGGTCGAAACAGAATTTTTTTAATCACAGGACAAGAAATCAGCCCTCGACAACTTAACCGGCAGAAATTTTTTTTTGAAAAAATCCGTAAGCCCCGGGGTCACAATTTCATCAAAAATCTGACTTTCGGCAATTCACTCAAAAATGGTGCCAAACGGTTGCAAATGCTCCCCTGAAAGGTTTGGATGTCGAAACAGAAGTCTTTTTATCACAGGACAAGAAATCAGCCCTCGACAACTTAACCGGCTTAAATTTTTTTTTGAAAAAATCCGTAAGCCCCGGGGTCACAATTTCATCAAAAATCTGACTTTCGACAATTCACTCAAAAATGGAGCTAAACGGTTGCAAATGTTCCCCTGAAAGGTTTGGCGGTCAAAACAGAAGGCTTTTTATCACAGGAAAAGAAATCAGCCGTCGACAGCTTAACCGGCAGAATTTTTTTTTTTGAAAAAATCCCTAAGCCCCGAAATATCTGACTTTTGGCAATTCACTCAAAAATGGTGCCAAACGGGTGAAAATGCTCCCCTGAAGGGTTTGGCGGTCGAAACAGAAAGATTTTTTATCACAGGAAAAGAAATCAGCCGTCGACAACTTAACCGGCAGAATTTTTTTTTTTTTGAAAAAATCCCTAAGCCCCGGGGTCACAATTTCATCAAAAATCTGACTTTCAGCAATTCACTCAAAAATGGTGCCAAACGGGTGAAAATGCTCCCCTGAAGGGTTTGGCGGTCGAAACAGAATTTTTTTTATCACAGGACAAGAAATCAGCCATCGACAACTTAACCGGCAGAAATTTTTTTTTGAAAAAATCCGTAAGCCCCGGGGTCACAATTTCATCAAAAATCTGACTTTCGGCAATTCACTCAAAAATGGTGCCAAACGGTTGCAAATGCTCCCCTGAAAGGTTTGGATGTCGAAACAGAAGTCTTTTTATCACAGGACTAGAAATCAGCCATCGACAACTTAACAGGCAGAATTTTTTTTTTGAAAAAATCCCTAAGCCCCGGGGTCACAATTTCATCAAAAATCTGACTTTCGGTAATTCACTCAAAAATGGAGCTAAACGGTTGCAAATGCTCCCCTGAAAGCTTTGGCGATCAAAACAGAAGGCTTTTTATCACAGGACAAGAAACCAGCCCTCGACAAGTTAACCGGCAGAATTTTTTTTTTTGAAAAAATCCGTAAGCCCCAGGGTCACAATTTCATCAAAAATCTGACTTTCGGGAATACACTCAAAAATGATGCCAAACGGGTGCAAATGCTCCCCTGAAAGGTTTGGCGGTCAAAACAGAAGGCTTTTTATCACAGGAGAAGAAATCAGCCCTCGACAACTTAACCGGCAGAATTTTTTTTTTGAAAAAATCCGTAAGCCCCGGGGTCACAATTTCATCAAAAATCTGACTTTCGGCAATTCACTCAAAAATGGTGCCAAACAGTTGCAAATGCTCCCCTGAAAGGTTTGGCAGTCGAAACAGAAAGCTTTTTTATCACAGGAAAAGAAATCAGCCGTCGACTACTTAACCGGCAGAATTTTTTTTTTTTGAAAAAATCCCTAAGCCCCGGGGTCACAATTTCATCAAAAATCTGACTTTCGGCAATTCACTCAAAAATGGTGCCAAACGGGTGAAAATGCTCCCCTGAAGGGTTTGGCGGTCGAAACAGAATTTTTTTTATCACAGGACAAGAAATCAGCCATTGACAACTTAACCGGCAGAAATTTTTTTTTGAAAAAATCCGTAAGCCCCGGGGTCACAATTTCATCAAAAATCTGACTTTCGGCAATTCACTCAAAAATGGTGCCAAACGGTTGCAAATGCTCCCCTGAAAGGTTTGTATGTCGAAACAGAAGTCTTTTTATCACAGGACAAGAAATCAGCCCTCGACAACTTAACCGGCTTAAATTTTTTTTTGAAAAAATCCGTGAGCCCCGGGGTCACAATTTCATCAAAAATCGGACTTTTGGGAATACACTCAAAAATGATGCCAAACGGTTGCAAATGCTCCCCTGAAAGGTTTCACGGTCAAAACAGAAGGCTTTTTATCACAGGAAAAGAAATCAGCCGTCGACAGCTTAACCGGCAGAATTTTTTTTTTTGAAAAAATCCCTAAGCCCCGAAATATCTGACTTTTGGCAATTCACTCAAAAATGGTGCCAAACGGGTGAAAATGCTCCCCTGAAGGGTTTGGCGGTCGAAACAGAATTTTTTTTTATCACAGTACAAGAAATCAGCCATCGACAAGTTAACCGGCAGAAATTTTTTTTTGAAAAAATCCCTAAGCCCCGGGGTCACAATTTCATCAAAAAGCTGACTTTCGGCAATTCACTCAAAAATGGTGCCAAACGGGTGAAAATGCTCCCCTGAAGGGTTTGGCGGTCGAAAGAGAAAGATTTTTTATCACAGGAAAAGAAATCAGCCGTCGACAACTTAACCGGCAGAAATTTTTTTTTTTTTGAAAAAATCCCTAAGCCCCGGGGTCACAATTTCATCAAAAATCTGACTTTCAGCAATTCACTCAAAAATGGTGCCAAACGGGTGAAAATGCTCCCCTGAAGGGTTTGGCGGTCGAAACAGAATTTTTTTTATCACAGGACAAGAAATCAGCCATCGACAACTTAACCGGCAGAAATTTTTTTTTGAAAAAATCCGTAAGCCCCGGGGTCACAATTTCATCAAAAATCTGACTTTCGGCAATTCACTCAAAAATGGTGCCAAACGGTTGCAAATGCTCCCCTGAAAGGTTTGGATGTCGAAACAGAAGTCTTTTTATCACAGGACTAGAAATCAGCCATCGACAACTTAACAGGCAGAAATTTTTTTTTGAAAAAATCCGTAAGCCCCGGGGTCACAATTTCATCAAAAATCTGACTTTCGGTAATTCACTCAAAAATGGAGCTAAACGGTTGCAAATGCTCCCCTGAAAGCTTTGGCGATCAAAACAGAAGGCTTTTTATCACAGGACAAGAAACCAGCCCTCGACAAGTTAACCGGCAGAATTTTTTTTTTTGAAAAAATCCGTAAGCCCCAGGGTCACAATTTCATCAAAAATCTGACTTTCGGGAATACACTCAAAAATGATGCCAAACGGGTGCAAATGCTCCCCTGAAAGGTTTGGCGGTCAAAACAGAAGGCTTTTTATCACAGGAGAAGAAATCAGCCCTCGACAACTTAACCGGCAGAATTTTTTTTTTGAAAAAATTCGTAAGCCCCGGGATCACAATTTCATCAAAAATCTGACTTTCGGCAATTCACTCAAAAATGGTGCCAAACAGGTGCAAATGCTCCCCTGAAAGGTTTGGCAGTCGAAACAGAATTCTTTTTTATCACAGGAAAAGAAATCAGCCGTCGACTACTTAACCGGCAGAATTTTTTTTTTTTGAAAAAATCCCTAAGCCCCGGGGTCACAATTTCATCAAAAATCTGACTTTCGGCAATTCACTCAAAAATGGTGCCAAACGGGTGAAAATGCTCCCCTGAAGGGTTTGGCGGTCGAAACAGAATTTTTTTTATCACAGGACAAGAAATCAGCCATTGACAACTTAACCGGCAGAAATTTTTTTTTGAAAAAATCCGTAAGCCCCGGGGTCACAATTTCATCAAAAATCTGACTTTCGGCAATTCACTCAAAAATGGTGCCAAACGGTTGCAAATGCTCCCCTGAAAGGTTTGGATGTCGAAACAGAAGTCTTTTTATCACAGGACAAGAAATCAGCCCTCGACAACTTAACCGGCTTAAATTTTTTTTTGAAAAAATCCGTAAGCCCCGGGGTCACAATTTCATCAAAAATCGGACTTTTGGGAATACACTCAAAAATGATGCCAAACGGTTGCAAATGCTCCCCTGAAAGGTTTCGCGGTCAAAACAGAAGGCTTTTTATCACAGGACAAGAAATCAGCCCTCGAGAACTTAACCGGCAGAATTTTTTTTTTGAAAAAATCCGTAAGCCCCGGGGTCACAATTTCATCAAAAATCTGACTTTCGGCAATTCACTCAAAAATGGTGCCAAACGGTTGCAAATGCTCCCCTGAAAGGTTTGGCGGTCGAAACAGAAAGCTTTTTTATCACAGGAAAAGAAATCAGCCGTCGACAACTTAACCGGCAGAAATTTTTTTTTTTGAAAAAATCCCTAAGCCCCGGGGTCACAATTTCATCAAAAATCTGACTTTCGGCAATTCACTCAAAAATGGTGCCAAACGGGTGAAAATGCTCCCCTGAAAGGTTTGGATGTCGAAACAGAAGTCTTTTTATCACAGGACTAGAAATCAGCCATCGACAACTTAACAGGCAGAATTTTTTTTTTGAAAAAATCCCTAAGCCCCGGGGTCACAATTTCATCAAAAATCTGACTTTCGACAATTCACTCAAAAATGGAGCTAAACGGTTTCAAATGTTCCCCTGAAAGGTTTGGCGGTCAAAACAGAAGGCTTTTTATCACAGGAAAAGAAATCAGCTGTCGACAGCTTAACCGGCAGAATTTTTTTTTAAAAAAAAAATCCCTAAGCCCCGAAAAATCTGACTTTTGGCAATTCACTCAAAAATGGTGCCAAACGGGTGAAAATGCTCCCCTGAAGGGTTTCGCGGTCGAAACAGAATTTTTTTTATCACAGTACAAGAAATCAGCCATCGACAAGTTAACCGGCAGAAATTTTTTTTTGAAAAAATCCCTAAGCCCCGGGGTCACAATTTCATCAAAAATCTGACTTTCGGCAATTCACTCAAAAATGGTGCCAAACGGGTGAAAATGCTCCCCTGAAGGGTTTGGCGGTCGAAACAGAAAGCTTTTTTATCACAGGAAAAGAAATCAGCCGTCGACAACTTAACCGGCAGAATTTTTTTTTTTTTGAAAAAATCCCTAAGCCCCGGGGTCACAATTTCATCAAAAATCTGACTTTCGGCAATTCACTCAAAAATGGTGCCAAACGGGTGAAAATGCTCCACTGAAGGGTTTGGCGGTCGAAACAGAATTTTTTTTATCACAGGACAAGAAATCAGCCATCGACAACTTAACCGGCAGAAATTTTTTTTTGAAAAAATCCGTAAGCCCCGGGGTCACAATTTCATCAAAAATCTGACTTTCGGCAATTCACTCAAAAATGGTGCCAAACGGTTGCAAATGCTCCCCTGAAAGGTTTGGATGTCGAAACAGAAGTCTTTTTATCACAGGACAAGAAATCAGCCCTCGACAACTTAACCGGCTTAAATTTTTTTTTGAAAAAATCCGTAAGCCCCGGGGTCACAATTTCATCAAAAATCGGACTTTTGGGAATACACTCAAAAATGATGCCAAACGGTTGCAAATGCTCCCCTGAAAGGTTTCGCGGTCAAAACAGAAGGCTTTTTATCACAGGACAAGAAATCAGCCCTCGAGAACTTAACCGGCAGAATTTTTTTTTTGAAAAAATCCGTAAGCCCCGGGGTCACAATTTCATCAAAAATCTGACTTTCGGCAATTCACTCAAAAATGGTGCCAAACGGTTGCAAATGCTCCCCTGAAAGGTTTGGCGGTCGAAACAGAAAGCTTTTTTATCACAGGAAAAGAAATCAGCCGTCGACAACTTAACCGGCAGAAATTTTTTTTTTTGAAAAAATCCCTAAGCCCCGGGGTCACAATTTCATCAAAAATCTGACTTTCGGCAATTCACTCAAAAATGGTGCCAAACGGGTGAAAATGCTCCCCTGAAAGGTTTGGATGTCGAAACAGAAGTCTTTTTATCACAGGACTAGAAATCAGCCATCGACAACTTAACAGGCAGAATTTTTTTTTTGAAAAAATCCCTAAGCCCCGGGGTCACAATTTCATCAAAAATCTGACTTTCGACAATTCACTCAAAAATGGAGCTAAACGGTTTCAAATGTTCCCCTGAAAGGTTTGGCGGTCAAAACAGAAGGCTTTTTATCACAGGAAAAGAAATCAGCTGTCGACAGCTTAACCGGCAGAATTTTTTTTTAAAAAAAAAATCCCTAAGCCCCGAAAAATCTGACTTTTGGCAATTCACTCAAAAATGGTGCCAAACGGGTGAAAATGCTCCCCTGAAGGGTTTCGCGGTCGAAACAGAATTTTTTTTATCACAGTACAAGAAATCAGCCATCGACAAGTTAACCGGCAGAAATTTTTTTTTGAAAAAATCCCTAAGCCCCGGGGTCACAATTTCATCAAAAATCTGACTTTCGGCAATTCACTCAAAAATGGTGCCAAACGGGTGAAAATGCTCCCCTGAAGGGTTTGGCGGTCGAAACAGAAAGCTTTTTTATCACAGGAAAAGAAATCAGCCGTCGACAACTTAACCGGCAGAATTTTTTTTTTTTTTGAAAAAATCCCTAAGCCCCGGGGTCACAATTTCATCAAAAATCTGACTTTCGGCAATTCACTCAAAAATGGTGCCAAACGGGTGAAAATGCTCCACTGAAGGGTTTGGCGGTCGAAACAGAATTTTTTTTATCACAGGACAAGAAATCAGCCATCGACAACTTAACCGGCAGAAATTTTTTTTTGAAAAAATCCGTAAGCCCCGGGGTCACAATTTCATCAAAAATCTGACTTTCGGCAATTCACTCAAAAATGGTGCCAAACGGTTGCAAATGCTCCCCTGAAAGGTTTGGATGTCGAAACAGAAGTCTTTTTATCACAGGACTAGAAATCAGCCATCGACAACTTAACAGGCAGAATTTTTTTTTTGAAAAAATCCCTAAGCCCCGGGGTCACAATTTCATCAAAAATCTGACTTTCGGTAATTCACTCAAAAATGGAGCTAAACGGTTGCAAATGCTCCCCTGAAAGCTTTGGCGATCAAAACAGAAGGCTTTTTATCACAGGACAAGAAACCAGACCTCAACAAGTTAACCGGCAGAATTTTTTTTTTGAAAAAATCCGTAAGCCCCAGGGTCACAATTTCATCAAAAATCTGACTTTCGGCAATTCACTCAAAAATGGAGCTAAACGGTTGCACATGCTCCCCTGAAACGTTTGGATGTCGAAACAGAAGTCTTTTTATCACAGGACAAGAAATCAGTCCTCGACAACTTAACCGGCTTAAATTTTTTTTTGAAAAAATCCGTAAGCCCCGGTGTCACAATTTCATCAAAAATCGGACTTTCGGGAATACACTCAAAAACTGATGCCAAACGGGTGCAAATGCTCCCCTGAAAGGTTTGGCGGTCGAAACAGAAGTTTTTTTATCACAGGACAAGAAATCAGCCGTCGACTACTTCACCGGCAGAATTTTTTTTTTTTTGAAAAAATCCCTAAGCCCCGGGGTCACAATTTCATCAAAAATCTGACTTTCGGCAATTCACTCAAAAATGGTGCCAAACGGGTGAAAATGCTCCCCTGAAGGGTTTGGCGGTCGAAACAGAATTTTTTTTATCACAGGACAAGAAATCAGCCATCGACAACTTAACCGGCAGAAATTTTTTTTTGAAAAAATCCGTAAGCCCCGGGGTCACAATTTCATCAAAAATCTGACTTTCGGCAATTCACTCAAAAATGGTGCCAAACGGTTGCAAATGCTCCCCTGAAAGGTTTGGATGTCGAAACAGAAGTCTTTTTATCACAGGACAAGAAATCAGCCCTCGACAACTTAACCGGCTTAAATTTTTTTTTGAAAAAATCCGTAAGCCCCGGGGTCACAATTTCATCAAAAATCTGACTTTCGGCAATTCACTCAAAAATGGTGCCAAACGGTTGCAAATGCTCCCCTGAAAGGTTTGGATGTCGAAACAGAAGTCTTTTTATCACAGGACAAGAAATCAGCCCTCGACAACTTAACCGGCAGAATTTTTTTTTTGAAAAAATCCGTAAGCCCCGGGGTCACAATTTCATCAAAAATCGGACTTTCGGGAATACACTCAAAAATGATGCCAAACGGGTGCAAATGCTCCCCTGAAAGGTTTGGCGGTCGAAACAGAAAGCTTTTTTATCACAGGAAAAGAAATCAGCCGTCGACAACTTAACCGGCAGAATTTATTTTTTTTTTAAAAAAATCCCTAAGTCCCGGGGTCACAATTTCATCAAAAATCTGACTTTCGGCAATTCACTCAAAAATGGTGCCAAACGGGTGAAAATGCTCCCCTGAAGGGTTTGGCGGTCGAAACAGAATTTTTTTTATCACAGGACAAGAAATCAGCCCTCGACAAGTTAACCGGCAGAAATTTTTTTTTGAAAAAATCCGTAAGCCCCGGGGTCACAATTTCATCAAAAATCTGACTTTCGGCAATTCACTCAAAAATGGTGCCAAACGGTTGCAAATGCTCCCCTGAAAGGTTTGGATGTCGAAACAGAAGTCTTTTTATCACAGGACAAGAAATCAGCCCTCGACAACTTAACCGGCAGAATTTTTTTTTTGAAAAAATCCGTAAGCCCCGGGGTCACAATTTCATCAAAAATCGGAGTTTCGGGAATACACTCAAAAATGATGCCAAACGGGTGCAAATGCTCCCCTGAAAGGTTTGGCGGTCGAAACAGAAAGCTTTTTGATCACAGGAAAAGAAATCAGCCGTCGACAACTTAACCGGCAGAATTTTTTTTTTTTTTTAAAAAATCCCTAAGCCCCGGGGTCACAATTTCATCAAAAATCTGACTTTCGGCAATTCACTCAAAAATGGTGCCAAACGGGTGAAAATGCTCCCCTGAAGGGTTTGGCGGTCGAAACAGAATTTTTTTTATCACAGGACAAGAAATCAGCCCTCGACAAGTTAACCGGCAGAAATTTTTTTTTGAAAAAATCCGTAAGCCCCGGGGTCACAATTTCATCAAAAATCTGACTTTCGGCAATTCACTCAAAAATGGTGCCAAACGGTTGCAAATGCTCCCCTGAAAGGTTTGGATGTCGAAACAGAAGTCTTTTTATCACAGGACAAGAAATCAGCCCTCGACAATTTAACCGGCAGAATTTTTTTTTTGAAAAAATCCGTAAGCCCCGGGGTCACAATTTCATCAAAAATCGGACTTTCGGGAATACACTCAAAAATGATGCCAAACGGGTGCAAATGCTCCCCTGAAAGGTTTGGCGGTCGAAACAGAAAGCTTTTTTATCACAGGAAAAGAAATCAGACGTCGACAACTTAACCGGCAGAATTTTTTTTTTTTTGAAAAAATCCCTAAGCCCCGGGGTCACAATTTCATCAAAAATCTGACTTTCGGCAATTCACTCAAAAATGGTGCCAAACGGGTGAAAATGCTCCCCTGAAGGGTTTGGCGGTCGAAACAGAATTTTTTTTATCACAGGACAAGAAATCAGCCCTCGACAAGTTAACCGGCAGAAATTTTTTTTTGAAAAAATCCGTAAGCCCCGGGGTCACAATTTCATCAAAAATCTGACTTTCGACAATTCACTCAAAAATGGTGCCAAACGGTTGCAAATGCTCCCCTGAAAGGTTTGGATGTCGAAACAGAAGTCTTTTTATCACAGGACAAGAAATCAGCCCTCGACAACTTAACCGGCAGAATTTTTTTTTTGAAAAAATCCGTAAGCCCCGGGGTCACAATTTCATCAAAAATCGGACTTTCGGGAATACACTCAAAAATGATGCCAAACGGGTGCAAATGCTCCCCTGAAAGGTTTGGCGGTCGAAACAGAAAGCTTTTTTATCACAGGAAAAGAAATCAGCCGTCGACAACTTAACCGGCAGAATTTTTTTTTTTTTTGAAAAAATCCCTAAGCCCCGGGGTCACATTTTCATCAAAAATCTGACTTTCGGCAATTCACTCAAAAATGGTGCCAAACGGGTGAAAATGCTCCCCTGAAGGGTTTGGCGGTCGAAACAGAATTTTTTTTATCACAGGACAAGAAATCAGCCCTCGACAAGTTAACCGGCAGAAAGTTTTTTTTGAAAAAATCCCTAAGCCCCGGGGTCACAATTTCATCAAAAATCTGACTTTCGGCAATTCACTCAAAAATGGTGCCAAACGGGTGAAAATGCTCCCCTGAAGGGTTTGGCGGTCGAAACAGAATTTTTTTTATCACAGGACAAGAAATCAGCCCTCGACAAGTTAACCGGCAGAAAGTTTTTTTTGAAAAAATCCGTAAGCCCCGGGGGTCACAATTTCATCAAAAATCTGACTTTCGGCAATTCACTCAAAAATGGTGCCAAACGGTTGCAAATGCTCCCCTGAAAGGTTTGGATGTCGAAACAGAAGTCTTTTTATCACAGGACAAGAAATCAGCCCTCGACAACTTAACCGGCAGAATTTTTTTTTTGAAAAAATCCGTAAGCCCCGGGGTCACAATTTCATCAAAAATCTGACTTTCGACAATTCACTCAAAAATGGAGCTAAACGGTTGCAAATGTTCCCCTGAAAGGTTTGGCGGTCAAAACAGAAGGCTTTTTATCACAGGAAAAGAAATCAGCCGTCGACAGCTTAACCGGCAGAATTTTTTTTTTTGAAAAAATCCCTAAGCCCCGAAAAATCTGACTTTTGGCAATTCACTCAAAAATGGTGCCAAACGGGTGAAAATGCTCCCCTGAAGGGTTTGGCGGTCGAAACAGAATTTTTTTTATCACAGTACAAGAAATCAGCCATCGACAAGTTAACCGGCAGAAATTTTTTTTTGAAAAAATCCCTAAGCCCCGGGGTCACAATTTCATCAAAAAGCTGACTTTCGGCAATTCACTCAAAAATGGTGCCAAACGGGTGAAAATGCTCCCCTGAAAGGTTTGGATGTCGAAACAGAAGTCTTTTTATAACAGGACAAGAAATCAGCCCTCGACAACTTAACCGGCTTAAATTTTTTTTTGAAAAAATCCGTAAGCCCCGGGGTCACAATTTCATCAAAAATCGGACTTTCGGGAATACACTCAAAAATGATGCCAAACGGGTGCAAATGCTCCCCTGAAAGGTTTGGCGGTCGAAACAGAAAGCTTTTTTATCACAGGAAAAGAAATCAGCCGTCGACAACTTAACCGGCAGAATTTTTTTTTTTGAAAAAATCCCTAAGCCCCGAAAAATCTGACTTTCGGCAATTCACTCAAAAATGGTGCCAAACGGTTGCAAATGCTCCCCTGAAAGGTTTGGCGGTCGAAACAGAAAGCTTTTTTATCACAGGAAAAGAAATCAGCCGTCGACAACTTAACCGGCAGAATTTTTTTTTTTGAAAAAATCCCTAAGCCCCGAAAAATCTGACTTTCGGCAATTCACTCAAAAATGGTGCCAAACGGTTGCAAATGCTCCCCTGAAAGGTTTGGCGGTCGAAACAGAAAGCTTTTTTATCACAGGAAAAGAAATCAGCCGTCGACAACTTAACCGGCAGAATTTTTTTTTTTTTGAAAAAATCCCTAAGCCCCGGGGTCACAATTTCATCAAAAATCTGACTTTCGGCAATTCACTCAAAAATGGTGCCAAACGGGTGAAAATGCTCCCCTGAAGGGTTTGGCGGTCGAAACAGAATTTTTTTTATCACAGGACAAGAAATCAGCCATCGACAACTTAACCGGCAGAAATTTTTTTTTGAAAAAATCCGTAAGCCCCGGGGTCACAATTTCATCAAAAATCTGACTTTCGGCAATTCACTCAAAAATGGTGCCAAACGGTTGCAAATGCTCCCCTGAAAGGTTTGGATGTCGAAACAGAAGTCTTTTTATCACAGGACAAGAAATCAGCCCTCGACAACTTAACCGGCAGAATTTTTTTTTTAAAAAAAATCCCTAAGCCCCGGGGTCACAATTTCATCAAAAATCTGACTTTCGACAATTCACTCAAAAATGGAGCTAAACGGTTGCAAATGTTCCCCTGAAAGGTTTGGCGGTCAAAACAGAAGGCTTTTTATCACAGGAAAAGAAATCAGCCGTCGACAGCTTAACCGGCAGAATTTTTTTTTTTGAAAAAATCCCTAAGCCCCGAAAAATCTGACTTTTGGCAATTCACTCAAAAATGGTGCCAAACGGGTGAAAATGCTCCCCTGAAGGGTTTGGCGGTCGAAACAGAATTTTTTTTATCACAGTACAAGAAATCAGCCATCGACAAGTTAACCGGCAGAAATTTTTTTTTGAAAAAATCCCTAAGCCCCGGGGTCACAATTTCATCAAAAAGCTGACTTTCGGCAATTCACTCAAAAATGGTGCCAAACGGGTGAAAATGCTCCCCTGAAGGGTTTGGCGGTCGAAACAGAAAGATTTTTTATCACAGGACAAGAAATCAGCCCTCGACAACTTAACCGGCAGAATTTTTCTTTTTTTGAAAAAATCCCTAAGCCCCGGGGTCACAATTTCATCAAAAATCTGACTTTCGGCAATTCACTCAAAAATGGTGCCAAACGGGTGAAAATGCTCCCCTGAAGGGTTTGGCGGTCGAAACAGAATTTTTTTTATCACAGGACAAGAAATCAGCCATCGACAACTTAACCGGCAGAAATTTTTTTTTGAAAAAATCCGTAAGCCCCGGGGTCACAATTTCATCAAAAATCTGACTTTCGGCAATTCACTCAAAAATGGTGCCAAACGTTTGCAAATGCTCCCCTGAAAGGTTTGGATGTCGAAACAGAAGTCTTTTTATCACAGGACTAGAAATCAGCCATCGACAACTTAACAGGCAGAATTTTTTTTTTGAAAAAATCCCTAAGCACCGTGGTCACAATTTCATCAAAAATCTGACTTTCTGTAATTCACTCAAAAATGGAGGTAAACGGTTGCAAATGCTCCCCTGAAACGTTTGGATGTCGAAACAGAAGTCTTTTTATCACAGGACAAGAAATCAGCCCTCGACAACTTAACCGGCTTAAATTTTTTTTTGAAAAAATCCGTAAGCCCCGGTGTCACAATTTTATCAAAAATCGGACTTTCGGGAATACACTCAAAAACTGATGCCAAACGGGTGCAAATGCTCCCCTGAAAGGTTTGGCGGTCGAAACAGAAGTTTTTTTATCACAGGACAAGAAATCAGCCCTCGACAACTTAACCGGCAGAATTTTTTTTTTGAAAAAATCCGTAAGCCCCGGGGTCACAATTTCATCAAAAATCGGACTTTCGGGAATACACTCAAAAATGGTGCCAAACGGGTGAAAATGCTCCCCTGAAGGGTTTGGCGGTCGAAACAGAATTTTTTTTATCACAGGACAAGAAATCAGCCATCGACAACTTAACCGGCAGAAATTTTTTTTTGAAAAAATCCGTAAGCCCCGGGGTCACAATTTCATCAAAAATCTGACTTTCGGCAATTCACTCAAAAATGGTGCCAAACGGTTGCAAATGCTCCCCTGAAAGGTTTGGATGTCGAAACAGAAGTCTTTTTATCACAGGACAAGAAATCAGCCCTCGACAACTTAACCGGCAGAAATTTTTTTTTGAAAAAATCCGTAAGCCCGGGGGTCACAATTTCATCAAAAATCTGACTTTCGGCAATTCACTCAAAATGGTGCCAAACGGTTGCAAATGCTCCCCTGAAGGGTTTGGCGGTCGAAACAGAAATCTTTTTTATCACAGGAAAAGAAATCAGCCGTCGACAACTTAACCGGCAGAATTTTTTTTTTTTTGAAAAAATCCCTAAGCCCCGGGGTCACAATTTCATCAAAAATCTGACTTTCAGCAATTCACTCAAAAATGGTGCCAAACGGGTGAAAATGCTCCCCTGAAGGGTTTGGCGGTCGAAAAAGAATTTTTTTTATCACAGGACAAGAAATCAGCCATCGACAACTTAACCGGCAGAAATTTTTTTTTGAAAAAATCCGTAAGCCCCGGGGTCACAATTTCATCAAAAATCTGACTTTCGGTAATTCACTCAAAAATGGAGCTAAACGGTTGCAAATGCTCCCCTGAAAGCTTTGGCGATCAAAACAGAAGGCTTTTTATCACCGGACAAGAAACCAGACCTCGACAAGTTAACCGGCAGAATTTTTTTTTTTGAAAAAATCCGTAAGCCCCGGTGTCACAATTTCATCAAAAATCGGACTTTCGGGAATACACTCAAAAACTGATGCCGAACGGGTGCAAATGCTCCCCTGAAAGGTTTGGCGGTCGAAACAGAAGTTTTTTTATCACAGGACAAGAAATCAGCCCTCGAAAACTTAACCGGCAGAAATTTTTTTTTGAAAAAATCCGTAAGCCCCGGGGTCACAATTTCATCAAAAATCGGACTTTCGGGAATACACTCAAAAATGATGCCAAACGGGTGCAAATGCTCCCCTGAAAGGTTTGGCGGTCAAAACAGAAGGCTTTTTATCACAGGACAAGAAATCAGCCCTCGAGAACTTAACCGGCAGAATTTTTTTTTTGAAAAAATCCGTAAGCCCCGGGGTCACAATTTCATCAAAAATCTGACTTTCGGCAATTCACTCAAAAATGGTGCCAAACGGGTGAAAATGCTCCCCTGAAGGGTTTGGCGGTCGAAACAGAACTTTTTTTATCACAGGACAAGAAATCAGCCATCGACAACTTAACCGGCAGAAATTTTTTTTTGAAAAAATCCGTAAGCCCCGGGGTCACAATTTCATCAAAAATCTGACTTTCGGCAATTCACTCAAAAATGGTGCCAAACGGTTGCAAATGCTCCCCTGAAAGGTTTGGATGTAGAAACAGAAGTCTTTTTATCACAGGACAAGAAATCAGCCCTCGACAACTTAACCGGCTTAAATTTTTTTTTGAAAAAATCCGTAAGCCCCGGGGTCACAATTTCATCAAAAATCGGACTTTCGGGAATACACTCAAAAATGATGCCAAACGGGTGCAAATGCTCCCCTGAAAGGTTTGGCGGTCGAAACAGAAAGCTTTTTTATCACAGGAAAAGAAATCAGCCGTCGACAACTTAACCGGCAGAATTTTTTTTTTTTGAAAAAATCCCTAAGCCCCGGGGTCACAATTTCATCAAAAATCTGACTTTCGGCAATTCACTCAAAAATGGTGCCTAACGGGTGAAAATGCTCCCCTGAAGGGTTTGGCGGTCGAAACAGAATTTTTTTTATCACAGGACAAGAAATCAGCCCTCGACAAGTTAACCGGCAGAAATTTTTTTTTGAAAAAATCCGTAAGCCCCGGGGTCACAATTTCATCAAAAATCTGACTTTCGGCAATTCACTCAAAAATGGTGCCAAACGGTTGCAAATGCTCCCCTGAAAGGTTTGGATGTCGAAACAGAAGTCTTTTTATCACAGGACAAGAAATCAGCCCTCGACAACTTAACCGGCAGAATTTTTTTTTTGAAAAAATCCCTAAGCCCCGGGGTCACAATTTCATCAAAAATCTGACTTTCGACAATTCACTCAAAAATGGAGCTAAACGGTTGCAAATGTTCCCCTGAAAGGTTTGGCGGTCAAAACAGAAGGCTTTTTATCACAGGAAAAGAAATCAGCCGTCGACAGCTTAACCGGCAGAATTTTTTTTTTTGAAAAAATCCCTAAGCCCCGAAAAATCTGACTTTTGGCAATTCACTCAAAAATGGAGCCAAACGGGTGAAAATGCTCCCCTGAAGGGTTTCGCGGTCGAAACAGAATTTTTTTAATCACAGTACAAGAAATCAGCCATCGACAAGTTAACCGGCAGAAATTTTTTTTTGAAAAAATCCCTAAGCCCCGGGGTCACAATTTCATCAAAAATCTGACTTTCGGCAATTCACTCAAAAATGGAGCTAAACGGTTGCAAATGCTCCCCTGAAACGTTTGGATGTCGAAACAGAAGTCTTTTTATCACAGGACATGAAATCAGCCCTTGACAACTTAACCGGCTTAAAATTTTTTTTTGAAAAAATCCGTAAGCCCCGGGGTCACAATTCCATCAAAAATCTGACTTTCGACAATTCACTCAAAAATGGAGCTAAACGGTTGCAAATGCTCCCCTGAAAGGTTTGGAGGTCGAAACAGAAGGCTTTTTATCACAGGACAAGAAATCAGCCCTCGACAACTTAACCGGCAGAATTTTATTTTAAAAAAAAATCCGTAAGCCCCGGGGTCACAATTTCATCAAAAATCTGACTTTCGGCAATTCACTCAAAAACTGATGCCAAACGGGTGCAAATGCTCCCCTGAAAGGTTTGGCGGTCGAAACAGAAGTTTTTTTATCACAGGACAAGAAATCAGCCCTCGACAACTTAACCGGCAGAAATTTTTTTTTTGAAAAAATCCGTAAGCCCCGGGGTCACAATTTCATCAAAAATCTGACTTTCGGGAATACACTCAAAAATGGTGCCAAACGGGTGAAAATGCTCCCCTGAAAGGTTTGGCGGTCGAAACAGAAAGCTTTTTTATCACAGGAAAAGAAATCAGCCGTCGACAACTTAACCGGCAGAATTTTTTTTTTTGAAAAAATCCCTAAGCCCCGAAAAATCTGACTTTCGGCAATTCTCTCAAAAATGGTGCCAAACGGTTGCAAATGCTCCCCTGAAAGGTTTGGCGGTCGAAACAGAAAGCTTTTTTATCACAGGAAAAGAAATCAGCCGTCGACAACTTAACCGGCAGAATTTTTTTTTTTTTGAAAAAATCCCTAAGCCCCGGGGTCACAATTTCATCAAAACTCTGACTTTCGGCAATTCACTCAAAAATGGAGCTAAACGGTTGCAAATGCTCCCCTGAAAGGTTTGGCGGTCGAAACAGAAGGCTTTTTATCACAGGACAAGAAATCAGCCCTCGACAACTTAACCGGCTTAAAAAATTTTTTTGAAAAAATCCGTAAGCCCCGGGGTCACAATTTCATCAAAAATCGTACTTTTGGCAATTCACTCAAAAATGGTACCAAACGGGTGAAAATTTTTATCACAGGACAAGAAATCAGCCATCGACAAGTTAACAGGCAGAATTTTTTTATTTGAAAAAATCCCTAAGCCCCGAAAAATCTGACTTTTGGCAATTCACTCAAAAATGGTACCAAACGGTTGCAAATGCTCCGCTGAAAGGTTTGGCGGTCGAAACAGAAAGCTTTTTTTATCACAGGACAAGAAATCAGCCCTCGACAACTTAAAAGGCAGAATTTTTTTTTTGAAAAAATCCCTAAGCCCCGGGGTCACAATTTCATCAAAAATCTGACTTTCGACAATTCACTCAAAAATGGAGCTAAACGGTTGCAAATGCTCCCCTGAAAGGTTTGGCGGTCAAAACAGAAGGCTTTTTATCACAGGACAAGAAATCAGCCCTCGACAACTTAACCGGCAGATTTTTTTTTTTGGAAAAATCCGTAATCCCCTAGGTCACAATTTCATCAAAAATCTGACTTTCGGCAATTCACTCAAAATTGTGCCAAACGGTTTGAAATACTCCCCTGAAACGTTTGGATGTCGAAACACAAGTCTTTTTATCACAGGACAAGAATTCAGCCCTCGACAACTTAACCTGCTTAAAAAATTTTTTGAAAAAATCCATAAGCCCCGGGGTCACAATTTCATCAAAAATCGGACTTCCGGGTATTCACTCAAAAATGGTGCCAAACGGGTGAAAATGCTCCCCTGAAGGGTTTGGCGGTCGAAACAGAATTTTTTTTATCACAGGACAAGAAATCAGCCATCGACAAGTTAACCGGCAGAATTTATTTTTTGAAAAAATCCGTAAGCCCCGGGGTCACGATTTCATCAAAAATCTGACTTTCGGCAATTCACTCAAAAATGGAGCTAAACGGTTGCAAATGCTCCCCTGAAACGTTTGGATGTCGAAACAGAAGTCTTTTTATCACAGGACAAGAAATCAGCCCTCGACAACTTAACCGGCAGAAATTTTTTTTTGAAAAAATCCGTAAGCCCCGGGGTCACAATTTCATCAAAAATCGGACTTTCGGGAATTCACTCAAAAATGATGCCAAATGGGTGCAAATGCTCCCCTGAAAGGTTTGGCGGTCGAAACAGAAGTTTTTTTATCACAGGACAAGAAATCAGCCATCGACAACTTAACAGGCAGAATTTTTTTTTTGAAAAAATCCGTAAGCCCCGGGGTCACGATTTCATCAAAAATCTGACTTTCGACAATTCACTCAAAAATGGAGCTAAACGGTTGCAAATGCTCCCCTGAAAGGTTTGGACGTCGAAATAGAAGTCTTTTTATCACAGGACAAGAAATCAGCCATCGACAACTTAACCGGCTTAAATTTTTTTTTGAAAAAATCCGTAAGCCCCGGGGTCACAATTTCATCAAAAATCTGACTTTCGGCAATTCACTCAAAAATGGAGATAAACGGTTGCAAATGCTCCCCTGAAGGGTTTGGCGGTCGAAACAGAAGTTTTTTTATCACAGGACAAGAAATCAGCCATCGACAACTTAACAGGCAGATTTTTTTTTTTGAAAAAATCTGTAAGCCCCGGGGTCACAATTTCATCAAAAATCTGACTTTCGACAATTCACTCAAAAATGGATCTAAACGGTTGCAAATGCTCCCCTGAAGGGTTTGGCGGTCAAAACAGAATTTTTTTTATCACAGGACAAGAAATCAGCCCTCGACAACTTAACCGGCAGAAATTTTTTTTTGAAAAAATCCCTAAGCCCCGGGGTCACAATTTCATCAAAAATCTGACTTTCGGCAATTCACTCAAAAATGGTGCCAAACGGGTGCAAATGCTCCCCTTAACAGTTTGGCGGTCGAAACAGAAGTTTTTTTATCACAGGACAAGAAATCAGCCATCGACAACTTAACGGGCAGAAATTTTTTTTTGAAAAAATCCGTAAGCCCCGGGGTCACAATTTCATCAAAAATCTGACTTTCGACAATTCACTCAAAAATGGAGCTAAACGGTTGCAAATGCTCCCCTGAAAGGTTTGGCGGTCGAAACAGAAGGCTTTTTATCACAGGACAAGAAATCAGCCCTCGACAACTTAACCGGTAGATTTTTTTTTTTGAAAAAATCTGTAATCCCCTAGGGTCACAATTTCATCAAAAATCTGACTTTCGGCAATTCAATCAAAAATGGAGCGAAACGGTTGCAAATGCTCCCCTGAAACGTTTGGATGTCGAAACAGAAGTCTTTTTATCACAGGACAAGAAATCAGCCCTCGACAACTTAACCGGCTTAAAGTTTTTTTTGAAAAAATCCGTAAGCACCGGGGTCACAATTTCATCAAAAATCGGACTTTCGGGAATACACTCAAAAATGATGCCAAACGGGTGCAAATGCTCCCCTGAAAGGTTTGGCGGTCGAAACAGAAGTTTTTTTATCACAGGACAAGAAATCAGCCCTCGACAACTTAACCGGCTTAAATTTTTTTTTGAAAAAATCCGTAAGCCCCGGTGTCACAATTTCATCAAAAATCGGACTTTCGGGAATACACTCAAAAACTGATGCCAAACGGGTGCAAATGCTCCCCTGAAAGGTTTGGCGGTCGAAACAGAAGTTTTTTTATCACAGGACAAGAAATCAGCCCTCGACAACTTAACCGGCAGAAATTTTTTTTTGAAAAAATCCGTAAGCCCCGGGGTCACAATTTCATCAAAATTCGGACTTTCGGCAATTCACTCAAAAATGGTGCCAAACGGTTGCAAATGCTCCCCTGAAAGGTTTGGATGTCGAAACAGAAGTCTTTTTATCACAGGACAAGAAATCAGCCCTCGACAACTTAACCGGCAGAATTTTATTTTTAAAAAAATCCGTAAGCCCCGGGGTCACAATTTCATCAAAAATCTGACTTTCGGCAATTCACTCAAAAATGGTGCCAAACGGGTGCAAATGCTCCCCTGAACAGTTTGGCGGTCGAAACAGAAGTTTTTTTATCACAGGACAAGAAATCAGCCATCGACAACTTGACCGGCAGAAATTTTTTTTTGAAAAAATCCGTAAGCCCCGGGGTCACAATTCCATCAAAAATCTGACTTTCGACAATTCACTCAAAAATGGAGCTAAACGGTTGCAAATGCTCCCCTGAAAGGTTTGGCGGTCAAAACAGAAGGCTTTTTCTCACAGGACAAGAAAGCAGCCCTCGACAACTTAACCGGCAGAATTTTTTTTTTGAAAAAATCCCTAAGCCCCGGGGTCACAATTTCATCAAAAATCTGACTTTCGGCAATTCACTCAAAAATGGTGCCAAACGGGTGAAAATGCTCCGCTGAAAGGGTTGGCGGTCGAAACAGAAAGCTTTTTTATCACAGGAAAAGAAATCAGCCGTCGACAACTTAACCAGCAGAATTTTTTTTTTGAAAAAATCCCTAAGCCCCGGGGTCACAATTTCATCAAAAATCTGACTTTCGACAATTCACTCAAAAATGGAGCTAAACGGTTGCAAATGCTCCCCTGAAAGGTTTGGCGGTCAAAACAGAAGGCTTTTTATCACAGGACAAGAAATCAGCCCTCCACAACTTAACCGGCAGATTTTTTTTTTTGGAAAAATCCGTAATCCCCTAGGTCACAATTTCATCAAAAATCTGACTTTCGGCAATTCACTCAAAATTGTGCCAAACGGTTTGAAATGCTCCTCTGAAACGTTTGGATGTCGAAACACAAGTCTTTTTATCACAGGACAAGAAATCAGCCCTCGACAACTTAACCGGCTTAAAAATTTTTTTGAAAAAATCCATAAGCCCCGGGGTCACAATTTCATCAAAAATCGGACTTCCGGGTATTCACTCAAAAATGGTGCCAAACGGGTGAAAATGCTCCCCTGAAGGGTTTGGCGGTCGAAACAGAAGTTTTTTTATCACAGGACAAGAAATCAGCCATCGACAACTTAACAGGCAGATTTTTTTTTTTGAAAAAATCCGTAAGCCCCGGGGTCACAATTTCATCAAAAATCGGACTTCCGGGAATTCACTCAAAAATGGTGCCAAACGGGTGAAAATGCTCCCCTGAAGGGTTTGGCGGTCGAAACAGAAGTTTTTTTTATCACAGGACAAGAAATCAGCCCTCGACAACTTAACAGGCAGAATTTTTTTTTTGAAAAAATCCGTAAGCCCCGGGGTCACAATTCCATCAAAAATCTGACTTTCGACAATTCACTCAAAAATGGAGCTAAACGGTTGCAAATGCTCCCCTGAAAGGTTTGGAGGTCGAAACAGAAGTTTTTTTATCACAGGACAAGAAATCAGCCATCGACAACTTAACGGGCAGAAATTTTTTTTTGAAAAAATCCGTAAGCCCCGGGGTCACAATTTCATCAAAAATCGGACTTTCGGGAATACACTCAAAAATGATGCCAAACGGGTGCAAATGCTCCCCTGAAAGGTTTGGCGGTCGAAACAGAAAGCTTTTTTATCACAGGAAAAGAAATCAGCCGTCGAGTACTTAACCGGCAGAATTTTTTTTTTTTGAAAAAATCCGTAAGCCCCGGTGTCACAATTTCATCAAAAATCGGACTTTCGGGAATACACTCAAAAACTGATGCCAAACGGGTGCAAATGCTCCCCTGAAAGGTTTGGCGGTCGAAACAGAAGTTTTTTTATCACAGGACAAGAAATCAGCCCTCGACAACTTAACCGGCAGAAATTTTTTTTTGAAAAAATCCGTAAGCCCCGGGGTCACAATTTCATCAAAAATCGGACTTTCGGGAATACACTCAAAAATGATGCCAAACGGGTGCAAATGCTCCCCTGAAAGGTTTGGCGGTCGAAACAGAAAGCTTTTTTATCACAGGAAAAGAAATCAGCCGTCGACTACTTAACCGGCAGAATTTTTTTTTAAAAAAAAAATCCCTAAGCCCCGGGGTCACAATTTCATCAAAAATCTGACTTTCGGCAATTCACTCAAAAATGGTGCCAAACGGGTGAAAATGCTCCCCTGAAGGGTTTGGCGGTCGAAACAGAATTTTTTTTATCACAGGACAAGAAATCAGCCATCGACAACTTAACCGGCAGAAATTTTTTTTTGAAAAAATCCGTAAGCCCCGGGGTCACAATTTCATCAAAAATCTGACTTTCGGCAATTCACTCAAAAATGGTGCCAAACGGTTGCAAATGCTCCCCTGAAAGGTTTGGATGTCGAAACAGAAGTCTTTTTATCACAGGACAAGAAATCAGCCCTCGACAACTTAACCGGCTTAAATTTTTTTTTGAAAAAATCCGTAAGCCCCGGGGTCACAATTTCATCAAAAATCGGACTTTCGGGAATACACTCAAAAATGATGCCAAACGGGTGAAAATGCTCCCCTGAAAGGTTTGGCGGTCGAAACAGAAAGCTTTTTTATCACAGGAAAAGAAATCAGCCGTCGACAACTTAACCGGCAGAATTTTTTTTTTTGAAAAAATCCCTAAGCCCCGAAAAATCTGACTTTCGGCAATTCACTCAAAAATGGTGCCAAACGGTTGCAAATGCTCCCCTGAAAGGTTTGGCGGTCGAAACAGAAAGCTTTTTTATCACAGGAAAAGAAATCAGCCGTCGACAACTTAACCGGCAGAATTTTTTTTTTTTTGAAAAAATCCCTAAGCCCCGGGGTCACAATTTCATCAAAAATCTGACTTTCGGCAATTCACTCAAAAATGGTGCCAAACGGGTGAAAATGCTCCCCTGAAGGGTTTGGCGGTCGAAACAAAATTTTTTTTATTACACGACAAGAAATCAGCCATCGACAAGTTAACCGGCAGAAATTTTTTTTTGAAAAAATCCGTAAGCCCCGGGGTCACAATTTCATCAAAAATCGGACTTCCGGGAATTCACTCAAAAATGGTGCCAAACGGGTGAAAATGCTCCCCTGAAGGGTTTGGCGGTCGAAACAGAAGTTTTTTTTATCACAGGACAAGAAATCAGCCCTCGACAACTTAACAGGCAGAATTTTTTTTTTGAAAAAATCCCTAAGCCCCGGGGTCACAATTTCATCAAAAATCTGACTTTCGGCAATTCACTCAAAAATGGTGCCAAACGGGTGCAAATGCTCCCCTGAAAGGTTTGGAGGTCGAAACAGAAGTTTTTTTATCACAGGACAAGAAATCAGCCATCGACAACTTAACGGGCAGAAATTTTTTTTTGAAAAAATCCGTAAGCCCCGGGGTCACAATTTCATCAAAAATCGGACTTTCGGGAATACACTCAAAAATGATGCCAAACGGGTGCAAATGCTCCCCTGAAAGGTTTGGCGGTCGAAACAGAAAGCTTTTTTATCACAGGAAAAGAAATCAGCCGTCGAGTACTTAACCGGCAGAATTTTTTTTTTTTGAAAAAATCCCTAAGCCCCGGGGTCACAATTTCATCAAAAATCTGACTTTCGGCAATTCACTCAAAAATGGTGCCAAACGGGTGAAAATGCTCCCCTGAAGGGTTTGGCGGTCGAAACAAAAAATTTTTTATTACAGGACAAGAAATCAGCCATCGACAACTTAACCGGCAGAAATTTTTTTTTGAAAAAATCCGGAAACCCCCGGGTCTCAATTTCACCAAAAATCTGACTTTCGTCAATTCACTCCAAAATGGTGCCAAACGGTTGCAAATGCTCCCCTGAAAGGTTTGGATGTCGAAACAGAAGTCTTTTTATCACAGGACAAGAAATCAGCCCTCGACAACTTAACCGGCAGAATTTTTTTTTTTGAAAAAATCCGTAAGCCCCAGGGTCACAATTTCATCAAAAATCTGACTTTCGACAATTCACTCAAAAATGGAGCTAAACGGTTGCAAATGCTCCCCTGAAAGGTTTGGCGGTCGAAACAGAAAGCTTTTTTATCACAGGAAAAGAAATCAGCCGTCGACAACTTAACCGGCAGAATTTTTTTTTTTTGAAAAAATCCCTAAGCCCTGAAAAATCTGACTTTTGGCAATTCACTCAAAAATGGTGCCAAACGGGTGAAAATGCTCCCCTGAAGGGTTTGGCGGTCGAAACAGAAGTTTTTTTATCACAGGACAAGAAATCAGCCATCGACAAGTTAACCGGCAGAATTTTTTTTTTGAAAACATCCGTAAGCCCCGGGGTCACGATTTCATCAAAAATCTGACTTTCGACAATTCACTCAAAAATGGAGCTAAACGGTTGCAAATGCTCCCCTGAACCGTTTGGATGGCGAAACAGAAGTCTTTTTATCACAGGACAAGAAATCACCCCTCGACAACTTAACCGGCTTAAATTTTTTTTTGAAAAAATCCGTAAGCCCCGGGGTCACAATTTCATCAAAAATCTGACTTTCGGCAATTCACTCAAAAATGGAGCTAAACGGTTGCAAATGCTCCCCTGAAATGTTTGGCGGTCGAAACAGAAGGCTTTTTATCACAGGACAAGAAATCAGCCCTCGACAACTGAACCGGCTTAAAATTTTTTTTTGAAAAAATCCGAAAGCCCCGGGGTCACAATTTCATCAAAAATCGTACTTTTGGCAATTCACTCAAAAATGGTACCAAACGGGTGAAAATTTTTATCACAGGACAAGAAATCAGCCATCGACAAGTTAACCGGCAGAAATTTTTTTTTGAAAAAATCCGTAAGCCCCGGGGTCACAATTTCATCAAAAATCGGACTTCCGGGAATTCACTCAAAAATGGTGCCAAACGGGTGAAAATGCTCCCCTGAAGGGTTTGGCGGTCGAAACAGAAGTTTTTTTATCACAGGACAAGAAATCAGCCCTCGACAACTTAACCGGCTTAAATTTTTTTTTGAAAAAATCCGTAAGCCCCGGTGTCACAATTTCATCAAAAATCGGACTTTCGGGAATACACTCAAAAACTGATGCCAAACGGGTGCAAATGCTCCCCTGAAAGGTTTGGCGGTCGAAACAGAAGTTTTTTTATCACAGGACAAGAAATCAGCCCTCGACAACTTAGCCGGCAGAAATTTTTTTTTGAAAAAATCCGTAAGCCCCGGGGTCACAATTTCATCAAAAATCGGACTTTCGGGAATACACTCAAAAATGATGCCAAACGGGTGCAAATGCTCCCCTGAAAGGTTTGGCGGTCGAAACAGAAAGCTTTTTTATCACAGGAAAAGAAATCAGCCGTCGACTACTTAACCGGCAGAATTTTTTTTTTAAAAAAAAATCCCTAAGCCCCGGGGTCACAATTTCATCAAAAATCTGACTTTCGGCAATTCACTCAAAAATGGTGCCAAACGGGTGAAAATGCTCCCCTGAAGGGTTTGGCGGTCGAAACAGAATTTTTTTTATCACAGGACAAGAAATCAGCCATCGACAACTTAACCGGCAGAAATTTTTTTTTGAAAAAATCCGTAAGCCCCGGGGTCACGATTTCATCAAAAATCTGACTTTCGGCAATTCACTCAAAAATGGAGCTAAACGGTTGCAAATGCTCCCCTGAAATGTTTGGCGGTCGAAACAGAAGGCTTTTTATCACAGGACAAGAAATCAGCCCTCGACAACTGAACCGGCTTAAAATTTTTTTTTGAAAAAATCCGAAAGCCCCGGGGTCACAATTTCATCAAAAATCGTACTTTTGGCAATTCACTCAAAAATGGTACCAAACGGGTGAAAATTTTTATCACAGGACAAGAAATCAGCCATCGACAAGTTAACCGGCAGAAATTTTTTTTTGAAAAAATCCGTTAGCCCCGGGGTCACAATTTCATCAAAAATCGGACTTCCGGGAATTCACTCAAAAATGGTGCCAAACGGGTGAAAATGCTCCCCTGAAGGGTTTGGCGGTCGAAACAGAAGTTTTTTTATCACAGGACAAGAAATCAGCCCTCGACAACTTAACCGGCTTAAATTTTTTTTTGAAAAAATCCGTAAGCCCCGGTGTCACAATTTCATCAAAAATCGGACTTTCGGGAATACACTCAAAAACTGATGCCAAACGGGTGCAAATGCTCCCCTGAAAGGTTTGGCGGTCGAAACAGAAGTTTTTTTATCACAGGACAAGAAATCAGCCCTCGACAACTTAACCGGCAGAAATTTTTTTTTGAAAAAATCCGTAAGCCCCGGGGTCACAATTTCATCAAAAATCGGACTTTCGGGAATACACTCAAAAATGATGCCAAACGGGTGCAAATGCTCCCCTGAAAGGTTTGGCGGTCGAAACAGAAAGCTTTTTTATCACAGGAAAAGAAATCAGCCGTCGACTACTTAACCGGCAGAATTTTTTTTTAAAAAAAAAATCCCTAAGCCCCGGGGTCACAATTTCATCAAAAATCTGACTTTCGGCAATTCACTCAAAAATGGTGCCAAACGGGTGAAAATGCTCCCCTGAAGGGTTTGGCGGTCGAAACAGAATTTTTTTTATCACAGGACAAGAAATCAGCCATCGACAACTTAACCGGCAGAAATTTTTTTTTGAAAAAATCCGTAAGCCCCGGGGTCACAATTTCATCAAAAATCTGACTTTCGGCAATTCACTCAAAAATGGTGCCAAACGGTTGCAAATGCTCCCCTGAAAGGTTTGGATGTCGAAACAGAAGTCTTTTTATCACAGGACAAGAAATCAGCCCTCGACAACTTAACCGGCTTAAATTTTTTTTTGAAAAAATCCGTAAGCCCCGGGGTCACAATTTCATCAAAAATCGGACTTTCGGGAATACACTCAAAAATGATGCCAAACGGGTGAAAATGCTCCCCTGAAAGGTTTGGCGGTCGAAACAGAAAGCTTTTTTATCACAGGAAAAGAAATCAGCCGTCGACAACTTAACCGGCAGAATTTTTTTTTTTGAAAAAATCCCTAAGCCCCGAAAAATCTGACTTTCGGCAATTCACTCAAAAATGGTGCCAAACGGTTGCAAATGCTCCCCTGAAAGGTTTGGCGGTCGAAACAGAAAGCTTTTTTATCACAGGAAAAGAAATCAGCCGTCGACAACTTAACCGGCAGAATTTTTTTTTTTTTGAAAAAATCCCTAAGCCCCGGGGTCACAATTTCATCAAAAATCTGACTTTCGGCAATTCACTCAAAAATGGTGCCAAACGGGTGAAAATGCTCCCCTGAAGGGTTTGGCGGTCGAAACAAAATTTTTTTTATTACACGACAAGAAATCAGCCATCGACAAGTTAACCGGCAGAAATTTTTTTTTGAAAAAATCCGTAAGCCCCGGGGTCACAATTTCATCAAAAATCGGACTTCCGGGAATTCACTCAAAAATGGTGCCAAACGGGTGAAAATGCTCCCCTGAAGGGTTTGGCGGTCGAAACAGAAGTTTTTTTTATCACAGGACAAGAAATCAGCCCTCGACAACTTAACAGGCAGAATTTTTTTTTTGAAAAAATCCGTAAGCCCCGGGGTCACAATTCCATCAAAAATCTGACTTTCGACAATTCACTCAAAAATGGAGCTAAACGGTTGCAAATGCTCCCCTGAAAGGTTTGGAGGTCGAAACAGAAGGCTTTTTATCACAGGACAAGAAATCAGCCCTCGACAACTTAACCGGCAGAATTTTATTTTTAAAAAAATCCGTAAGCCCCGGGGTCACAATTTCATCAAAAATCTGACTTTCGGCAATTCACTCAAAAATGGTGCCAAACGGGTGCAAATGCTCCCCTGAACAGTTTGGCGGTCGAAACAGAAGTTTTTTTATCACAGGACAAGAAATCAGCCATCGACAACTTGACCGGCAGAAATTTTTTTTTGAAAAAATCCGTAAGCCCCGGGGTCACAATTCCATCAAAAATCTGACTTTCGACAATTCACTCAAAAATGGAGCTAAACGGTTGCAAATGCTCCCCTGAAAGGTTTGGCGGTCAAAACAGAAGGCTTTTTATCACAGGACAAGAAATCAGCCCTCGACAACTTAACCGGCAGAATTTTTTTTTTTGACAAAATCCCTAAGCCCCGGGGTCACAATTTCATCAAAAATCTTACTTTCGGCAATTCACTCAAAAATGGTGCCAAACGGGTGAAAATGCTCCGCTGAAAGGGTTGGCGGTCGAAACAGAAAGCTTTTTTATCACAGGAAAAGAAATCAGCCGTCGACAACTTAACCAGCAGAATTTTTTTTTTGAAAAAATCCCTAAGCCCCGGGGTCACAATTTCATCAAAAATCTGACTTTCGACAATTCACTCAAAAATGGAGCTAAACGGTTGCAAATGCTCCCCTGAAAGGTTTGGCGGTCAAAACAGAAGGCTTTTTATCACAGGACAAGAAATCAGCCCTCGACAACTTAACCGGCAGATTTTTTTTTTTGGAAAAATCCGTAATCCCCTAGGTCACAATTTCATCAAAAATCTGACTTTCGGCAATTCACTCAAAATTGTGCCAAACGGTTTGAAATGCTCCCCTGAAACGTTTGGATGTCGAAACACAAGTCTTTTTATCACAGGACAAGAAATCAGCCCTCGACAACTTAACCGGCTTAAAAATTTTTTTGAAAAAATCCATAAGCCCCGGGGTCACAATTTCATCAAAAATCGGACTTCCGGGTATTCACTCAAAAATGGTGCCAAACGGGTGAAAATGCTCCCCTGAAGGGTTTGGCGGTCGAAACAGAATTTTTTTTATCACAGGACAAGAAATCAGCCCTCGACAACTTAACCGGCTTAAAAATTTTTTTGAAAAAATCCGTAAGCCCCGGGGTCACAATTTCATCAAAAATCTGACTTTCGGCAATTCACTCAAAAATGGAGCTAAACGGTTGCAAATGCTCCCCTGAAAGGTTTGGCGGTCGAAACAGAAGGCTTTTTATGACAGGACAAGAAATCAGCCCTCGACAACTTAACCGGCTTAAAATTTTTTTTTGAAAAAATCCGAAAGCCCCGGGGTCACAATTTCATCAAAAATCGTACTTTTGGCAATTCACTCAAAAATGGTACCAAACGGGTGAAAATTTTTATCACAGGACAAGAAATCAGCCATCGACAAGTTAAGCGGCAGAAATTTTTTTTTGAAAAAATCCGTAAGCCCCGGGGTCACAATTTCATCAAAAATCGGACTTCCGGGAATTCACTCAAAAATGGTGCCAAACGGGTGCAAATGCTCCCCTGAACAGTTTGGCGGTCGAAACAGAAGTTTTTTTATCACAGGACAAGAAATCAGCCATCGACAACTTGACCGGCAGAAATTTTTTTTTGAAAAAATCCGTAAGCCCCGGGGTCACAATTCCATCAAAAATCTGACTTTCGACAATTCACTCAAAAATGGAGCTAAACGGTTGCAAATGCTCCCCTGAAAGGTTTGGCGGTCAAAACAGAAGGCTTTTTATCACAGGACAAGAAATCAGCCCTCGACAACTTAACCGGCAGAATTTTTTTTTTGACAAAATCCCTAAGCCCCGGGGTCACAATTTCATCAAAAATCTGACTTTCGGCAATTCACTCAAAAATGGTGCCAAACGGGTGAAAATGCTCCGCTGAAAGGGTTGGCGGTCGAAACAGAAAGCTTTTTTATCACAGGAAAAGAAATCAGCCGTCGACAACTTAACCAGCAGAATTTTTTTTTTGAAAAAATCCCTAAGCCCCGGGGTCACAATTTCATCAAAAATCTGACTTTCGACAATTCACTCAAAAATGGAGCTAAACGGTTGCAAATGCTCCCCTGAAAGGTTTGGCGGTCAAAACAGAAGGCTTTTTATCACAGGACAAGAAATCAGCCCTCGACAACTTAACCGGCAGATTTTTTTTTTTTTGAAAAATCCGTAATCCCCTAGGTCACAATTTCATCAAAAATCTGACTTTCGGCAATTCACTCAAAATTGTGCCAAACGGTTTGAAATGCTCCCCTGAAACGTTTGGATGTCGAAACACAAGTCTTTTTATCACAGGACAAGAAATCAGCCCTCGACAACTTAACCGGCTTAAAAATTTTTTTTTGAAAAAATCCATAAGCCCCGGGGTCACAATTTCATCAAAAATCGGACTTCCGGGTATTCACTCAAAAATGGTGCCAAACGGGTGAAAATGCTCCCCTGAAGGGTTTGGCGGTCGAAACAGAATTTTTTTTATCACAGGACAAGAAATCAGCCCTCGACAACTTAACCGGCTTAAAAAATTTTTTGAAAAAATCCGTAAGCCCCGGGGTCACAATTTCATCAAAAATCTGACTTTCGGCAATTCACTCAAAAATGGAGCTAAACGGTTGCAAATGCTCCCCTGAAAGGTTTGGCAGTCGAAACAGAAGGCTTTTTATGACAGGACAAGAAATCAGCCCTCGACAACTTAACCGGCTTAAAATTTTTTTTTGAAAAAATCCGAAAGCCCCGGGGTCACAATTTCATCAAAAATCGTACTTTTGGCAATTCACTCAAAAATGGTACCAAACGGGTGAAAATTTTTATCACAGGACAAGAAATCAGCCATCGACAAGTTAACCGGCAGAAATTTTTTTTTGAAAAAATCCGTAAGCCCCGGGGTCACAATTTCATCAAAAATCGGACTTCCGGGAATTCACTCAAAAATGGTGCCAAACGGGTGAAAATGCTCCCCTGAAGGGTTTGGCGGTCGAAACAGAAGTTTTTTTTATCACAGGACAAGAAATCAGCCCTCGACAACTTAACAGGCAGAATTTTTTTTTTGAAAAAGTCCGTAAGCCCCGGGGTCACAATTCCATCAAAAATCTGACTTTCGACAATTCACTCAAAAATGGAGCTAAACGGTTGCAAATGCTCCCCTGAAAGGTTTGGAGGTCGAAACAGAAGGCTTTTTATCACAGGACAAGAAATCAGCCCTCGACAACTTAACCGGCAGAATTTTATTTTTAAAAAAATCCGTAAGCCCCGGGGTCACAATTTCATCAAAAATCTGACTTTCGGCAATTCACTCAAAAATGGTGCCAAACGGGTGCAAATGCTCCCCTGAACAGTTTGGCGGTCGAAACAGAAGTTTTTTTATCACAGGACAAGAAATCAGCCATCGACAACTTGACCGGCAGAAATTTTTTTTTGAAAAAATCCGTAAGCCCCGGCGTCACAATTCCATCAAAAATCTGACTTTCGACAATTCACTCAAAAATGGAGCTAAACTGTTGCAAATGCTCCCCTGAAAGGTTTGGCGGTCAAAACAGAAGGCTTTTTATCACAGGACAAGAAATCAGCCCTCGACAACTTAACCGGCAGAATTTTTTTTTTGACAAAATCCCTAAGCCCCGGGGTCACAATTTCATCAAAAATCTGACTTTCGGCAATTCACTCAAAAATGGTGCCAAACGGGTGAAAATGCTCCGCTGAAAGGGTTGGCGGTCGAAACAGAAAGCTTTTTTATCACAGGAAAAGAAATCAGCCGTCGACAACTTAACCAGCAGAATATTTTTTTTGAAAAAATCCCTAAGCCCCGGGGTCACAATTTCATCAAAAATCTGACTTTCGACGATTCACTCAAAAATGGAGCTAAACGGTTGCAAATGCTCCCCTGAAAGGTTTGGCGGTCAAAACACAATGCTTTTTATCACAGGACAAGAAATCAGCCCTCGACAACTTAACCGGCAGATTTTTTTTTTTGAAAAATCCGTAATCCCCTAGGTCACAATTTCATCAAAAATCTGACTTTCGGCAATTCACTCAAAATTGTGCCAAACGGTTTGAAATGCTCCCCTGAAACGTTTGGATGTCGAAACACAAGTCTTTTTATCACAGGACAAGAAATCAGCCCTCGACAACTTAACCGGCTTAAAAATTTTTTTGAAAAAATCCCTAAGCCCCGGGGTCACAATTTCATCAAAAATCGGACTTCCGGGTATTCACTCAAAAATGGTGCCAAACGGGTGAAAATGCTCCCCTGAAGGGTTTGGCGGTCGAAACAGAATTTTTTTTATCACAGGACAAGAAATCAGCCATCGACAATTTAACCGGCAGAATTTTTTTTTTGAAAAAATCCGTAAGCCCCGGGGTCATGATTTCATCAAAAATCTGACTTTCGGCAATTCACTCAAAAATGGAGCTAAACGGTTGCAAATGCTCCCCTGAAACGTTTGGATGTCGAAACAGAAGTCTTTTTATCACAGGACAAGAAATCAGCCCTCGACAACTTAACCGGCAGAAATTTTTTTTTGAAAAAATCCGTAAGCCCCGAAAAATCTGACTTTTGGCAATTCACTCAAAAATGGTACCAAACGGGTGGAAATGCTCCCCTGAAGGGTTTGGCGGTCGAAACAGAATTTTTTTTATCTCAGGACAAGAAATCAGCCATCGACAAGTTAACCGGCAGAAATTTTTTTTTGAAAAAATCCGTAAGCCCCGGGGTCACAATTTCATCAAAAATCGGACTTCCGGGAATTCACTCAAAAATGGTGCCAAACGGGTGCAAATGCTCCCCTGAACAGTTTGGCGGTCGAAACAGAAGTTTTTTTATCACAGGACAAGAAATCAGCCATCGACAACTTGACCGGCAGAAATTTTTTTTAAAAAAAAATCCGTAAGCCCCGGGGTCACAATTCCATCAAAAATCTGACTTTCGACAATTCACTCAAAAATGGAGCTAAACGGTTGCAAATGCTCCCCTGAAAGGTTTGGCGGTCAAAACAGAAGGCTTTTTATCACAGGACAAGAAATCAGCCCTCGACAACTTAACCGGCAGAATTTTTTTTTTGAAAAAATCCCTAAGCCCCGGGGTCACAATTTCATCAAAAATCTGACTTTCGGCAATTCACTCAAAAATGGTGCCAAACGGGTGAAAATGCTCCGCTGAAAGGGTTGGCGGTCGAAACAGAAAGCTTTTTTATCACAGGAAAAGAAATCAGCCGTCGACAACTTAACCGGCAGAATTTTTTTTTAAAAAAAATCCCTAAGCCCCGGGGTCACAATTTCATCAAAAATCTGACTTTCGACAATTCACTCAAAAATGGAGCTAAACGGTTGCAAATGCTCCCCTGAAAGGTTTGGCGGTCAAAACAGAAGGCTTTTTATCACAGGACAAGAAATCAGCCCTCGACAACTTAACCGGCAGATTTTTTTTTTTGGAAAAATCCGTAATCCCCTAGGTCACAATTTCATCAAAAATCTGACTTTCGGCAATTCACTCAAAATTGTGCCAAACGGTTTGAAATGCTCCCCTGAAACGTTTGGATGTCGAAACACAAGTCTTTTTATCACAGGACAAGAAATCAGCCCTCGACAACTTAACCGGCTTAAAATTTTTTTTGAAAAAATCCATAAGCCCCGGGGTCACAATTTCATCAAAAATCGGACTTCCGGGTATTCACTCAAAAATGGTGCCAAACGGGTGAAAATGCTCCCCTGAAGGGTTTGGCGGTCGAAACAGAATTTTTTTTATTACAGGACAAGAAATCAGCCATCGACAAGTTAACCGGCAGAATTTTTTTTTTGAAAAAATCCGTAAGCCCCGGGGTTACGATTTCATCAAAAATCTGACTTTCGGCAAATCACTCAAAAATGGAGCTAAACGGTTGCAAATGCTCCCCTGAAACGTTTGGATGTCGAAACAGAAGTCTTTTTATCACAGGACAAGAAATCAGCCCTCGACAACTTAACCGGCAGAAATTTTTTTTTGAAAAAATCCGTAAGCCCCGGGGTCACAATTTCATCAAAAATCGGACTTTCGGGAATTCACTCAAAAATGATGCCAAATGGGTGCAAATGCTCCCCTGAAAGGTTTGGCGGTCGAAACAGAAGTTTTTTTATCACAGGACAAGAAATCAGCCATCGACAACTTAACAGGCAGAATTTTTTTTTTGAAAAAATCCGTAAGCCCCGGGGTCACAATTTCATCAAAAATCTGACTTTCGACAATTCACTCAAAAATGGAGCTAAACGGTTGCAAATGCTCCCCTGAAAGGTTTGGCGGTCAAAACAGAAGGCTTTTTATCACAGGACAAGAAATCAGCCCTCGACAACTTAACCGGCAGAATTTTTTTTTTGAAAAAATCCCTAAGCCCCGGGGTCACAATTTCATCAAAAATCTGACTTTCGGCAATTCACTCCAAAATGGTGCCAAACGGGTGAAAATGCTCCGCTGAAAGGGTTGGCGGTCGAAACAGAAAGCTTTTTTATCACAGGAAAAGAAATCAGCCGTCGACAACTTAACCAGCAGAATTTTTTTTTTGAAAAAATCCGTAAGCCCCGGGGTCACAATTTCATCAAAAATCTGACTTTCGACAATTCACTCAAAAATGGAGCTAAACGGTTGCAAATGCTCCCCTGAAAGGTTTGGCGGTCAAAACAGAAGGCTTTTTATCACAGGACAAGAAATCAGCCCTCGACAACTTAACCGGCAGATTTTTTTTTGGGGAAAAATCCGTAATCCCCTAGGTCACAATTTCATCAAAAATCTGACTTTCGGCAATTCACTCAAAATTGTGCCAAACGGTTTGAAATGCTCCCCTGAAACGTTTGGATGTCGAAACACAAGTCTTTTTATCACAGGACAAGAAATCAGCCCTCGACAACTTAACCGGCTTAAAATTTTTTTTGAAAAAATCCATAAGCCCCGGGGTCACAATTTCATCAAAAATCGGACTTCCGGGTATTCACTCAAAAATGGTGCCAAACGGGTGAAAATGCTCCCCTGAAGGGTTTGGCGGTCGAAACAGAATTTTTTTTATCACAGGACAAGAAATCAGCCATCGACAAGTTAACCGGCAGAAATTTTTTTTTGAAAAAATCCGTAAGCCCCGGGGTCACGATTTCATCAAAAATCTGACTTTCGGCAATTCACTCAAAAATGGAGCTAAACGGTTGCAAATGCTCCCCTGAAAGGTTTGGCGGTCAAAACAGAAGGCTTTTTATGACAGGACAAGAAATCAGCCCTCGACAACTTAACCGGCAGAATTTTTTTTTTGAAAAAATCCCTAAGCCCCGGGGTCACAATTTCATCAAAAATCTGACTTTCGGCAATTCACTCAAAAATGGTGCCAAACGGGTGAAAATGCTCCGCTGAAAGGGTTGGCGGTCGAAACAGAAAGCTTTTTTATCACAGGAAAAGAAATCAGCCGTCGACAACTTAACCCGCAGAATTTTTTTTTTGAAAAAATCCCTAAGCCCCGGGGTCACAATTTCATCAAAAATCTGACTTTCGACAATTCACTCAAAAATGGAGCTAAACGGTTGCAAATGCTCCCCTGAAAGGTTTGGCGGTCAAAACAGAAGGCTTTTTATCACAGGACAAGAAATCAGCCCTCGACAACTTAACCGGCAGATTTTTTTTTTTGGAAAAATCCGTAATCCCCTAGGTCACAATTTCATCAAAAATCTGACTTTCGGGAATTCACTCAAAATTGTGCCAAACGGTTTGAAATGCTCCCCTGAAACGTTTGGATGTCGAAACACAAGTCTTTTTATCACAGGACAAGAAAGCAGCCCTCGACAACTTAACCGGCTTAAAATTTTTTTTGAAAAAATCCATAAGCCCCGGGGTCACAATTTCATCAAAAATCGGACTTCCGGGTATTCACTCAAAAATGGTGCCAAATGGGTGCAAATGCTCGCCTGAAAGGTTTGGCGGTAGAAACAGAAGTTTTTTTATCACAGGACAAGAAATCAGCCATCGACAAGTTAACCGGCAGAAATTTTTTTTTGAAAAAATCCGTAAGCCCCGGGGTCACAATTTCATAAAAAATCTGACTTTCGACAATTCACTCAAAAATGGAGCTAAACGGGTGAAAATGCTCCCCTGAAGGGTTTGGCGGTCGAAACAGAAGTTTTTTTTATCACAGGACAAGAAATCAGCCATCGACAACTTAACCGGCAGAATTTTATTTTTAAAAAAATCCCTAAGCCCCGGTGTCACAATTTCATAAAAAATCTGACTTTCGACAATTCACTCAAAAATGGAGCTAAACGGTTGCAAATGCTCCCCTGAAAGGTTTGGAGGTCGAAACAGAAGGCTTTTTATCACAGGACAAGAAATCAGCCCTCGACAACTTAACCGGCAGAATTTTATTTTTAAAAAAATCCCTAAGCCCCGGGGTCACAATTTCATAAAAAATCTGACTTTCGGCAATTCACTCAAAAATGGTGCCAAACGGGTGCAAATGCTCCCCTGAACAGTTTGGCGGTCGAAACAGAAGTTTTTTTATCACAGGACAAGAAATCAGCCATCGACAACTTGACCGGCAGAAATTTTTTTTTGAAAAAATCCGTAAGCCCCGGGGTCACAATTCCATCAAAAATCTGACTTTCGACAATTCACTCAAAAATGGAGCTAAACGGTTGCAAATGCTCCCCTGAAAGGTTTGGCGGTCAAAACAGAAGGCTTTTTATCACAGGACAAGAAAGCAGCCCTCGACAACTTAACCGGCAGAATTTTTTTTTTGAAAAAATCCCTAAGCCCCGGGGTCACAATTTCATCAAAAATCTGACTTTCGGCAATTCACTCAAAAATGGTGCCAAACGGGTGAAAATGCTCCGCTGAAAGGGTTGGCGGTCGAAAGAGAAAGCTTTTTTATCACAGGAAAAGAAATCAGCCGTCGACAACTTAACCAGCAGAATTTTTTTTTTGAAAAAATCCCTAAGCCCCGGGGTCACAATTTCATCAAAAATCTGACTTTCGGCAATTCACTCAAAAATGGTGCCAAACAGGTGAAAATGCTCCCCTGAAGGGTTTGGCGGTCGGTCGAAACAGATTTTTTTTTATCACAAGACAAGAAATCAGCCATCGACAAGTTAACCGGCAGAAATTTTTTTTTGAAAAAATCCGTAAGCCTCGAGGTCACAATTAAATCAAAAATCTGACTTTCGACAATTCACTCAAAAATGGAGCTAAACGGTTGCAAATGCTCCCCTGAAAGGTTTGGCGGTCAAAATGGAAGGCTTTTTATCACAGGACAAGAAATCAGCCCTCGACAACTTAACCGGCAGAATTTTTTTTAAAAAAAAATCCGTAAGCCCCTGGGTCACAATTTCATCAAAAATCGGACTTTCGGGAATTCACTCAAAAATGGAGCCAAACGGTTGCAAATGCTCCCCTGAAAGGTTTGGCGGTCGAAACAGAAAGCTTTTTTATCACAGGAAAAGAAATCAGCCGTCGACAACTTAACCGGCAGAATTTTTTAAAAAAAAAAAATCCCTAAGCCCCGGGGTCACAATTTCATCAAAAATCTGACTTTCGGCAATTCACTCAAAAATGGTGCCAAACGGGTGAAAATGCTCCCCTGAAGGGTTTGGCGGTCGAAACAGAATTTTTTTTATCACAGGACAAGAAATCAGCCCTCGACAACTTAACCGGCAGAATTTTTTTTTTGAAAAAATCCGTAAGCCCCGGGGTCACAATTTCATCAAAAATCTGACTTTCGGCAATTCACTCAAAAATGGTGCCAAACGGTTGCAAATGCTCCCCTGAAACGTTTGGATGTCGAAAGAGAAGTCTTTTTATGACAGGACAAGAAATCAGCCCTCGACAACTTAACCGGCTTAAAATTTTTTTTTGAAAAAATCTGTAAGCCCCGGGGTCACAATTTCATCAAAAATCGGACTTCCGGGAATTCACTCAAAAATGGTGCCAAACGGGTGAAAATGCTCCCCTGAAACGTTTGGATGTCGAAACAGAAGTCTTTTTATCACAGGACAAGAAATCAGCCCTCGACAACTTAACCGGCTTAAAATTTTTTTTTGAAAAAATCTGTAAGCACCGGGGTCACAATTTCATCAAAAATCGGACTTCCGGGAATTCACTCAAAAATGGTGCCAAACGGGTGAAAATGCTCCCCTGAAGGGTTTGGCGGTCGAAACAGAAGTTTTTTTATCACAGGACAAGAAATCAGCCATCGACAACTTAACAGGCAGAATTTTTTTTTTGAAAAAATCCGTAAGCCCCGGGGTCACAATTTCATCAAAAATATGACTTTCGACAATTCACTCAAAAATGGAGCTAAACGGTTGCAAATGCTCCCCTGAAAGGTTTGGCGGTCAAAATAGAAGGCTTTTTATCACAGGACAAGAAATCAGCCCTCGACAACTTAACCGGCAGAATTTTTTTTTAAAAAAAATCCGTAAGCCCCTGGGTCACAATTTCATCAAAAATCGGACTTTCGGGAATTCACTCAAAAATGGAGCCAAACGGTTGCAAATGCTCCCCTGAAAGGTTTGGCGGTCGAAACAGAAAGCTTTTTTATCACAGGAAAAGAAATCAGCCGTCGACAACTTAACCGGCAGAATTTTTTTTAAAAAAAAAATCCCTAAGCCCCGGGGTCACAATTTCATCAAAAATCTGACTTTCGGCAATTCACTCAAAAATGGTGCCAAACGGGTGAAAATGCTCCCCTGAACAGTTTGGCGGTCGAAACAGAATTTTTTTTATCACAGGACAAGAAATCAGCCATCGACAAGTTAACCGGCAGAATTTTTTTTTTGAAAAAATCCGTAAGCCCCGGGGTCACGATTTCATCAAAAATCTGACTTTCGGCAATTCACTCAAAAATGGAGCTAAACGGTTGCAAATGCTCCCCTGAAGGGTTTGGCGGTCGAAACAGAAAGCTTTTTTATCACAGGACAAGAAATCAGCCATCGACAACTTAACCGGCAGAATTTTTTTTTTGAAAAAATCCGTAAGCCCCGGGGTCACAATTTCTTCAAAAATCTGACTTTCGGGAATTCACTCATAATGGTGCCAAACGGGTGAAAATGCTCCCCTGAAGGGTTTGGCGGTCGAAACAGAATTTTTTTTATCACAGGACAAGAAATCAGCCATCGACAAGTTAACCGGCAGAAATTTTTTTAAAAAAAAATCCCTAAGCCCCGGGGTTACAATTTCATCAAAAATCTGACTTTCGGCAATTCACTCAAAAATGGTGCCAAACGGTTGCAAATGCTCCCCTGAAACGTTTGGATGTCGAAAGAGAAGTCTTTTTATGACAGGACAAGAAATCAGCCCTCGACAACTTAACCGGCAAAATTTTTTTTTTGAAAAAATCCGTAAGCCCCGGGGTCACAATTTCATCAAAAATCTGACTTTCGACAATTCACTCAAAAATGGAGCTAAACGGTTGCAAATGCTCCCCTGAAAGGTTTGGCGGTCAAAATAGAAGGCTTTTTATCACAGGACAAGAAATCAGCCCTCGACAACTTAACCGGCAGTTTTTTTTTTTTGAAAAAATCCCTAAGCCCCGGGGTCACAATTTCATCAAAAATCTGACTTTCGGCAATTCACTCAAAAATAGTGCCAAACAGGTGAAAATGCTCCCCTGAAGGGTTTGGCGGTCGGTCAAAACAGATTTTTTTTTATCACAAGACAAGAAATCAGCCATCGACAAGTTAACCGGCAGAAATTTTTTTTTGAAAAAATCCGTAAGCCCCGAGGTCACAATTTCATCAAAAATCTGACTTTCGACAATTCACTCAAAAATGGAGCTAAACGGTTGCAAATGCTCCCCTGAAAGGTTTGGCGGTCAAAATAGAAGGCTTTTTATCACAGGACAAGAAATCAGCCCTCGACAACTTAACCGGCAGAATTTTTTTTAAAAAAAAATCCGTAAGCCCCGGGGTCACAATTTCATCAAAAATCGGACTCTCGGGAATTCACTCAAAAATGGAGCCAAACGGTTGCAAATGCTCCCCTGAAAGGTTTGGCGGTCGAAACAGAAAGCTTTTTTATCACAGGAAAAGAAATCAGCCGTCGACAACTTAACCGGCAGAAATTTTTTTTTAAAAAAAACTGTAAGCCCCGGGGTCACAATTTCATCAAAAATCTGACTTTCGGCAATTCACTCAAAAATGGTGCCAAACGGGTGAAAATGCTCCCCTGAAGGGTTTGGCGGTCGAAACAGAATTTTTTTTATCACAGGACAAGAAATCAGCCATCGACAACTTAACTGGCAGAAATTTTTTTTTGAAAAAATCCGTAAGCCCCGGGGTCACAATTTCATCAAAAATCTGACTTTCGGCAATTCACTCAAAAATGGTGCCAAACGGGTGAAAATGCTCCCCTGAAACGTTTGGATGTCGAAAGAGAAGTCTTTTTATGACAGGACAAGAAATCAGCCCTCGACAACTTAACTGGCAAAAATTTTTTTTTGAAAAAATCCGTAAGCCCCGGGGTCACAATTTCATCAAAAATCTGACTTTCGACAATTCACTCAAAAATGGAGCTAAACGGTTGCAAATGCTCCCCTGAAAGGTTTGGCGGTCAAAATAGAAGGCTTTTTATCACAGGACAAAAAATCAGCCCTCGACAACTTAACCGGCAGAATTTTTTTTAAAAAAAAATCCGTAAGCCCCGGGGTCACGATTTCATCAAAAATCTGACTTTCGGGAATTCACTCAAAAATGGAGCTATATGGTTGCAAATGCTCCCCTGAAAGGTTTGGCGGTCAAAATAGAAGGCTTTTTATCACAGGACAAGAAATCAGCCCTCGACAACTTAACCGGCAGAATTTTTTTTTTAAAAAAATCCGTAAGCCCCGGGGTCACAATTTCATCAAAAATCGGACTCTCGGGATTTCACTCAAAAATGGAGCCAAACGGTTGCAAATGCTCCCCTGAAAGGTTTGGCGGTCGAAACAGAAAGCTTTTTTATCACAGGAAAAGAAATCAGCCGTCGACAACTTAACCGGCAGAAATTTTTTTTTAAAAAAAACTGTAAGCCCCGGGGTCACAATTTCATCAAAAATCTGACTTTCGGCAATTCACTCAAAAATGGTGCCAAACGGGTGAAAATGCTCCCCTGAAGGGTTTGGCGGTCGAAACAGAATTTTTTTTATCACAGGACAAGAAATCAGCCATCGACAACTTAACTGGCAGAAAATTTTTTTTGAAAAAATCCGTAAGCCCCGGGGTCACAATTTCATCAAAAATCTGACTTTCGGCAATTCACTCAAAAATGGTGCCAAACGGGTGAAAATGCTCCCCTGAAACGTTTGGATGTCGAAAGAAAAGTCTTTTTATGACAGGACAAGAAATCAGCCCTCGACAACTTAACCGGCAAAATTTTTTTTTTGAAAAAATCCGTAAGCCCCGGGGTCACAATTTCATCAAAAATCTGACTTTCGACAATTCAATCAAAAATGGAGCTAAACGGTTGCAAATCCTCCCCTGAAAGGTTTGGCGGTCAAAACAGAAGGCTTTTTATCACAGGACAAGAAATCAGCCCTCGACAACTTAACCGGCTTAAAAAATTTTTTTTTGAAAAAATCCGTAAGCCCCGGGGTCACAATTTCATCAAAAATCGGACCTCCGGGAATTCACTCAAAAATGGTGCCAAACGGGTGCAAATGCTCCCCTGAAAGGTTTGGCGGTCGAAACAGAAGTTTTTTTATTACAGGACAAGAAATCAGCCATCGACAACTTAACAGGCAGAATTTTTTTTTTGAAAAAATCCGGGGTCACAATTTCATCAAAAATCGGACTTTCGACAATTCACTCAAAAATGGAGCTAAACGGTTGCAAATGCTCCCCTGAAACGTTTGGCGGTCAAAACAGAAGGCTTTTTATCACAGGACAAGAAATCAGCCCTCGACAACTTAACCGGCAGAATTTTTTTTTTGAAAAAATCCGTAAGCCCCGGGGTCACAATTTCATCAAAAATCTAACTTTCGGCAATTCATTCAAAAATGGTGCCAAACGGGTGCAAATGCTCCCCTGAAAGGTTTGGCGGTCGAAACAGAAAGCTTTTTTATCACAGGACAAGAAATCAGCCATCGACAACTTAACCGGCAGAATTTTTTTTTTGAAAAAATCCGTAAGCCCCGGGGTCACAATTTCATCCAAAATCTGACTTTCGACAATTCACTCAAAAATGGAGCTAAACGGTTGCAAATGCTCCCCTGAAAGGTTTGGCGGTCAAAACAGAAGGCTTTTTATCACAGGACGAGAAATCAGCCATCGACAAGTTAACCGGCAGAAATTTTTTTTAAAAAAAATCCCTAAGCCCCGGGGTCACAATTTCATCAAAAATCTGACTTTCGGCAATTCAATCAAAAATGGTGCCAAACGGCTGCAAATGCTCCCCTGAAACGTTTGGATGTCGAAAGAGAAGTCTTTTTATGACAGGACAAGAAATCAGCCCTCGACAACTTAACCGGCAAAAATTTTTTTTTGAAAAAATCCGTAAGCCCCGGGGTCACAATTTCATCAAAAATCTGACTTTCGGCAATTCACTCAAAAATGGTGCCAAACAGGTGAAAATGCTCCCCTGAAGGGTTTGGCGGTCGGTCGAAACAGATTTTTTTTTATCACAAGACAAGAAATCAGCCATCGACAACTTAAGCGGTTGAAATTTTTTTTTGAAAAAATCCGTAAGCCCCGGGGTCACAATTTCATCAAAAATCTGACTTTCGACAATTCACTCAAAAATGGAGCTAAACAGTTGCAAATGCTCCCCTGAAAGGTTTGGCGGTCAAAACAGAAGGCTTTTTATCACAGGACAAGAAATCAGCCCGCGAAAACTTAACCGGCAGAATTTTTTTTTTGAAAAAATCCGTAAGCCCCGGGGTCACAATTTCATCCAAAATCTGACTTTCGACAATTCACTCAAAAATGGAGCTAAACGGTTGCAAATGCTCCCCTGAAAGGTTTGGCGGTCAAAACAGAAGGCTTTTTATCACAGGACAAGAAATCAGCCCTCGACAACTTAACCGGCAGAATTTTTTTTTTGAAAAAATCCCTAAGCCCCGGGGTCACAATTTCATCAAAAATCTGACTTTCGGCAATTCACTCAAAAATGGTGCCAAACGGGTGAAAATGCTCCGCTGAAAGGGTTGGCGGTCGAAACAGAAAGCTTTTTTATCACAGGAAAAGAAATCAGCCGTCGACAACTTAACCAGCAGAATTTTTTTTTTGAAAAAATCCCTAAGCCCCGGGGTCACAATTTCATCAAAAATCTGACTTTCGGCAATTCACTCAAAAATGGTGCCAAACAGGTGAAAATGCTCCCCTGAAGGGTTTGGCGGTCGGTCGAAACAGATTTTTTTTTATCACAAGACAAGAAATCAGCCATCGACAACTTAAGCGGTTGAAATTTTTTTTTGAAAAAATCCGTAAGCCCCGGGGTCACAATTTCATCAAAAATCTGACTTTCGACAATTCACTCAAAAATGGAGCTAAACAGTTGCAAATGCTCCCCTGAAAGGTTTGGCGGTCAAAACAGAAGGCTTTTTATCACAGGACAAGAAATCAGCCCGCGAAAACTTAACCGGCAGAATTTTTTTTTTGAAAAAATCCGTAAGCCCCGGGGTCACAATTTCATCCAAAATCTGACTTTCGACAATTCACTCAAAAATGGAGCTAAACGGTTGCAAATGCTCCCCTGAAAGGTTTGGCGGTCAAAACAGAAGGCTTTTTATCACAGGACAAGAAATCAGCCCTCGACAACTTAACCGGCAGAATTTTTTTTTTGAAAAAATCCGTAAGCCCCGGGGTCACAATTTCATCAAAAATCTGACTTTCGGCAATTCACTCAAAAATGGTGCCAAACGGTTGCAAATGCTCCCCTGAAAGGTTTGGCGGTCGAAACAGAAAGCTTTTTTATCACAGGAAAAGAAATCAGCCGTCGACAAGTTAACCGGCAGAAATTTTTTTTTGAAAAAATCCCTAAGCCCCGGGGTCACAATTTCATCAAAAATCGGACTTCCGGGAATTCACTCAAAAATGGTGCCAAACGGGTGAAAATGCTCTCCTGAAGGGTTTGGCGGTCGAAACAGAATTTTTTTATCACAGGACAAGAAATGAGCCCTCGACAACTTAACCGGCTTAAATTTTTTTTTGAAAAAACCCCTAAGCCCCGGGGTCACAATTTCATCAAAAATCTGACTTTCGGCAATTCACTCAAAAATGGTGCCAAACGGCTACAAATGCTCCCCTGAAACGTTTGGATGTCGAAAGAGAAGTCTTTTTATGACAGGACAAGAAATCAGCCCTCGACAACTTAACCGGCAAAAATTTTTTTTTGAAAAAATCCGTAAGCCCCGGGGTCACAATTTCATCCAAAATCTGACTTTCGACAATTCACTCAAAAATGGAGCTAAACGGTTGCAAATGCTCCCCTGAAAGGTTTGGCGGTCAAAACAGAAGGCTTTTTATCACAGGACAAGAAATCAGCCCTCGACAACTTAACTGGCAGATTTTTTTTTTAAAAAAAATCCGTAAGCCCCGGGGTCACAATTCCATCAAAAATCTGACTTTCGACAATTCACTCAAAAATGGAGCTAAACGGTTGCAAATGCTCCCCTGAAAGGTTTGGCGGTCAAAACAGAACGCTTTTTATCACAGGACAAGAAATCAGCCCTCGACAACTTAACCGGCAGAATTTTTTTTTTGAAAAAATCCCTAAGCCCCGGGGTCACAATTTCATCAAAAATCTGACTTTCGGCAATTCACTCAAAAATGGTGCCAAACGGGTGAAAATGCTCCGCTGAAAGGGTTGGCGGTCGAAACAGAAAGCTTTTTTATCACAGGAAAAGAAATCAGCCGTCGACAACTTAACCAGCAGAATTTTTTTTTTGAAAAAATCCCTAAGCCCCGGGGTCACAATTTCATCAAAAATCTGACTTTCGGCAATTCACTCAAAAATGGTGCCAAACAGGTGAAAATGCTCCCCTGAAGGGTTTGGCGGTCGGTCGAAACAGATTTTTTTTTATCACAAGACAAGAAATCAGCCATCGACAACTTAAGCGGTTGAAATTTTTTTTTGAAAAAATCCGTAAGCCCCGGGGTCACAATTTCATCAAAAATCTGACTTTCGACAATTCACTCAAAAATGGAGCTAAACAGTTGCAAATGCTCCCCTGAAAGGTTTGGCGGTCAAAACAGAAGGCTTTTTATCACAGGACAAGAAATCAGCCCGCGAAAACTTAACCGGCAGAATTTTTTTTTTGAAAAAATCCGTAAGCCCCGGGGTCACAATTTCATCCAAAATCTGACTTTCGACAATTCACTCAAAAATGGAGCTAAACGGTTGCAAATGCTCCCCTGAAAGGTTTGGCGGTCAAAACAGAAGGCTTTTTATCACAGGACAAGAAATCAGCCCTCGACAACTTAACCGGCAGAATTTTTTTTTTGAAAAAATCCCTAAGGCCCGGGGTCACAATTTCATCAAAAATCTGACTTTCGGCAATTCACTCAAAAATGGTGCCAAACGGGTGAAAATGCTCCGCTGAAAGGGTTGGCGGTCGAAACAGAAAGCTTTTTTATCACAGGAAAAGAAATCAGCCGTCGACAACTTAACCAGCAGAATTTTTTTTTTGAAAAAATCCCTAAGCCCCGGGGTCACAATTTCATCAAAAATCTGACTTTCGGCAATTCACTCAAAAATGGTGCCAAACAGGTGAAAATGCTCCCCTGAAGGGTTTGGCGGTCGGTCGAAACAGATTTTTTTTTATCACAAGACAAGAAATCAGCCATCGACAACTTAAGCGGTTGAAATTTTTTTTTGAAAAAATCCGTAAGCCCCGGGGTCACAATTTCATCAAAAATCTGACTTTCGACAATTCACTCAAAAATGGAGCTAAACAGTTGCAAATGCTCCCCTGAAAGGTTTGGCGGTCAAAACAGAAGGCTTTTTATCACAGGACAAGAAATCAGCCCGCGAAAACTTAACCGGCAGAATTTTTTTTTTGAAAAAATCCGTAAGCCCCGGGGTCACAATTTCATCAAAAATCTGACTTTCGGCAATTCACTCAAAAATGGTGCCAAACGGTTGCAAATGCTCCCCTGAAAGGTTTGGCGGTCGAAACAGAAAGCTTTTTTATCACAGGAAAAGAAATCAGCCGTCGACAAGTTAACCGGCAGAAATTTTTTTTTGAAAAAATCCCTAAGCCCCGGGGTCACAATTTCATCAAAAATCGGACTTCCGGGAATTCACTCAAAAATGGTGCCAAACGGGTGAAAATGCTCTCCTGAAGGGTTTGGCGGTCGAAACAGAATTTTTTTATCACAGGACAAGAAATGAGCCCTCGACAACTTAACCGGCTTAAATTTTTTTTTGAAAAAACCCGTAAGCCCTGGGGTCACAATTTCTTCAAAAATCGGACTTTCGGGAATTCACTCAAAAATGATGCCAAACGGGTGCAAATGCTCCCCTGAAAGGTTTGGCGGTCGAAACAGAAGTTTTTTTATTACAGGAAAAGAAATCAGCCATCGACAAGTTAACCGGCAGAATTTTTTTTTTGAAAAAAGTCCGTAAGCCCCGGGGTCACAATTTCATAAAAAATCTGACTTTCGACAATTCACTCAAAAATGCAGCTAAACGGTTGCAAATGCTCCCCTGAAACGTTTGGATGTCGAAACAGAAGTCTTTTTATCACAGGACAAGAAATGAGCCCTCGACAACTTAACCGGCTTAATTTTTTTTAAAAAAAAATCCGTAAGCCCCGGGGTCACAATTCCATCAAAAATCTGACTTTCGACAATTCACTCAAAAATGGTGCCAAACGGGTGAAAATGCTCCGCTGAAAGGGTTGGCGGTCGAAACAGAAAGCTTTTTTATCACAGGAAAAGAAATCAGCCGTCGACAACTTAACCAGCAGAATTTTTTTTTTGAAAAAATCCCTAAGCCCCGGGGTCACAATTTCATCAAAAATCTGACTTTCGGCAATTCACTCAAAAATGGTGCCAAACAGGTGAAAATGCTCCCCTGAAGGGTTTGGCGGTCGGTCGAAACAGATTTTTTTTTTATCACAAGACAAGAAATCAGCCATCGACAACTTAAGCGGTTGAAATTTTTTTTTGAAAAAATCCGTAAGCCCCGGGGTCACAATTTCATCAAAAATCTGACTTTCGACAATTCACTCAAAAATGGAGCTAAACAGTTGCAAATGCTCCCCTGAAAGGTTTGGCGGTCAAAACAGAAGGCTTTTTATCACAGGACAAGAAATCAGCCCGCGAAAACTTAACCGGCAGAATTTTTTTTTTGAAAAAATCCGTAAGCCCCGGGGTCACAATTTCATCCAAAATCTGACTTTCGACAATTCACTCAAAAATGGAGCTAAACGGTTGCAAATGCTCCCCTGAAATGTTTGGCGGTCAAAACAGAAGGCTTTTTATCACAGGACAAGAAATCAGCCCTCGACAACTTAACCGGCAGAATTTTTTTTTTGAAAAAATCCGTAAGCCCCGGGGTCACAATTTCATCAAAAATCTGACTTTCGGCAATTCACTCAAAAATGGTGCCAAACGGTTGCAAATGCTCCCCTGAAAGGTTTGGCGGTCGAAACAGAAAGCTTTTTTATCACAGGAAAAGAAATCAGCCGTCGACAAGTTAACCGGCAGAAATTTTTTTTTGAAAAAATCCCTAAGCCCCGGGGTCACAATTTCATCAAAAATCGGACTTCCGGGAATTCACTCAAAAATGGTGCCAAACGGGTGAAAATGCTCTCCTGAAGGGTTTGGCGGTCGAAACAGAATTTTTTTATCACAGGACAAGAAATGAGCCCTCGACAACTTAACCGGCTTAAATTTTTTTTTGAAAAAACCCGTAAGCCCTGGGGTCACAATTTCTTCAAAAATCGGACTTTCGGGAATTCACTCAAAAATGATGCCAAACGGGTGCAAATGCTCCCCTGAAAGGTTTGGCGGTCGAAACAGAAGTTTTTTTATTACAGGAAAAGAAATCAGCCATCGACAAGTTAACCGGCAGAATTTTTTTTTTGAAAAAAGTCCGTAAGCCCCGGGGTCACAATTTCATAAAAAATCTGACTTTCGACAATTCACTCAAAAATGCAGCTAAACGGTTGCAAATGCTCCCCTGAAACGTTTGGATGTCGAAACAGAAGTCTTTTTATCACAGGACAAGAAATGAGCCCTCGACAACTTAACCGGCTTAATTTTTTTTTGAAAAAATCCGTAAGCCCCGGGGTCACAATTTCATCAAAAATCTGACTTTCGGCAATTCACTCAAAAATGGTGCCAAACGGTTGCAAATGCTCCCCTGAAAGGTTTGGCGGTCGAAACAGTAAGCTTTTTTATCACAGGAAAAGAAATCAGCCGTCGACAACTTAACCGGCAGAATTTTCTTTTTTGAAAAAATCCCTAAGCCCCGGGGTCACAATTTCATAAAAAATCTGACTTTCGGCAATTCACTCAAAAATGGTGCCAAACGGGTGAAAATGCTCCCCTGAAGGGTTTGGCGGTCGAAACAGAATTTTTTTTATCACAGGACAAGAAATCAGCCATTGACAACTTAACTGGCAGAAATTTTTTTTTGAAAAAATCCGTAAGCCCCGGGGTCACAATTTCATCAAAAATCTGACTTTCGGCAATTCACTCAAAAATGGTGCCAAACGGGTGAAAATGCTCCCCTGAAACGTTTGGATGTCGAAAGAGAAGTCTTTTTATGACAGGACAAGAAATCAGCCCTCGACAACTTAACCGGCAAAAATTTTTTTTTGAAAAAATCCGTAAGCCCCGGGGTCACAATTTCATCAAAAATCTGACTTTCGACAATTCACTCAAAAATGGAGCTAAACGGTTGCAAATGCTCCCCTGAAAGGTTTGGCGGTCAAAATAGAAGGCTTTTTATCACAGGACAAAAAATCAGCCCTCGACAACTTAACCGGCAGAATTTTTTTTAAAAAAAAATCCGTAAGCCCCGGGGTCACGATTTCATCAAAAATCTGACTTTCGGGAATTCACTCAAAAATGGAGCTAAACGGTTGCAAATGCTCCCCTGAAAGGTTTGGCGGTCAAAATAGAAGGCTTTTTATCACAGGACAAGAAATCAGCCCTCGACAACTTAACCGGCAGAATTTTTTTTTTAAAAAAATCCGTAAGCCCCGGGGTCACAATTTCATCAAAAATCGGACTCTCGGGATTTCACTCAAAAATGGAGCCAAACGGTTGCAAATGCTCCCCTGAAAGGTTTGGCGGTCGAAACAGAAAGCTTTTTTATCACAGGAAAAGAAATCAGCCGTCGACAACTTAACAGGCAGAAATTTTTTTTAAAAAAAAACTGTAAGCCCCGGGGTCACAATTTCATCAAAAATCTGACTTTCGGCAATTCACTCAAAAATGGTGCCAAACGGGTGAAAATGCTCCCCTGAAGGGTTTGGCGGTCGAAACAGAATTTTTTTTATCACAGGACAAGAAATCAGCCATCGACAACTTAACTGGCAGAAATTTTTTTTTGAAAAAATCCGTAAGCCCCGGGGTCACAATTTCATCAAAAATCTGACTTTCGGCAATTCACTCAAAAATGGTGCCAAACGGGTGAAAATGCTCCCCTGAAACGTTTGGATGTCGAAAGAAAAGTCTTTTTATGACAGGACAAGAAATCAGCCCTCGACAACTTAACCGGCAAAATTTTTTTTTTGAAAAAATCCGTAAGCCCCGGGGTCACAATTTCATCAAAAATCTGACTTTCGACAATTCAATCAAAAATGGAGCTAAACGGTTGCAAATCCTCCCCTGAAAGGTTTGGCGGTCAAAACAGAAGGCTTTTTATCACAGGACAAGAAATCAGCCCTCGACAACTTAACCGGCTTAAAAAAATTTTTTTTGAAAAAATCCGTAAGCCCCGGGGTCACAATTTCATCAAAAATCGGACCTCCGGGAATTCACTCAAAAATGGTGCCAAACGGGTGCAAATGCTCCCCTGAAAGGTTTGGCGGTCGAAACAGAAGTTTTTTTATTACAGGACAAGAAATCAGCCATCGACAACTTAACAGGCAGAATTTTTTTTTTGAAAAAATCCGGGGTCACAATTCCATCAAAAATCGGACTTTCGACAATTCACTCAAAAATGGAGCTAAACGGTTGCAAATGCTCCCCTGAAACGTTTGGCGGTCAAAACAGAAGGCTTTTTATCACAGGACAAGAAATCAGCCCTCGACAACTTAACCGGCAGAATTTTTTTTTTGAAAAAATCCGTAAGCCCCGGGGTCACAATTTCATCAAAAATCTAACTTTCGGCAATTCATTCAAAAATGGTGCCAAACGGGTGCAAATGCTCCCCTGAAAGGTTTGGCGGTCGAAACAGAAAGCTTTTTTATCACAGGACAAGAAATCAGCCATCGACAACTTAACCGGCAGAATTTTTTTTTTGAAAAAATCCGTAAGCCCCGGGGTCACAATTTCATCCAAAATCTGACTTTCGACAATTCACTCAAAAATGGAGCTAAACGGTTGCAAATGCTCCCCTGAAAGGTTTGGCGGTCAAAACAGAAGGCTTTTTATCACAGGACGAGAAATCAGCCATCGACAAGTTAACCGGCAGAAATTTTTTAAAAAAAAAATCCCTAAGCCCCGGGGTCACAATTTCATCAAAAATCTGACTTTCGGCAATTCACTCAAAAATGGTGCCAAACGGCTGCAAATGCTCCCCTGAAACGTTTGGATGTCGAAAGAGAAGTCTTTTTATGACAGGACAAGAAATCAGCCCTCGACAACTTAACCGGCAAAAATTTTTTTTTGAAAAAATCCGTAAGCCCCGGGGTCACAATTCCATCAAAAATCTGACTTTCGACAATTCACTCAAAAATGGAGCTAAACGGTTGCAAATGCTCCCCTGAAAGGTTTGGCGGTCAAAACAGAAGGCTTTTTATCACAGGACAAGAAATCAGCCCTCGACAACTTAACCGGCAGAATTTTTTTTTTGAAAAAATCCCTAAGCCCCGGGGTCACAATTTCATCAAAAATCTGACTTTCGGCAATTCACTCAAAAATGGTGCCAAACGGGTGAAAATGCTCCGCTGAAAGGGTTGGCGGTCGAAACAGAAAGCTTTTTTATCACAGGAAAAGAAATCAGCCGTCGACAACTTAACCAGCAGAATTTTTTTTTTGAAAAAATCCCTAAGCCCCGGGGTCACAATTTCATCAAAAATCTGACTTTCGGCAATTCACTCAAAAATGGTGCCAAACAGGTGAAAATGCTCCCCTGAAGGGTTTGGCGGTCGGTCGAAACAGATTTTTTTTTATCACAAGACAAGAAATCAGCCATCGACAACTTAAGCGGTTGAAATTTTTTTTTGAAAAAATCCGTAAGCCCCGGGGTCACAATTTCATCAAAAATCTGACTTTCGACAATTCACTCAAAAATGGAGCTAAACAGTTGCAAATGCTCCCCTGAAAGGTTTGGCGGTCAAAACAGAAGGCTTTTTATCACAGGACAAGAAATCAGCCCGCGAAAACTTAACCGGCAGAATTTTTTTTTTGAAAAAATCCGTAAGCCCCGGGGTCACAATTTCATCCAAAATCTGACTTTCGACAATTCACTCAAAAATGGAGCTAAACGGTTGCAAATGCTCCCCTGAAAGGTTTGGCGGTCAAAACAGAAGGCTTTTTATCACAGGACAAGAAATCAGCCCTCGACAACTTAACCGGCAGAATTTTTTTTAAAAAAAAATCCGTAAGCCCCGGGGTCACAATTTCATCAAAAATCGGACTTTCGGCAATTCACTCAAAAATGGTGCCAAACGGTTGCAAATGCTCCCCTGAAAGGTTTGGCGGTCGAAACAGAAAGCTTTTTTATCACAGGAAAAGAAATCAGCCGTCGACAAGTTAACCGGCAGAAATTTTTTTTTGAAAAAATCCCTAAGCCCCGGGGTCACAATTTCATCAAAAATCGGACTTCCGGGAATTCACTCAAAAATGGTGCCAAACGGGTGAAAATGCTCTCCTGAAGGGTTTGGCGGTCGAAACAGAATTTTTTTATCACAGGACAAGAAATGAGCCCTCGACAACTTAACCGGCTTAAATTTTTTTTTGAAAAAACCCGTAAGCCCTGGGGTCACAATTTCTTCAAAAATCGGACTTTCGGGAATTCACTCAAAAATGATGCCAAACGGGTGCAAATGCTCCCCTGAAAGGTTTGGCGGTCGAAACAGAAGTTTTTTTATTACAGGAAAAGAAATCAGCCATCGACAAGTTAACCGGCAGAATTTTTTTTTTGAAAAAAGTCCGTAAGCCCCGGGGTCACAATTTCATAAAAAATCTGACTTTCGACAATTCACTCAAAAATGCAGCTAAACGGTTGCAAATGCTCCCCTGAAACGTTTGGATGTCGAAACAGAAGTCTTTTTATCACAGGACAAGAAATGAGCCCTCGACAACTTAACCGGCTTAATTTTTTTTTGAAAAAATCCGTAAGCCCCGGGGTCACAATTACATAAAAAATCTGACTTTCGGCAATTCACTCAAAAATGGTGCCAAACGGGTGCAGATGCTCCCCTGAAAGGTTTGGCGGTTGAAACAGAATTTTTTTTATCACAGGACAAGAAATCAGCCATCGACAAGTTAACCGGGAGAAATTTTTTTTTGAAAAAATCCGTAAGCCCCGGGGTCACAATTTCATCAAAAATCTGACTTTCGGCAATTCACTCAAAAATGGAGCCAAAGGGTTGCAAATGCTCCCCTGAAAGGTTTGGCGGTCAAAATAGAAGGCTTTTTATCACAGGACAAGAAATCAGCCCTCGACAACTTAACCGGCAGAATTTTTTTTTGAAAAAATCCGTAAGCCCCGGGGTCACAATTTCATCAAAAATCTGACTTTCGGCAATTCACTCAAAAATGGTGCCAAACGGTTGCAAATGCTCCCCTGAAAGGTTTGGCGGTCGAAACAGTAAGCTTTTTTATCACAGGAAAAGAAATCAGCCGTCGACAACTTAACCGGCAGAATTTTCTTTTTTGAAAAAATCCCTAAGCCCCGGGGTCACAATTTCATAAAAAATCTGACTTTCGGCAATTCACTCAAAAATGGTGCCAAACGGGTGCAGATGCTCCCCTGAAAGGTTCGGCGGTTGAAACAGAATTTTTTTTATCACAGGACAAGAAATCAGCCATCGACAAGTTAACCGGGAGAAATTTTTTTTTGAAAAAATCCGTAAGCCCCGGGGTCACAATTTCATCAAAAATCTGACTTTCGGCAATTCACTCAAAAATGGAGCTAAACGGTTGGAAATGCTCCCCTGAAAGGTTTGGCGGTCAAAACAGAAGGCTTTTTATCACAGGACAAGAAATCAGCCCTCGACAACTTAACCGGCAGAATTTTTTTTTTGAAAAAATCCGTAAGCCCCGGGGTCACGATTTCATCAAAAATCGGACTTTCGACAATTCACTCAAAATTGGAGCTAAACGGTTGCAAATGCTCCCCTGAAACGTTTGGATGTCGAAACAGAAGTCTTTTTATCACAGGACAAGAAATCAGCCCTCGACAACTTAACCGGCTTAAATTTTTTTTTGAAAAAATCCGTAAGCCCCGGGGTCACAATTTCATCAAAAATCGGACTTTCGGGAATTCACTCAAAAATGATGCCAATCGGGTGCAAATGCTCCCCTGAAAGGTTTGGCGGTCGAAACAGAAGTTTTTTCATCACAGGACAAGAAATCAGCCCTCGACAACTTAACCGGCAGAATTTTATTTTTGAAAAAATCCGTAAGCCCCGGGGTCACAATTTCATCAAAAATCGGACTTCCGGGAATTCACTCAAAAATGGTGCCAAACGGGTGCAAATGCTCCCCTGAACAGTTTGGCGGTCGAAACAGAAGTTTTTTTATCACAGGACAAGAAATCAGCGATCGTCAACTTAAACGGCAGAAATTTTTTTTTGAAAAAATCCGTAAGCCCCGAGGTCACAATTTCATCAAAAATCTGACTTTCGGCAATTCACTCAAAAATGGTGCCAAACGGTTGCAAATGCTCCCCTGAAACGTTTCGATGTCGAAACAGAAGTGTTTTTATCACAGGACAAGAAATCAGCGATCGACAACTTAACCGGCAGATTTTTTTTTTTGAAAAAATCCGTAAGCCCCGGGGTCACAATTTCATCAAAAATCGGACTTTCGGGAATTCACTCAAAAATGATGCCAATCGGGTGCAAATGCTCCCCTGAAAGGTTTGGCGGTCGAAACAGAAGTTTTTTTATCACAGGACAAGAAATCAGCCATCGACAACTTAACCGGCAGAATTTTATTTTTGAAAAAATCCGTAAGCCCCGGGGTCACAATTTCATCAAAAATCGGACTTCCGGCAATTCACTCAAAAATGGTGCCAAACGGGTGCAAATGCTCCCCTGAACAGTTTGGCGGTCGAAACAGAAGTTTTTTTATCACAGGACAAGAAATCAGCGATCGACAACTTAAACGGCAGAATTTTTTTTTTGAAAAAATCCGTAAGCCCCGAGGTCACAATTTCATCAAAAATCTGACTTTCGGCAATTCACTCAAAAATGGTGCCAAACGGTTGCAAATGCTCCCCTGAAACGTTTCGATGTCGAAACAGAAGTGTTTTTATCACAGGACAAGAAATCAGCCCTCGACAACTTAACCGGCAGATTTTTTTTTTAAAAAAAATCCGTAAGCCCCGGGGTCACAATTTCATCAAAAATCGGACTTTCGGGAATTCACTCAAAAATGGAGCCAAAGGGTTGCAAATGCTCCCCTGAAAGGTTTGGCGGTCGAAACAGAAAGCTTTTTTATCACAGGAAAAGAAATCAGCCGTCGACAACTTAACCGGCAGAATTTTTTTTTTTGAAAAAATCCGTAAGCCCCGGGGTCACAATTTCATCAAAAATCTGACTTTCGGCAATTCACTCAAAAATGGAGCTAAACGGTTGCAAATGCTCCCCTGAAACGTTTGGATGTCGAAACAGAAGTCTTTTTATCACAGGACAAGAAATCAGCCCTCGACAACTTAACCGGCAGAATTTTTTTTTTTGAAAAAATCCGTAAGCCCCGGGGTCACAATTTCATCAAAAATCTGACTTTCGGCAATTCATTCAAAAATGGTGCCAAACGGGTGCAAATGCTCCCCTGAAAGGTTTGGCGGTCGAAACAGAAGCTTTTTTATCACAGGACAAGAAATCAGCCATCGACAACTTAACCGGCAGATTTTTTTTTTTTGAAAAAATCCGTAAGCCCCGGGGTCACAATTTCATCCAAAATCTGACTTTCGACAATTCACTCAAAAATGGAGCTAAACGGTTGCAAATGCTCCCCTGAAAGGTTTGGCGGTCAAAACAGAAGGCTTTTTATCACAGGACAAGAAATCAGCCCTCGACAACTTAACCGGCAGAATTTTTTTTTTGAAAAAATCCGTAAGCCCCGGGGTCACAATTTCATCAAAAATCTGATTTTTGGCAATTCACTCAAAAATGGTGCCAAACGGGTGAAAATGCTCCCCTGAAGGGTTTGGCGGTCAAAACAGAATTTTTTTTATCACAGGACAAGAAATCAGCCATCGACAAGTTAACCGGCAGAAATTTTTATTTGAAAAAATCCCTAAGCCCCGGGGTCACGATTTCATCAAAAATCTGACTTTCGGCAATTCACTCAAAAATGGTGCCAAACGGTTGCAAATGCTCCCCTGAAACGTTTGGATGTCGAAACAGAAGTCTTTTTATCACAGGACAAGAAATCAGCCCTCGACAACTTAACCGGCTTAAATTTTTTTTTTGAAAAAATCCGTAAGCCCCGGGGTCACAATTTCATCAAAAATCGGACTTCCGGGAATTCACTCAAAAATGGAGCTAAACGGTTGCAAATGCTCCCCTGAAGGGTTTGGCGGTCAAAACAGAAGTTTTTTTATCACAGGACAAGAAATCAGCCCTCGACAACTTAACCGGCAGAAATTTTTATTTGAAAAAATCCCTAAGCCCCGGGGTCACGATTTCATCAAAAATCTGACTTTCGGCAATTCACTCAAAAATGGTGCCAAACGGGTGAAAATGCTCCCCTGAAGCGTTTGGCTGTCGAAACAGAAAGCTTTTTTATCACAGGACAAGAAATCAGCCATCGACAACTTAACCGGCAGAATTTTTTTTTTGAAAAAATCTGTAAGCCCCGGGTCACAATTTCATCCAAAATCTGACTTTCGACAATTAACTCAAAAATGGAGCTAAACGGTTGCAAATGCTCCCCTGAAAGGTTTGGATTTCGAAAGAGAAGTCTTTTTATGACAGGACAAGAAATCAGCCCTCGACAACTTAACCGGCAAAAATTTTTTTTTGAAAAAATCCGTAAGCCCCGGGGTCACAATTTCATCAAAAATCTGACTTTCGACAATTCACTCAAAAATGGTGCCAAACGGGTGAAAATGCTCCCCTGAAGGGTTTGGCGGTCGAAACAGATTTTTTTTTATCACAGGACAAGAAATCAGCCATCGACAAGTTAACCGGCAGAAATTTTTTTTAAAAAAAATCCCTAAGCCCCGGGGTCACAATTTCATCAAAAATCTGACTTTCGGCAATTCACTAAAAAATGGTGCCAAACGGTTGCAAATGATCCCCTGAAACGTTTGGATGTCGAAAGAGAAGTCTTCTTATGACAGGACAAGAAATCAGCCCTCGACAACTTAACCGGCAAAAATTTTTTTTTGAAAAAATCCGTAAGCCCCGGGGTCAAAATTTCATCAAAAATCGGACTTTCGGGAATTCACTCAAAAATGGAGCCAAACGGTTGCAAATGCTCCCCTGAAAGGTTTGGCGGTCGAAACAGAAAGCTTTTTTATCACAGGACAACAAATCAGCCATCGACAACTTAACCGGCAGAATTTTTTTTTAAAAAAAATCCGTAAGCCCCGGGGTCACAATTTCATCCAAAATCTGACTTTCGACAATTCACTCAAAAATGGAGCTAAACGGTTGCAAATGCTCCCCTGAAAGGTTTGGCGGTCAAAACAGAAGGCTTTTTATCACAGGACGAGAAATCAGCCCTCGACAACTTAACCGGCAGAAATTTTTTTTTTGAAAAAATCCGTAAGCCCCGGGGTCACAATTTCATCAAAAATCTGACTTTCGGGAATTCACTCAAAAATGGTGCCAAACGGGTGAAAATGCTCCCCTGAAGGGTTTGGCGGTCGAAACAGAATTTTTTTTATCACAGGACAAGAAATCAGCCATCGACAAGTAAACCGGCAGAAATTTTTTTTTAAAAAAATCCCTAAGCCCCGGGGTCACAATTTCATCAAAAATCTGACTTTCGGCAATTCACTAAAAAATGGTGCCAAACGGTTGCAAATGCTCCCCTGAAACGTTTGGATGTCGAAAGAGAAGTCTTTTTATGACAGGACAAGAAATCAGCCCTCGACAACTTAACCGGCAAAAAATTTTTTTTGAAAAAATCCGTAAGCCCCGGGGTCACAATTTCATCAAAAATCTGACTTTCGACAATTCACTCAAAAATGGAGCTAAACGGTTGCAAATGCTCCCCTGAAAGGTTTGGCGGTCAAAATAGAAGGATTTTTATCACAGGACAAGAAATCAGCCCTCGACAACTTAACCGGCAGATTTTTTAAAAAAAAAAAATCCGTAAGCCCCGGGGTCACAATTTCATCAAAAATCGGACTTTCGGGAATTCACTCAAAAATGGAGCCAAACGGTTGCAAATGCTCCCCTGAAAGGTTTGGCGGTCGAAACAGAAAGCTTTTTTATCACAGGAAAAGAAATCAGCCGTCGACAACTTAACCGGCAGAATTTTTTTTTTTGAAAAAATCCGTAAGCCCCGGGGTCACAATTTCATCAAAAATCTGACTTTCGGCAATTCACTAAAAAATGGTTCCAAACGGTTGCAAATGCTCCCCTGAAACGTTTGGATGTCTAAAGAGAAGTCTTTTTATGACAGGACAAGAAATCAGCCCTCGACAACTTAACCGGCAAAAATTTTTTTTTGAAAAAATCCGTAAGCCCCGGGGTCACAATTTCATCAAAAATTGGACTTTCGGGAATTCACTCAAAAATGGAGCCAAACGGTTGCAAATGCTCCCCTGAAAGGTTTGGCGGTCGAAACAGAAAGCTTTTTTATCACAGGAAAAGAAATCAGCCGTCGACAACTAAACCGGCAGAATTTTTTTTTTTGAAAAAATCCGTAAGCCCCGGGGTCACAATTTCATCAAAAATCTGACTTTCGGCAATTCACTCAAAAATGGTGCCAAACGGTTGAAAATGCTCCCCTGAAGGGTTTGGCGGTCGAAACAGAATTTTTTTTATCACAGGACAAGAAATCAGCCATCGACAACTTAAGCGGCAGAATTTTTTTTTTGGAAAAAATCCGTAAGCCCCGGGGTCACAATTTCATCAAAAATCTGACTTTCGACAATTCACTCAAAAATGGAGCTAAACAGTTGCAAATGCTCCCCTGAAAGGTTTAGCGGTCAAAACAGAAGGCTTTTTATCACAGGACAAGAAATCAGCCCTCGACAACTTAACCGGCAGAATATTTTTTTTGAAAAAATCCGTAAGCCCCGGGGTCACAATTTCATCCAAAATCTGACTTTCGACAATTCACTCAAAAATGGAGCTAAACGGTTGCAAATGCTCCCCTGAAAGGTTTGGCGGTCAAAACAGAAGGCTTTTTATCACTGGACAAGAAATCAGCCCTCGACAACTTAACCGGCAGAATTTTTTTTTTGAAAAAATCCGTAAGCCCCGGGGTCACAATTTCATCAAAAATCTGACTTTCGGCAATTCACTCAAGAATGGTGCCAAACGGTTGCAAATGCTCCCCTGAAAGGTTTGGCGGTCGAAACAGAAAGCTTTTTTATCACAGGAAAAGAAATCAGCCGTCGACAACTTAACCGGCAGAAATTTTTTTTTGAAAAAATCTCTAAGCCCCGGGGTCACAATTTCATCAAAAATCTGACTTTCGACAATTCACTCAAAAATGGAGCTAAACGGTTGCAAATGCTCCCCTGAAAGGTTTGGCGGTCAAAACAGAAGGCTTTTTATCACAGGACAAGAAATCAGCCCTTGACAACTTAACCGGCAGAATTTTTTTTTGAAAAAATCCGTAAGCCCCGGGGTCACAATTTCATCAAAAATCTGATTTTTGGCAATTTACTCAAAAATGGTGCCAAACGGGTGAAAATGCTCCCCTGAAGGGTTTGGCGGTCAAAACAGAAGGCTTTTTATCACAGGACAAGAAATCAGCCCTCGACAACTTAACCGGCAGAAATTTTTTTTTGAAAAAATCCCTAAGCCCCGGGGTCACGATTTGATCAAAAATCTGACTTTCGGCAATTCACTCAAAAATGGAGCTAAACGGTTGCAAATGCTCCCCTGAAAGGTTTGGCGGTCAAAACAGAAGGCTTTTTATCACAGGACAAGAAATCAGCCCTTGACAACTTAACCGGCAGAATTTTTTTTTTGAAAAAATCCGTAAGCCCCGGGGTCAGAATTTCATCAAAACTCTGACTTTCGGCAATTCACTCAAAAATGGTGCCAAACGGTTGCAAATGCTCCCCTGAAAGGTTTGGCGGTCAAAACAGAAGGCTTTTTATCACAGGACAAGAAATCAGCCCTCGACAACTTAACCGGCAGAATTTTTTTTAAAAAAAAATCCGTAAGCCCCGGGGTCACAATTTCATCAAAAATCTGACTTTCGGCAATTCACTCAAAAATGGAGCTAAACGGTTGCAAATGCTCCCCTGAAAGGTTTGGCGGTCAAAACAGAAGGCTTTTTATCACAGGACAAGAAATCAGCCCTCGACAACTTAACCGGCAGAATTTTTTTTTTGAAAAAATCCGTAAGCCCCGGGGTCAGAATTTCATCAAAAATCTGACTTTCGGCAATTCACTCAAAAATGGTGCCAAACGGTTGCAAATGCTCCCCTGAAAGGTTTGGCGGTCAAAACAGAAGGCTTTTTATCACAGGACAAGAAATCAGCCCTCGACAACTTAACCGGCAGAATTTTTTTTTAAAAAAATTCGTAAGCCCCGGGGTCACAATTTCATCAAAAATCTGACTTTCGGCAATTCACTCAAAAATGGTGCCAAACGGTTGCAAATGCTCCCCTGAAAGATTTGGCGGTCGAAACAGAAAGCTTTTTTATCACAGGAAAAGAAATCAGCCGTCGACAACTTAACCGGCAGAATTTTTTTTTTTGAAAAAATCCCTAAGCCCCGGGGTCACAATTTCATCAAAAATCTGACTTTTGGCAATTCACTCAAAAATGGTGCCAAACGGTTGCAAATGCTCCCCTGAAACGTTTGGATGCCGAAACGGAAGTCTTTTTATCACAGGAGAAGAAATCAGCCCTCGACAACTTAAGCGGCTTAAAATTTTTTTTTGAAAAAATCCGTAAGCCCCGGGGTCACAATTTCATCAAAAATCGGACTTCCGGGAATTCACTCAAAAATGGAGCTAAACGGTTGCAAATGCTCCCCTGAAAGGTTTGGCGGTCAAAACAGAAGTTTTTTTATCACAGGACAAGAAATCAGCCCTCGACAACTTAACCGGCAGAATTTTTTTTTGAAAAAATCCGTAAGCCCCGGGGTCACAATTTCATCAAAAATCTGACTTTCGGCAATTCACTCAAAAATGGTGCCAAACGGGTGAAAATGCTCCCCTGAAGGGTTTGGCGGTCGAAACAGAAAGCTTTTTTATCACAGGACAAGAAATCAGCCATCGACAACTTAACCGGCAGAATTTTTTTTTTGAAAAAATCTGTAAGCCCCGGGTCACAATTTCATCCAAAATCTGACTTTCGACAATTAACTCAAAAATGCAGCTAAACGGTTGCAAATGCTCCCCTGAAAGGTTTGGATGTCGAAAGAGAAGTCTTTTTATGACACGACAAGAAATCAGCCCTCGACAACTTAACCGGCAAAAATTTTTTTTTGAAAAAATCCGTAAGCCCCGGGGTCACAATTTCATCAAAAATCTGACTTTCGACAATTCACTCAAAAATGGAGCTAAACGGTTGCAAATGCTCCCCTGAAAGGTTTGGCGGTCAAAATAGAAGGCTTTTTATCACAGGACAAGAAATCAGCCCTCGACAACTTAACCGGCAAATTTTTTTAAAAAAAAAAATCCGTAAGCCCCGGGGTCACAATTTCATCAAAAATCGGACTTTCGGCAATTCACTCAAAAATGGTGCCAAACGGGTGAAAATGCTCCCCTGAAAGGTTTGGCGGTCGAAACAGAATTTTTTTTATCACAGGACAAGAAATCAGCCATCGACAACTTAAGCGGCAGAAATTTTTTTTTGAAAAAATCCGTAAGCCCCGGGGTCACAATTTCATCAAAAATCTGACTTTCGACAATTCACTCAAAAATGGAGCTAAACAGTTGCAAATGCTCCCCTGAAAGGTTTGGCGGTCAAAACAGAAGGCTTTTTATCACAGGACAAGAAATCAGCCCTCGACAACTTAACCGGCAGAATTTTTTTTTTGAATAAATCCGTAAGCCCCGGGGTCACAATTTCATCCAAAATCTGACTTTCGACAATTCACTCAAAAATGGAGCTAAACGGTTGCAAATGCTCCCCTGAAACGTTTGGCGGTCAAAACAGAAGGCTTTTTATCACAGGACAAGAAATCAGCCCTCGACAACTTAACCGGCAGAATTTTTTTTTTGAAAAAATCCGTAAGCCCCGGGGTCACAATTTCATCAAAAATCTGACTTTCGGCAATTCACTCAAAAATGGTGCCAAACGGTTGCAAATACTCCCTTGAAAGGTTTGGCGGTCGAAACAGAAAGCTTTTTTATCACAGGACAAGAAATCAGCCATTGACAAGTTAACCGGCAGAAATTTTTTTAAAAAAAAATCCCTAAGCCCCGGGGTCACAATTTCATCAAAAATCTGACTTTCGGCAATTCACTAAAAAATGGTGCCAAACGGTTGCAAATGCTCCCCTGAAACGTTTGGATGTCGAAAGAGAAGTCTTTTTATGACAGGACAAGAAATCAGCCCTCGACAACTTAACCGGCAAAAATTTTTTTGTGAAAAAATCCGTAAGCCCCGGGGTCACAATTTCATCAAAAATCTGACTTTCGACAATTCACTCAAAAATGGAGCTTAACGGTTGCAAATGCTCCCCTGAAAGGTTTGGCGGTCAAAATAGAAGGCTCTTTATCACAGGACAAGAAATCAGCCCTCGACAACTTAACCGGCAGATTTTTTTTAAAAAAAATATCCGTAAGCCCCGGGGTCACAATTTCATCAAAAATCGGACTTTCGGGAATTCACTCAAAAATGGCGCCAAACGGTTGCAAATGCTCCCCTGAAAGGTTTGGCGGTCGAAACAGAAAGCTTTTTTATCACAGGAAAAGAAATCAGCCGTCGACAACTTAACCGGCTCAATTTTTTTTTTTGAAAAAATCCGTAAGCCCCGGGGTCACAATTTCATCAAAAATCTGACTTTCGGCAATTCACTCAAAAATGGTGCCAAACGGGTGAAAATGCTCCCCTGAAACGTTTTGATGTCGAAACAGAAGTCTTTTTATCACAGGACAAGAAATCAGCCCTCGACAACTTAACCGGCTTAAAATTTTTTTTTGAAAAAATCCGTAAGCCCCGGGGTCACAATTTCATCAAAAATCGGACTTCCGTGAATTCACTCAAAAATGGAGCTAAACGGTTGCAAATGCTCCCCTGAAAGGTTTGGCGGTCAAAACAGAAGTTTTTTTATCACAGGACAAGAAATCAGCCCTCGACAACTTAACCGGCAGAATTTTTTTTTGAAAAAATCCGTAAGCCCCGGGGTCACAATTTCATCAAAAATCTGACTTTCGGGAATTCACTCAAAAATGGTGCCAAACGGGTGAAAATGCTCCCCTGAAAGGTTTGGGAGTCAAAACAGAAGGCTTTTTCTCACAGGACGAGAAATCAGCCCTCGACAACTTAACCGGCAGAAAAATTTTTTTTGAAAAAATCCGTAAGCCCCGGGGTCACAATTTCATCAAAAATCTGACTTTCGGGAATTCACTCAAAAATGGTGCCAAACGGGTGAAAATGCTCCCCTGAAGGGTTTGGCGGTCGAAACAGAATTTTTTTTATCACAGGACAAGAAATCAGCCATTGACAAGTTAACCGGCAGAAATTTTTTTAAAAAAAAATCCCTAAGCCCCGGGGTCACAATTTCATCAAAAATCTGACTTTCGGCAATTCACTAAAAAATGGTGCCAAACGGTTGCAAATGCTCCCCTGAAACGTTTGGATGTCGAAACAGAATTTTTGTTATCACAGGACAAGAAATCAGCCATCGACAACTTAACCGGCAGAAATTTTTTTTTGAAAAAATCCGTAAGCCCCGGGGTCACAATTTCATCAAAAATCTGACTTTCGACAATTCACTCAAAAATGGAGCTAAACGGTTGCAAATGCTCCCCTGAAACGTTTGGCGGTCGAAACAGAAGGCTTTTTATCACAGGACAAGAAATCAGCCCTCGACAACTTAACCGGCAGAATTTTTTTTTTGAAAGAATCCGTAAGCCCCGGGGTCACAATTTCATCCAAAATCTGACTTTCGACAATTCACTCAAAAATGGAGCTAAACGGTTGCAAATGCTCCCCTGAAAGGTTTGGCGGTCAAAACAGAAGGCTTTTTATCACAGGACAAGAAATCAGCCCTTGACAACTTAACCGGCAGAATTTTTTTTTGAAAAAATCCGTAACCCCGGGGTCACAATTTCATCAAAAATCTGATTTTTGGCAATTTACTCAAAAATGGTGCCAAACGGGTGAAAATGCTCCCCTGAAGGGTTTGACGGTCAAAACAGAAGGCTTTTTATCACAGGACAAGAAATCAGCCCTCGACAACTTAACCGGCAGAAATTTTTTTCTGAAAAAATCCCTAAGCCCCGGGGTCACGATTTGATCAAAAATCTGACTTTCGGCAATTCACTCAAAAATGGAGCTAAACGGTTGCAAATGCTCCCCTGAAAGGTTTGGCGGTCAAAACAGAAGGCTTTTTATCACAGGACAAGAAATCAGCCCTCGACAACTTAACCGGCAGAATTTTTTTTTTGAAAAAATCCGTAAGCCCCGGGGTCAGAATTTCATCAAAAATCTGACTTTCGGCAATTCACTCAAAAATGGTGCCAAACGGTTGCAAATGCTCCCCTGAAAGGTTTGGCGGTCAAAACAGAAGGCTTTTTATCACAGGACAAGAAATCAGCCCTCGACAACTTAACCGGCAGAATTTTTTTAAAAAAAAAATCCGTAAGCCCCGGGGTCACAATTTCATCAAAAATCTGACTTTCGGCAATTCACTCAAAAATGGTGCCAAACGGTTGCAAATGCTCCCCTGAAAGATTTGGCGGTCGAAACAGAAAGCTTTTTTATCACAGGAAAATAAATCAGCCGTCGACAACTTAACCGGCAGAATTTTTTTTTTTGAAAAAATCCCTAAGCCCCGGGGTCACAATTTCATCAAAAATCTGACTTTTGGCAATTCACTCAAAAATGGTGCCAAACGGTTGCAAATGCTCCCCTGAAACGTTTGGATGCCGAAACGGAAGTCTTTTTATCACAGGAGAAGAAATCAGCCCTCGACAACTTAAGCGGCTTAAAAATTTTTTTTGAAAAAATCCGTAAGCCCCGGGGTCACAATTTCATCAAAAATCGGACTTCCGGGAATTCACTCAAAAATGGTGCCAAACGGGTGAAAATGCTCCCCTGAAGGGTTTGGCGGTCGAAACAGAATTTTTTTTATCACAGGACAAGAAATCAGCCATCGACAAGTTAACCGGCAGAATTTTTTTTTTGAAAAAATCCGTAAGCCCCGGGGTCACGATTTCATCAAAAATCTGACTTTCAACAATTCACTCAAAAATGGAGCTAAACGGTTGCAAATGCTCCCCTGAAACGTTTGGATGTCGAAACAGAAGTCTTTTTATCACAGGACAAGAAATCAGCCCTCGACAACTTAACCGGCTTAAATTTTTTTTTGAAAAAATCCGTAAGCCCCGGGGTCACAATTTCATCAAAAATCGGACTTTCGGGAATTCACTCAAAAATGATGCCAAACGGGTGCAAATGCTCCCCTGAAAGGTTTGGCGGTCGAAACAGAAGTTTTTTTATCACAGGACAAGAAATAAGCCATCGACAACTTAACAGGCAGAATTTTTTTTTTGAAAAAATCTGTAAGCCCCGGGGTCACAATTTCATCAAAAATCTGACTTTCGACAATTCACTCAATAATGGTGCCAAACGGTTGCAAATGCTCCCCTGAAAGATTTGGCGGTCGAAACAGAAAGCTTTTTTATCACAGGAAAAGAAATCAGCCGTCGACAACTTAACCGGCACAATTTTTTTTTTTGAAAAAATCCCTAAGCCCCAAGGTCACAATTTCATCAAAAATCTGACTTTTGGCAATTCACTCAAAAATGGTGCCAAACGGTTGCAAATGCTCCCCTGAAACGTTTGGATGTCGAAACGGAAGTCTTTTTATCACAGGAGAAGAAATCAGCCCTCGACAAGTTAACCGGCAGAATTTTTTTTTTGAAAAAATCCGTAAGCCCCGGGGTCACGATTTCATCAAAAATCTGACTTTCGACAATTCACTCAAAAATGGAGCTAAACGGTTGCAAATGCTCCCCTGAAACGTTTGGATGTCGAAACAGAAGTCTTTTTATCACAGGACAAGAAATCATCCCTCGACAACTTAACCGGCTTAAATTTTTTTTTGAAAAAATCCGTAAGCCCCGGGGTCACAATTTCATCAAAAATCGGACTTTCGGGAATTCACTCAAAAATGATGCCAAAGGGGTGCAAATGCTCCCCTGAAAGGTTTGGCGGTCGAAACAGAAGTTTTTTTTATCACAGGACAAGAAATCAGCCATCGACAACTTAACCGGCAGAATTTTTTTTAAAAAAAAATCCGTAAGCCCCGGGGTCACAATTTCATCAAAAATCTGACTTTCGGCAATTCACTCAAAAATGGAGCTAAACGGTTGCAAATGCTCCCCTGAAAGGTTTGGCGGTCAAAACAGAAGGCTTTTTATCACAGGACAAGAAATCAGCCCTCGACAACTTAACCGGCAGAATTTTTTTTTTGAAAAAATCCGTAAGCCCCGGGGTCAGAATTTCATCAAAAATCTGACTTTCGGCAATTCACTCAAAAATGGTGCCAAACGGTTGCAAATGCTCCCCTGAAAGGTTTGGCGGTCAAAACAGAAGGCTTTTTATCACAGGACAAGAAATCAGCCCTCGACAACTTAACCGGCAGAATTTTTTTTAAAAAAAAATCCGTAAGCCCCGGGGTCACAATTTCATCAAAAATCTGACTTTCGGCAATTCACTCAAAAATGGTGCCAAACGGTTGCAAATGCTCCCCTGAAAGATTTGGCGGTCGAAACAGAAAGCTTTTTTATCACAGGAAAATAAATCAGCCGTCGACAACTTAACCGGCAGAATTTTTTTTTTTGAAAAAATCCCTAAGCCCCGGGGTCACAATTTCATCAAAAATCTGACTTTTGGCAATTCACTCAAAAATGGTGCCAAACGGTTGCAAATGCTCCCCTGAAACGTTTGGATGCCGAAACGGAAGTCTTTTTATCACAGGAGAAGAAATCAGCCCTCGACAACTTAAGCGGCTTAAAAATTTTTTTTGAAAAAATCCGTAAGCCCCGGGGTCACAATTTCATCAAAAATCGGACTTCCGGGAATTCACTCAAAAATGGTGCCAAACGGGTGAAAATGCTCCCCTGAAGGGTTTGGCGGTCGAAACAGAATTTTTTTTATCACAGGACAAGAAATCAGCCCTCGACAAGTTAACCGGCAGAATTTTTTTTTTGAAAAAATCCGTAAGCCCCGGGGTCACGATTTCATCAAAAATCTGACTTTCGACAATTCACTCAAAAATGGAGCTAAACGGTTGCAAATGCTCCCCTGAAACGTTTGGATGTCGAAACAGAAGTCTTTTTATCACAGGACAAGAAATCATCCCTCGACAACTTAACCGGCTTAAATTTTTTTTTGAAAAAATCCGTAAGCCCCGGGGTCACAATTTCATCAAAAATCGGACTTTCGGGAATTCACTCAAAAATGATGCCAAAGGGGTGCAAATGCTCCCCTGAAAGGTTTGGCGGTCGAAACAGAAGTTTTTTTTATCACAGGACAAGAAATCAGCCATCGACAACTTAACAGGCAGAATTTTTTTAAAAAAAAAATCTGTAAGCCCCGGGGTCACAATTTCATCAAAAATCTGACTTTCGACAATTCACTCAAAAATGGAGCTAAACGGTTGCAAATGCTCCCCTGAAAGGTTTGGCGGTCGAAACAGAAGGCTTTTTATCACACGACAAGAAATCAGCCCTCGAAAACTTAACCGGCAGAAATTTTTTTTTGAAAAAATCCCTAAGCCCCGGGGTCACAATTTCATCAAAAATCTGACTTTCGGCAATTCACTCAAAAATGGTGCCAAACGGGTGCAAATGCTCCCGTGAACAGTTTGGCGGGCGAAACAGAAGTTTTTTTATCACAGGACAAGAAATCAGCGATCGACAACTTAAACGGCAGAAATTTTTTTTTGAAAAAATCCGTAAGCCCCGAGGTCACAATTTCATCAAAAATCTGACTTTCGGCAATTCACTCAAAAATGGTGCGAAACGGTTGCAAATGCTCCCCTGAAGGGTTTGGCGGTCGAAACAGAATTTTTTTTATCACAGGACAAGAAATCAGCCATCGACAAGTTAACCGGCAGAATTTTTTTTTTGAAAAAATCCGTAAGCCCCGGGGTCACAATTTCATCAAAAATCGGACTTTCGGCAATTCACTCAAAAATGATGCCAAACGGGTGCAAATGCTCCCCTGAAAGGTTTGGCGGTCGAAACAGAAGTTTTTTTATCACAGGACAAGAAATCAGCCATCGACAACTTAACAGGCAGAATTTTTTTTTAAAAAAAAATCCGTAAGCCCCGGGGTCACAATTTCATCAAAAATCTGACTTTCGACAATTCACTCAAAAATGGTGCCAAACGGGTGCAAATGCTCCCGTGAACAGTTTAGCGGGCGAAACAGAAGTTTTTTTATCACAGGACAAGAAATCAGCCCTCGACAACTTAACCGGCTTAAATTTTTTTTTGAAAAAATCCGTAAGCCCCGGGGTCACAATTTCATCAAAAATCGGACTTTCGGGAATTCACTCAAAAATGATGCCAAAGGGGTGCAAATGCTCCCCTGAAAGGTTTGGCGGTCGAAACAGAAGTTTTTTTTATCACAGGACAAGAAATCAGCCATCGACAACTTAACAGGCAGAATTTTTTTTTAAAAAAAATCTGTAAGCCCCGGGGTCACAATTTCATCAAAAATCTGACTTTCGACAATTCACTCAAAAATGGAGCTAAACGGTTGCAAATGCTCCCCTGAAAGGTTTGGCGGTCGAAACAGAAGGCTTTTTATCACACGACAAGAAATCAGCCCTCGACAACTTAACCGGCAGAAATTTTTTTTTGAAAAAATCCCTAAGCCCCGGGGTCACAATTTCATCAAAAATCTGACTTTCGGCAATTCACTCAAAAATGGTGCCAAACGGGTGCAAATGCTCCCGTGAACAGTTTGGCGGGCGAAACAGAAGTTTTTTTATCACAGGACAAGAAATCAGCGATCGACAACTTAAACGGCAGAATTTTTTTTTTGAAAAAATCCGTAAGCCCCGAGGTCACAATTTCATCAAAAATCTGACTTTCGGCAATTCACTCAAAAATGGTGCGAAACGGTTGCAAATGCTCCCCTGAAGGGTTTGGCGGTCGAAACAGAATTTTTTTTATCACAGGACAAGAAATCAGCCATTGACAAGTTAACCGGCAGAATTTTTTTTTAAAAAAAATCCGTAAGCCCCGGGGTCACAATTTCATAAAAAATCGGACTTTCGGCAATTCACTCAAAAATGATGCCAAACGGGTGCAAATGCTCCCCTGAAAGGTTTGGCGGTCGAAACAGAAGTTTTTTTATCACAGGACAAGAAATCAGCCATCGACAACTTAACAGGCAGAATTTTTTTAAAAAAAAAATCCGTAAGCCCCGGGGTCACAATTTCATCAAAAATCTGACTTTCGACAATTCACTCAAAAATGGAGCTAAACGGTTGCAAATGCTCCCCTGAAAGGTTTGGCGGTCAAAACAGAAGTCTTTTTATCACAGGACAAGAAATCAGCCCTCGACAAGTTAACCGGCAGAATTTTTTTTTTGAAAAAATCCGTAAGCCCCGGGGTCACAATTTCATCAAAAATCTGACTTTCGACAATTCACTCAAAAATGGTGCCAAACGGGTGAAAATGCTCCCCTGAAGGGTTTGGCGGTCAAAACAGAATTTTTTTTATCACAGGACAAGAAATCAGCCATCGACAAGTTAACCGGCAAAATTTTTTTTTGAAAAAATCCCTAAGCCCCGGGGTCACAATTTCATCAAAAATCTGACTTTCGGCAATTCACTCAAAAATGGTGCCAAACGGTTGCAAATGCTCCCCTGAAACGTTTGGATGTTGAAACAGAAGTCTTTTTATCACAGGACAAGAAATCAGCCCTCGACAACTTAACCGGCTTAAAATTTTTTTTTGAAAAAATCCGTAAGCCCCGGGGTCACAATTTCATCAAAAATCGGACTTCCGGGAATTCACTCAAAAATGGTGCCAAACGGTTGCAAATGCTCCCCTGAAGGGTTTGGCGGTCGAAACAGAATTTTTTTTATCACAGGACAAGAAATCAGCCATCGACAAGTTAACCGGCAGAATTTTTTTTTTGAAAAAATCCGTAAGCCCCGGGGTCACAATTTCATCAAAAATCGGACTTTCGGGAATTCACTCAAAAATGATGCCAAACGGGTGCAAATGCTCCCCTGAAAGGTTTGGCCGTCGAAACAGAAGTTTTTTTATCACAGGACAAGGAATCAGCCATCGACAACTTAACAGGCAGAATTTTTTTTTTGAAAAAATCCGTAAGCCCCGGGGTCACAATTTCATCAAAAATCTGACTTTCGACAATTCACTCAAAAATGGAGCTAAACGGTTGCAAATGCTCCCCTGAAAGGTTTGGCGGTCGAAACAAAAGGCTTTTTATCACAGGACAAGAAATCAGCCCTCGACAACTTAACCGGCAGAATTTTATTTTTAAAAAAATCCCTAAGCCCCGGGGTCACAATTTCATCAAAAATCTGACTTTCGGCAATTCACTCAAAAATGGTGCCAAACGGGTGAAAATGCTCCCCTGAAGGGTTTGGCGGTCGAAACAGAATTTTTTTTATCACAGGACAAGAAATCAGCCATCGACAAGTTAACCGGCAGAATTTTTTTTTTGAAAAAATCCGTAAGCCCCGGGGTCACGATTTCATCAAAAATCTGACTTTCAACAATTCACTCAAAAATGGAGCTAAACGGTTGCAAATGCTCCCCTGAAACGTTTGGATGTCGAAACAGAAGTCTTTTTATCACAGGACAAGAAATCAGCCCTCGACAACTTAACCGGCTTAAATTTTTTTTTGAAAAAATCCGTAAGCCCCGGGGTCACAATTTCATCAAAAATCGGACTTTCGGGAATTCACTCAAAAATGATGCCAAACGGGTGCAAATGCTCCCCTGAAAGGTTTGGCGGTCGAAACAGAAGTTTTTTTATCACAGGACAAGAAATAAGCCATCGACAACTTAACAGGCAGAATTTTTTTTTTGAAAAAATCTGTAAGCCCCGGGGTCACAATTTCATCAAAAATCTGACTTTCGACAATTCACTCAATAATGGTGCCAAACGGTTGCAAATGCTCCCCTGAAAGATTTGGCGGTCGAAACAGAAAGCTTTTTTATCACAGGAAAAGAAATCAGCCGTCGACAACTTAACCGGCACAATTTTTTTTTTTGAAAAAATCCCTAAGCCCCAAGGTCACAATTTCATCAAAAATCTGACTTTTGGCAATTCACTCAAAAATGGTGCCAAACGGTTGCAAATGCTCCCCTGAAACGTTTGGATGTCGAAACGGAAGTCTTTTTATCACAGGAGAAGAAATCAGCCCTCGACAAGTTAACCGGCAGAATTTTTTTTTTGAAAAAATCCGTAAGCCCCGGGGTCACGATTTCATCAAAAATCTGACTTTCGACAATTCACTCAAAAATGGAGCTAAACGGTTGCAAATGCTCCCCTGAAACGTTTGGATGTCGAAACAGAAGTCTTTTTATCACAGGACAAGAAATCATCCCTCGACAACTTAACCGGCTTAAATTTTTTTTTGAAAAAATCCGTAAGCCCCGGGGTCACAATTTCATCAAAAATCGGACTTTCGGGAATTCACTCAAAAATGATGCCAAAGGGGTGCAAATGCTCCCCTGAAAGGTTTGGCGGTCGAAACAGAAGTTTTTTTTATCACAGGACAAGAAATCAGCCATCGACAACTTAACAGGCAGAATTTTTTTAAAAAAAAAATCTGTAAGCCCCGGGGTCACAATTTCATCAAAAATCTGACTTTCGACAATTCACTCAAAAATGGAGCTAAACGGTTGCAAATGCTCCCCTGAAAGGTTTGGCGGTCGAAACAGAAGGCTTTTTATCACACGACAAGAAATCAGCCCTCGAAAACTTAACCGGCAGAAATTTTTTTTTGAAAAAATCCCTAAGCCCCGGGGTCACAATTTCATCAAAAATCTGACTTTCGGCAATTCACTCAAAAATGGTGCCAAACGGGTGCAAATGCTCCCGTGAACAGTTTGGCGGGCGAAACAGAAGTTTTTTTATCACAGGACAAGAAATCAGCGATCGACAACTTAAACGGCAGAAATTTTTTTTTGAAAAAATCCGTAAGCCCCGAGGTCACAATTTCATCAAAAATCTGACTTTCGGCAATTCACTCAAAAATGGTGCGAAACGGTTGCAAATGCTCCCCTGAAGGGTTTGGCGGTCGAAACAGAATTTTTTTTATCACAGGACAAGAAATCAGCCATCGACAAGTTAACCGGCAGAATTTTTTTTTTGAAAAAATCCGTAAGCCCCGGGGTCACAATTTCATCAAAAATCGGACTTTCGGCAATTCACTCAAAAATGATGCCAAACGGGTGCAAATGCTCCCCTGAAAGGTTTGGCGGTCGAAACAGAAGTTTTTTTATCACAGGACAAGAAATCAGCCATCGACAACTTAACAGGCAGAATTTTTTAAAAAAAAAAATCCGTAAGCCCCGGGGTCACAATTTCATCAAAAATCTGACTTTCGACAATTCACTCAAAAATGGTGCCAAACGGGTGCAAATGCTCCCGTGAACAGTTTAGCGGGCGAAACAGAAGTTTTTTTATCACAGGACAAGAAATCAGCCCTCGACAACTTAACCGGCTTAAATTTTTTTTTGAAAAAATCCGTAAGCCCCGGGGTCACAATTTCATCAAAAATCGGACTTTCGGGAATTCACTCAAAAATGATGCCAAAGGGGTGCAAATGCTCCCCTGAAAGGTTTGGCGGTCGAAACAGAAGTTTTTTTTATCACAGGACAAGAAATCAGCCATCGACAACTTAACAGGCAGAATTTTTTTTAAAAAAAAATCTGTAAGCCCCGGGGTCACAATTTCATCAAAAATCTGACTTTCGACAATTCACTCAAAAATGGAGCTAAACGGTTGCAAATGCTCCCCTGAAAGGTTTGGCGGTCGAAACAGAAGGCTTTTTATCACACGACAAGAAATCAGCCCTCGACAACTTAACCGGCAGAAATTTTTTTTTGAAAAAATCCCTAAGCCCCGGGGTCACAATTTCATCAAAAATCTGACTTTCGGCAATTCACTCAAAAATGGTGCCAAACGGGTGCAAATGCTCCCGTGAACAGTTTGGCGGGCGAAACACAAGTTTTTTTATCACAGGACAAGAAATCAGCGATCGACAACTTAAACGGCAGAATTTTTTTTTTGAAAAAATCCGTAAGCCCCGAGGTCACAATTTCATCAAAAATCTGACTTTCGGCAATTCACTCAAAAATGGTGCGAAACGGTTGCAAATGCTCCCCTGAAGGGTTTGGCGGTCGAAACAGAATTTTTTTTATCACAGGACAAGAAATCAGCCATTGACAAGTTAACCGGCAGAATTTTTTTTTAAAAAAAATCCGTAAGCCCCGGGGTCACAATTTCATAAAAAATCGGACTTTCGGCAATTCACTCAAAAATGATGCCAAACGGGTGCAAATGCTCCCCTGAAAGGTTTGGCGGTCGAAACAGAAGTTTTTTTATCACAGGACAAGAAATCAGCCATCGACAACTTAACAGGCAGAATTTTTTTAAAAAAAAAAATCCGTAAGCCCCGGGGTCACAATTTCATCAAAAATCTGACTTTCGACAATTCACTCAAAAATGGAGCTAAACGGTTGCAAATGCTCCCCTGAAAGGTTTGGCGGTCAAAACAGAAGTCTTTTTATCACAGGACAAGAAATCAGCCCTCGACAAGTTAACCGGCAGAATTTTTTTTTTGAAAAAATCCGTAAGCCCCGGGGTCACAATTTCATCAAAAATCTGACTTTCGACAATTCACTCAAAAATGGTGCCAAACGGTTGCAAATGCTCCCCTGAAACGTTTGTTTGGATGTTGAAACAGAAGTCTTTTTATCACAGGACAAGAAATCAGCCCTCGACAACTTAACCGGCTTAAAATTTTTTTTTGAAAAAATCCGTAAGCCCCGGGGTCACAATTTCATCAAAAATCGGACTTCCGGGAATTCACTCAAAAATGGTGCCAAACGGTTGCAAATGCTCCCCTGAAGGGTTTGGCGGTCGAAACAGAATTTTTTTTATCACAGGACAAGAAATCAGCCATCGACAAGTTAACCGGCAGAATTTTTTTTTTGAAAAAATCCGTAAGCCCCGGGGTCACAATTTCATCAAAAATCGGACTTTCGGGAATTCACTCAAAAATGATGCCAAACGGGTGCAAATGCTCCCCTGAAAGGTTTGGCCGTCGAAACAGAAGTTTTTTTATCACAGGACAAGGAATCAGCCATCGACAACTTAACAGGCAGAATTTTTTTTTTGAAAAAATCCGTAAGCCCCGGGGTCACAATTTCATCAAAAATCTGACTTTCGACAATTCACTCAAAAATGGAGCTAAACGGTTGCAAATGCTCCCCTGAAAGGTTTGGCGGTCGAAACAAAAAGGCTTTTTATCACAGGACAAGAAATCAGCCCTCGACAACTTAACCGGCAGAATTTTATTTTTAAAAAAAATCCCTAAGCCCCGGGGTCACAATTTCATCAAAAAATCTGACTTTCGGCAATTCACTCAAAAATGGTGCCAAACGGGTGAAAATGCTCCCCTGAAGGGTTTGGCGGTCGAAACAGAATTTTTTTTATCACAGGACAAGAAATCAGCCATCGACAAGTTAACCGGCAGAATTTTTTTTTTGAAAAAAATCCGTAAGCCCCGGGGTCACGATTTCATCAAAAATCTGACTTTCGACAATTCACTCAAAAATGGAGCTAAACGGTTGCAAATGCTCCCCTGAAACGTTTGGATGTAAAAAACAGAAGTCTTTTTATCACAGGACAAGAAATCAGCCCTCGACAACTTAACCGGCTTAAATTTTTTTTTGAAAAAAATCCGTAAGCCCCGGGGTCACAATTTCATCAAAAATCAGACTTTCGGGAATTCACTCAAAAATGATGCCAAACGGGTGCAAATGCTCCCCTGAAAGGTTTGGCGGTCGAAACAGAAGTTTTTTTATCACAGGACAAGAAATCAGCCATCGACAACTTAACAGGCAGAATTTTTTTTTTGAAAAAATCCGTAAGCCCCGGGGTCACAATTTCATCAAAAATCTGACTTTCGACAATTCACTCAAAAATGGAGCTAAACGGTTGCAAATGCTCCCCTGAAAAGTTTGGCGGTCAAAACAGAAGGCTTTTTATCACAGGACAAGAAATCAGCCCTCGACAACTTAACCGGCAGAATTTTTTTTTTGAAAAAATCCGTAAGCCCCGTAAGGTCACAATTTCATCAAAAATCTGACTTTCGGCAATTCATTCAAAAAATGGTGCCAAACGGGTGCAAATGCTCCCCTGAAAGGTTTGGCGGTCGAAACAGAAAGCTTTTTTATCACAGGACAAGAAATCAGCCATCGACAACTTAACGGGCAGAATTTTTTTTTTGAAAAAATCCGTAAGCCCCGGGGTCACAATTTCATCCAAAATCTGACTTTCGGCAATTCACTCAAAAATGGATCTAAACGGTTGCAAATGCTCCCCTGAAAGGTTTTGGCGGTCGAAACAGAAGGCTTTTTATCACAGGACAAGAAATCAGCCCTCGACAACTTAACCGGCAGAATTTTATTTTTAAAAAAATCCCTAAGCCCCGGGGTCACAATTTCATCAAAAATCTGACTTTCGGCAATTCACTCAAAAATGGTGCCAAACGGGTGCAAATGCTCCCCTGAACAGTTTGGCGGTCGAAACAGAAGTTTTTTTATCACAGGACAAGAAATCAGCCCTCAACAACTTAACCGGCTTAAAATTTTTTTTTGAAAAAAATCCGTAAGCCCCGGGGTCACGATTTCATCAAAAATCTGACTTTCGACAATTCACTCAAAAATGGAGCTAAACGGTTGCAAATGCTCCCCTGAAACGTTTGGATGTCAAAACAGAAGTCTTTTTATCACAGGACAAGAAATCAGCCCTCGACAACTTAACCGGCTTAATTTTTTTTTTGAAAAAATCCGTAAGCCCCGGGGTCACAATTTCATCAAAAATCGGACTTTCGGGAATTCACTCAAAAATGAAGCCAAACGGGTGCAAATGCTCCCCTGAAAGGTTTGGCGGTCGAAACAGAAGTTTTTTTATCACAGGACAAGAAATCAGCCATCGACAACTTAACAGGCAGAATTTTTTTTTTTGAAAAAATCCGTAAGCCCCGGGGTCAAAATTTCATCAAAAATCTGACTTTCGACAATTCACTCAAAAATGGAGCTAAACGGTTGCAAATGCTCCCCTGAAAAGTTTGGCGGTCAAAACAGAAGGCTTTTTATCACAGGACAAGAAATCAGCCCTCGACAACTTAACCGGCAGAATTTTATTTTTAAAAAAATCCCTAAGCCCCGGGGTCACAATTTCATCAAAAATCTGACTTTCGGCAATTCACTCAAAAATGGTGCCAAACGGGTGCAAATGCTCCCCTGAAAGGTTTGGCGGTCGAAACAGAAGTTTTTTTATCACAGGAGAAGAAATCAGCCATCGACAACTTAACCGGCAAAAATTTTTTTTTGAAAAAATCCGTAAGCCCCGGGGTCACAATTTCATCAAAAATCTGACTTTCGATAATTCACTCAAAAATGGAGCTAAACGGTTGCAAATGCTCCCCTGAAAGGTTTGGCGGTCAAAATAGAAGGCTTTTTATCACAGGACAAGAAATCAGCCCTCGACAACTTAACCGGCAGAATTTTTTTTTGAAAAAATCCGTAAGCCCCGGGGTCACAATTTCATCAAAAATCTGACTTTCGGCAATTCACTCAAAAATGGTGCCAAACGGTTTCAAATGCTCCCCTGAAAGGTTTGGCGGTCGAAACAGTAAGCTTTTTTATCACAGGAAAAGAAATCAGCCGTCGACAACTTAACCGGCAGAATTTTTTTTTTTGAAAAAATCCCTAAGCCCCGGGTTCACAATTTCATCAAAAATCTGACTTTCGGCAATTCACTCAAAAATGGTGCCAAACGGGTGCAGATGCTCCCCTGAAAGGTTTGGCGGTTGAAACAGAATTTTTTTTATCACAGGACAAGAAATCAGCCATCGACAAGTTAACCGGCAGAAATTTTTTTTTGAAAAAATCCGTAAGCCCCGGGGTCACAATTTCATCAAAAATCTGACTTTCGACAATTCACTCAAAAATGGAGCTAAACGGTTGCAAATGCTCCCCTGAAAGGTTTGGATGTCGAAACAGAAGTCTTTTTATCACAGGACAAGAAATCAGCCATCGACAAGTTAACCGGCAGAATTTTTTTTTGAAAAAATCCGTAAGCCCCGGGGTCACAATTTCATCAAAAATCGGACTTTCGGGAATTCACTCAAAAATGATGCCAAACGGGTGCAAATGCTCCCCTGAAAGGTTTGGCCGTCGAAACAGAAGTTTTTTTATCACAGGACAAGAAATCATCCATCGACAACTTAACAGGCAGAATTTTTTTTTTGAAAAAATCCGTAAGCCCCGGGGTCACAATTTCATCAAAAATCTGACTTTCGACAATTCACTCAAAAATGGAGCTAAACGGTTGCAAATGCTCCCCTGAAAGGTTTGGCGGTCGAAACAGAAGGCTTTTTATCACAGGACAAGAAATCAGCCCTCGACAACTTAACCGGCAGAATTTTATTTTTAAAAAAATCCCTAAGCCTCGGGGTCACAATTTCATCAAAAATCTGACTTTCGGCAATTCACTCAAAAATGGTTGCCAAACGGGTGCAAATGCTCCCCTGAAAGGTTTGGCGGTCAAAATAGAAGGCTTTTCATCACAGTACAAGAAATCAGCCCTCGACAACTTAACCGGCAGAATTTTTTTTTTTAAAAAATCCGTAAGCCCCGGGGTCACAATTTCATCAAAAATCTGACTTTCGGCAATTCACTCAAAAATGGTGCCAAACGGTTGCAAATGCTCCCCTGAAAGGTTTGGCGGTCGAAACAGTAAGCTTTTTTATCACAGGAAAAGAAATCAGCCGTCGACAACTTAACCGGCAGAATTTTTTTTTTTTGAAAAAATCCGTAAGCATCGGGGTCACAATTTCATCAAAAATCTGACTTTCGGCAATTCACTCAAAAATGGTGCCAAACGGGTGCAGATGCTCCCCTGAAAGGTTTGGCGGTTGAAACAGAATTTTTTTTATCACAGTACAAGAAATCAGCCATCGACAAGTTAACCGGCAGAAATTTTTTTTTGAAAAAATCCGTAAGCCCCGGGGTCACAATTTCATCAAAAATCTGACTTTCGGCAATTCACTCAAAAATGGAGCTAAACGGTTGCAAATGCTCCCTTGAAAGGTTTGGCGGTCAAAACAGAAGGCTTTTTATCACAGTACAAGATATCAGCCGTCGACAACTTAACCGGCAGAATTTTTTTTTTGAAAAAATCCGTAAGCCCCGGGGTCACAATTTCATCAAAAATCTGACTTTCGGCAATTCACTCAAAAATGGTGCCAAACGGTTGCAAATGCTCCCCTGAAAGGTTTGGCAGTCGAAACAGAAAGCTTTTTTATCACAGGAAAAGAAATCAGCCGTCGACAACTTAACCGGCAGAATTTTTTTTTAAAAAAAAAATCCCTAAGCCCCGGGGTCACAATTTCATCAAAAATCTGACTTTTGGCAATTCACTCAAAAATGGTGCCAAACGGTTGCAAATGCTCCCCTGAAACGTTTGGATGTCGAAACAGAAGTCTTTCTATCACAGGACAAGAAATCAGCCCTCGACAACTTAAGCGGCTTAAAATTTTTTTTGGAAAAAATCCGTAAGCCCCGGGGTCACAATTTCATCAAAAATCGGACTTTCGGCAATTCACTCAAAAATGGTGCCAAACAGGTGCAAATGCTCCCCTGAAGGGTTTGGCGGTCGGTCGAAACAGATTTTTTTTTATCAAAAGACAAGAAATCAGCCATCGACAAGTTAACCGGCAGAAATTTTTTTTTTCAAAAAATCCGTAAGCCCCGAGGTCACAATTTCATCAAAAATCTGACTTTCGGCAATTCACTCAAAAATGGTGGCAAACGGTTGCAAATGCTCCCCTGAAACGTTTGGATGTCGAAACAGAAGTGTTTTTATCACACGACAAGAAATCAGCCCTCGACAACTTAACCGGCTTAAATTTTTTTTTGAAAAAATCCGTAAGCCCCGGGGTCACAATTTCATCAAAAATCGGACTTTCGGGAATTCACTCAAAAATGATGCCAAACCGGTGCAAATGCTCCCCTGAAAGGTTTGGCGGTCGAAACAGAAGTTTTTTTATCACAGGACAAGAAATCAGCCATCGAAAACTTAACCGGCAAAAATTTTTTTTTGAAAAAATCCGTAAGCCCCGGGGTCACAATTTCATCAAAAATCTGACTTTCGACAATTCACTCAAAAATGGAGCTAAACGGTTGCAAATGCTCCCCTGAAAGGTTTGGCGGTCAAAATAGAAGGCTTTTTATCACAGGACAAGAAATCAGCCCTCGACAACTTAACCGGCAGAATTTTTTTTAAAAAAAATCCGTAAGCCCCGGGGTCACAATTTCATCAAAAATCGGACTTTCGGGAATTCACTCAAAAATGATGCCAAACCGGTGCAAATGCTCCCCTGAAAGGTTTGGCGGTCGAAACAGAAGTTTTTTTATCACAGGACAAGAAATCAGCCATCGACAACTTAACCGGCAAAAATTTTTTTTTGAAAAAATCCGTAAGCCCCGGGGTCACAATTTCATCAAAAATCTGACTTTCGACAATTCACTCAAAAATGGAGCTAAACGGTTGCAAATGCTCCCCTGAAAGGTTTGGCGGTCAAAATAGAAGGCTTTTTATCACAGGACAAGAAATCAGCCCTCGACAACTTAACCGGCAGAATTTTTTTTTGAAAAAATCCGTAAGCCCCGTGGTCACAATTTCATCAAAAATCTGACTTTCGGCAATTCACTCAAAAATGGTGCCAAACGGTTGCAAATGCTCCCCTGAAATGTTTGGCGGTCGAAACAGTAAGCTTTTTTATCACAGGAAAAGAAATCAGCCGTCGACAACTTAACCGGCAGAAATTTTTTTTTTGAAAAAATCCGTAAGCCCCGGGGTCACAATTTCATCAAAAATCTGACTTTCGAAAATTCACTCAAAAACGGAGCTAAACGGTTGCAAATGCTCCCCTGAAAGGTTTGGCGGTCAAAACAGAAGGCTTTTTATCACAGGAGAAGAAATCAGCCCTCGACAACTTAACCGGCAGATTTTTTTTTTTTGAAAAAATCCGTAATCCCCTAGGTCACAATTTCATCAAAAATCTGACTTTCGGCAATTCACTCAAAAATGGTGCCAAACGGTTGCAAATGCTCCCCTGAAACGTTTGGATGTCGAAACAGAAGTTTTTTTATCACAGGACAAGAAATCAGCCATCGAAAACTTAACAGGCAAAAATTTTTTTTTGAAAAAATCCGTAAGCCCCGGGGTCACAATTTCATCAAAAATCTGACTTTCGACAATTCACTCAAAAATGGAGCTAAACGGTTGCAAATGCTCCCCTGAAAGGTTTGGCGGTCAAAATAGAAGGCTTTTTATCACAGGACAAGAAATCAGCCCTCGACAACTTAACCGGCAGAATTTTTTTTTAAAAAAATCCGTAAGCCCCGGGGTCACAATTTCATCAAAAATCGGACTTTCGGGAATTCACTCAAAAATGATGCCAAACCGGTGCAAATGCTCCCCTGAAAGGTTTGGCGGTCGAAACAGAAGTTTTTTTATCACAGGACAAGAAATCAGCCATCGACAACTTAACCGGCAAAAATTTTTTTTTGAAAAAATCCGTAAGCCCCGGGGTCACAATTTCATCAAAAATCTGACTTTCGACAATTCACTCAAAAATGGAGCTAAACGGTTGCAAATGCTCCCCTGAAAGGTTTGGCGGTCAAAATAGAAGGCTTTTTATCACAGGACAAGAAATCAGCCCTCGACAACTTAACCGGCAGAATTTTTTTTTGAAAAAATCCGTAAGCCCCGTGGTCACAATTTCATCAAAAATCTGACTTTCGGCAATTCACTCAAAAATGGTGCCAAACGGTTGCAAATGCTCCCCTGAAAGGTTTGGCGGTCGAAACAGTAAGCTTTTTCACAGGAAAAGAAATCAGCCGTCGACAACTTAACCGGCAGAAATTTTTTTTTTGAAAAAATCCGTAAGCCCCGGGGTCACAATTTCATCAAAAATCTGACTTTCGAAAATTCACTCAAAAACGGAGCTAAACGGTTGCAAATGCTCCCCTGAAAGGTTTGGCGGTCAAAACAGAAGGCTTTTTATCACAGGACAAGAAATCAGCCCTCGACAACTTAACCGGCAGATTTTTTTTTTTTAAAAAAATCCGTAATCCCCTAGGTCACAATTTCATCAAAAATCTGACTTTCGGCAATTCACTCAAAAATGGTGCCAAACGGTTGCAAATGCTCCCCTGAAACGTTTGGATGTCGAAACAGAAGTCTTTTTATCACAGGACAAGAAATCAGCCCTCGACAACTTAACCGGCTTAAAATTTTTTTTTGAAAAAATCCCTAAGCCCCGGGGTCACAATTTCATCAAAAATCTGACTTTCGGCAATTCACTCAAAAATGGTGCCAAACAGGTGAAAATGCTCCCCTGAAGGGTTTGGCGGTCGGTCGAAACAGATTTTTTTTTATCAAAAGACAAGAAATCAGCCATCGACAAGTTAACCGGCAGAAATTTTTTTTTGAAAAAATCCGTAAGCCCCGGGGTCACAATTTCATCAAAAATCGGACTTTCGGGAATTCACTCAAAAATGGTGCCAAACGGTTGCAAATGCTCCCCTGAAACGTTTGGATGTCGAAACAGAAGTCTTTTTATCACAGGACAAGAAATCAGCCCTCGACAACTTAACCGGCTTAAATTTCTTTATTGAAAAAATCCGTAAGCCCCGGGGTCACAATTTCATCAAAAATCTAACTTTCGACAATTCACACAAAAATGATGCCAAATGGGTGCAAATGCTCCCCTGAAAGGTTTGGCGGTTGAAACAGAAGTTTTTTTATCACAGGACGAGAAATCAGCCCTCGACAACTTAACTGGCAGAATTTTATTTTTTAAAAAATCCCTAAGCCCCGGGGTCACAATTTCATCAAAAATCTGACTTTCGGCAATTCTCTCAAAAATGGTGCCAAACGGTTGCAAATGCTCCGCTGAAAGGTTTGGCGGTCGAAACAGAAAGCTTTTTTTATCACAGGAAAAGAAATCAGCCGTCGACAACTTAACCGGCAGAATTTTTTTTTTGAAAAAATCCCTAAGCCCCGGGGTCACAATTTCATCAAAAATCTGACTTTCGGCAATTCACTCAAAAATGGTGCCAAACAGGTGAAAATGCTCCCCTGAAGGGTTTGGCGGTCGGTCGAAACAGATTTTTTTTTATCAAAAGACAAGAAATCAGCCATCGACAAGTTAACCGGCAGAAATTTTTTTTTGAAAAAATCCGTAAGCCCCGAGGTCACAATTTCATCAAAAATCTGACTTTCGGCAATTCACTCAAAAATGGTGCCAAACGGTTGCAAATGCTCCCCTGAAACGTTTGGCTGTCGAAACAGAAGTCTTTTTATCACAGGACAAGAAATCAGCCATCGACAACTTAACCGGCAGAAATTTTTTTTTGAAAAAATCCGTAAGCCCCGGGGTCACAATTTCATCAAAAATCTGACTTTCGACAATTCACTCAAAAATGGAGCTAAACTGTTGCAAATGCTCCCCTGAAAGGTTTGGCGGTCGAAACAGAAGGCTTTTTATCACAGGACTAGAAATCAGCCCTCGACAACTTAACAGGCAGAATTTTTTTTTTGAAAAAATCGCTATGGCTCCCCTGAGAGGTTGTCCACCGCCTGTGCACCGTCCCTCAGACCATGTGGTGTCAGAAAAAAATGAACAAATTCCTATGCCCCAGAGTAAATAAATAAATGCACACATAAAGTAGGAGTAAAGTAGGTGTAAACTAGGAGTAAACTAGGAGTAAAGTAGGTGTAAACCAGGAGTAAACTAAGTGTAAAGTAGTAGTAGACTAGGTGTAAAGTAGGTGTAAACTATGAGTAAAGTAGGTGTAAAGTAGGTGTAAACTAGAGGTAAGCTAGTTGTAAAGTAGGAGTAAACTAGGTGTAAACTAGGAGTAAGGCAGGAGTAAATTAGACAATCACATGCAGCCCATTGTGTAAATAATGGTTGTAAAGCAGATACTTTGAGGGAACATCCATTCCTCCTCACCACTATGAGCTGAATAAAGAGCATGAAATCCACTCTCGACTCTGAGTATATTTCATTCTCAAACCCTCCAACACTTCTCTGATGAAAAAAGGGATGTCCTATTCAATAATAAATAAATAATAATAATAGTTTTATTATTTATACCCCACCCATCTGACTGGGTCGTGCCAGCCACGCTCAGCAGCTTGCAGGATAAAACAATATACAATAAAACATGAAACTTTTTTTTGACTATATGCCTACTATATGGAAGTTAACAACTGGACAACAGAACTGGATTGTACACACTCTAATGGTAGCTGAGAGGCTGATATTGATAAACTGGAAGAGTAAAGAGATGATCTCCTTTAATCGGTGGATTGATAATATGGTAACACTTGCAACCTGTGAACGGACTGCTTACAAACATAGACTGCTTGGATAAATACGACAGTATTTCGAATGAATTTATACAAAATGTAGTTGACTAATTTATATTAGGGCACGGTCACAATTTCAGCAACAATCTGACTTTTGCCAATTCACTCAAAAATGGTGCCAAACGGTTGCAAATGCTCCCATGAAAGGTTTGGCGGTTGAAACAGAAGGCATTTTATCACAGAACAAGAAATCAGCCTTCGACAGCTTAATCGGCGAAAGAAGATTTTTTTCAAGAAATCCCTAAACAATTACAGCAAAAATCTGACTTTTGGCAATTCACTCAAAAATGGTGCCCAGCTGTTGCAAATGTTCGCCTGAGAGGTTTTTCAGTCAAAACAGAATGCTTTTTATCACAGGACAAGAAATCAGACCTCCACAACGTAGTCTGTAGAAAAAGTTTTTTTTAAAAAAATCCCTAAGCCGCGCGGTCACAATTTCATCAGAAATGCAAATGCTCCCCTGAAAGGTTTGGCGGTCGAAACAGAAGGGTTTTTATCACAGGACAGGAAATCAGCCCTCGACAACTAAATCCGTAGAAAAAGCTTTCATCAAAAATATGACTTTCGGTAATTCACTCAAAAATGGTGCCAAACGGTTGCAAATGGTCCCCTGAGAGGTTTGGCGGTCGAAACAGAAGGCTTTTTATCGCAGGACAGGAAAGCAGCCCTCAACAACTTCATCCGTAGAAAAAGATTTCATCAAAAATCTGACTTTTTGCAATTCACTCAAAAATGGTGCCAAACGGTTGCAAATGGTCCCCTGAGAGGTTTGGTGGTCGAAACAGAAGACTTTTTATCACAGGACAGGAAATCAGCCCTCGACAACTTAACTGGGATAAAAAGATTTTTTTGAAAAAATCGCTAATGCTCCCCTGAGATGTTTTCCACCGCCTGTGCACCGTCCCTCAGACCATGTGGCCAAACGATTGCAAATTCTCTCCCCTGAAATGTTTGGCGGTCGAAACAGAAGGCTTTTTATCACAGAACAAGAAATCAGCCCTCGACAGCTTAATCGGCGGAAGAAGATTTTTTTCAAGAAATCGCTAAGCCCCGGGGTCACAATTTCAGAAAAAATCTGACTTTCGGCAATTCACTCAAAAATGGTACCCAACGGTTGCAAATTCTCTCCCCTGAAAGCTTTGGTGGTCGAAACAGAAGGCTTTTTATCACAGAACAAGAAATCAGCCCTCGACAGCTTAATCGGCGGAAGAAGATTTTTTTCAAGAAATCGCTAAGCCCCGGGGTCACAATTTCATCAAAAATCTGACTTTCGGCAATTCACTCAAAAATGGTACCCAACGGTTGCAAATTCTCTCCCCTGAAAGCTTTGGCGGTCGCAACAGAAGGCTTTTTATCACAGGACTAGAAATCAGACCTCGACAACTTAACCAGCGGAGAAAAAGATTTTTTTGAAAAAATCGCTAATGCTCCCCTGAGAGGTTGTCCACCGCCTGTGCACCGTCCCTCAGAACATGTGGTGTAAGAAAAAAATGAAAAAATTCCTATGCCCCAGAGTACCCCAGAGATGCATTTTAAATAAATGCACACATAAAGTAGGAGTAAACTAGGAGTAAAGTAGGTGTAAACTAGGAGTAAAGTGGGTGTAAACTAGGAGTAAACTAGGTGTAAACTAGGTGTAAAGTAGGTGTAAAGGAGGAGTAAACTAGGTGTAAACTAGGAGTAAGGCAGGAGTAAATTAGCCAATCACATGCAGCCCATTGTGTAAATAATGTATATAAAGCAGATACTTTGAGGGAACATCCATTCCTCCTCACCACTATGAGCTGAATAAAGAGCATGAAATCCACTCTCGACTCTGAGTATATTTCATTCTCAAACCCTCCAACACTTCTCTGATGAAAAAAGGGATGTCCTATTCAATAATAAATAAATAATAATAATAGTTTTATTATTTATACCCCACCCATCTGACTGGGTCGTGCCAGCCACGCTCAGCAGCTTGCAGGATAAAATAATATACAATAAAACATGAAACTTTTTTTTAACTATATACCTACTATATGGAAGTTCTGGACAACAGAAATGGATTGTACACACTCTAATGGTAGCTGAGAGGCTGATATTGATAAACTGGAAGAGTAAAGAGATGATCTCCTTTAATCGGTGGATTGATAATATGGTAACACTTGCAACCTGTGAACGGACTGCTTACAAACATAGACTGCTTGGATAAATACGACAGTATTTCGAATGAATTTATACAAAATGTAGTTGACTAATTTATATTAGGGCGCGGTCCCAATTTCATCAAAAATCTGACTTTTGGCAATTCACTCAAAAATGGTGCCAAACGGTTGCAAATGCTCCCATGAAAGATTTGGCGGTTCAAACAGAAGGCTTTTTATCACAGAAAAAGAAATCAGCCCTCGACAAGTTAACCGCTAGAAAAATTTTTTTTTAAAAAATCGTTAAGCCCCGGGGTCCCAATTTCATCAAAAATCTGACTTTTGGCAAATCACTAAAACATGGTGCCCAGCTGTTGCAAATGTTCGCCTGAGAGGTTTTTCAGTCAAAACAGAATGCTTTTTATCACAGGACAAGAAATCAGACCTCCACAACGTAGTCTGTAGAAAAAGTTTTTTTTAAAAAAATCCCTAAGCCGCGCGGTCACAATTTCATCAGAAATGCAAATGCTCCCCTGAAAGGTTTGGCGGTCGAAATGTAGCACCCTGCTTGTGGTTAACGCTTAGCTGGAATGAAATATTCAACGCAGCAATAGAGAAATTAAAATAATAATTTATTTGTCAGACAAATAAATGTGAGGCACAGTGGTATATGGTTACCAAGCTCTGGCCTGCCCTCCTGCCATTATGGCCAGCACTTATATTCCCTCAGCTCAGCCCCCTTGCTCCTCCTTTGGCTGCCTCTGTCCAATCAGCCTGGTTAAAATTCCTATTGGCTGTTTGCTAGAACCAATCATAAAAGATACACCCATTTCCTATTACCTTTTATGGGAGACAAAGAGCTATATTTCCTTCTATTTATAATTGGCAAACAAATAGCCATTAATCTCTACAAGGCACCTTAATTACCAGATAACCTTTTGCCCTAGACTAGGCGCCTTAACTAACATTTCATCTTTTGCCCTATTGCCCTATTCACTCCAAAACAGATGGTGGCTAATTTTATCTGAACAGATCTTTTTGTTCACCTTCCCACACATTATCAATGAAAGATCTCCTTCTTTGGAGGTCATTAAGCAGAGGCTTGACAACCATATGTCAGGAGTGCTCCGATGGCGTCTCTCTGTCTGGCAGGGGTCCGGACCCAATGGCCCTCGTGGTCTATTCCAACTTCTTCTATGATTCTATAATTTCTTACTTTCTAAATCCTTTGCATAATTACATTTAAGCCAATATTTCATACATAACATATATAGATTTTTAGAAGCAAAGATCTTGTCTAAGTAAAAAAAGAACTTAGTAAAAGCTAAGTTCTATAAGTTCTCTAAATTCTCTGAAGCTTCAAAGCAGCTTCAGAGAGAGAGGCCTCTTCCCTAGCCAGCTGCTGTTTGTATTAGCTCTTGCCCTTTTAACCTTAGGAAGATGTGGCTCAAGTTTAATGGGAGGCACAATAATTAATTGTTTTTGCAACCTTGATTGTATTCTATCATTTGTATGGTCAGTGTGACCTTTTGCTCCCAGCCTGTTTTATGACCGCAATAAACCAAAGGGGCCTCTGACAAAGACCTTGCCTGCTGGTGTCCTGTCTCGAAAGGAAACATTTGTGAATTTAAGCTCATTTTTTTTGGAATACAGGAATCTGATCAAAATATAAGCCTTGATAAAAATGCAGGCTATGATCAGATGCCTCATTCCCCCCTTTCAAGCTCAAGGACCTTCATCCCAAGTGTCCTTGATAGCTTGACCTTCATCATATTCCTGAGGTAAAGCTCTGTATAGGGCCATGATATGAGGTAGAGTTTCATTTGAAATCATCTTGCTAATTGTACTTCTAAAACATGAAATGATACATGGCACCATACACAAAACCATTACTACTACCGTCAAGAAAAACAAGCAAGACAATAGTATCCCTTTGAGTCCTGCAACATTTGGTAACCAGTTGGTGAGCCATCCCATATCCCATCCTTCCCATGTTTGTACTGGGACATGTGCTATATTCTCCATCTTTGTGGCCAACACACGGATTGCCTCACCATTATCAGAAATGTTAAAGCAACAGGCATTCCCTGTCAAGTTCAAGACTCCACATAGGCCTCCCTGCCTGGCAAGTACATAATCCATTCCCATTTTCAGCTGCAAAATGGCGGCTCTACTTTCATCCAACTGTTGTGCAATAAGTCTCAAACTCTGGGCCGTTGCATTGGTTACAAGTTCCACTACTGCTTGCAATCGAATTATTCTGTTTAGATTATAAATAGGATCCCGAGCCCCTTGTATGAGCTCATCAGGATTCCAGGAAGCAGGTTCATAATAGGCTATAATGCGCTCTGGTGGCCAATCATCAGTATCGCTCCAACTTTGGGTACTTCCTCCTGCTATATGAGAAATATCAGCGTTTCTTCGTGTACGCTTGGCCGAACTAGTGGGCATAATCCACATTGGTGGTAATACCCATCCCAGGAAACAAGTCCCACTCCATTTGGAAGGGAGTTTCTTGTATGCCCATTCTCCACATATCCACCACAACCATCGGGTCTGAGGTTTTTGGTACGTGGAGTGCATAAGGCGAAATATCAAAAGGGGCATAGAGCTCACAGTGCAGTATGTTAGATTGCCTTTTTCTGTCATAGTTATGTTCCACACCATTTTCCATGCATGAATAAAAGGAGGTGCACAGGGCAAGGTATTCCGAGTTCGATAGGTAGTACCGTTTGCCCAGGTTTGACTATTCTTAATATAATCCCAAGTATAGTGGCAATGAGAAGAGCCTATCATGGTAGAATCAGCTGCCTCTGATGATTTATGTACACAGAATTCCCCTTGCACAGGTATAACTCGTATTGGTTTAGTTGAGTTCCATCCGGGGAAATTCTGTACTTCTGTTTGGTGTGGCATTTCGCTTACCATACCAATGGCATTTAATGGTATTGGTAATAAGGGCATACCTCCCTCTGAATCATCTGGCCCAAGAGAGCAAACAAGGCAATTGGTCCTATTTGTAACATTGGCTACCATCTCAGCTAAGCCTACCCACATATTGTGGTTTTGACTGAATCCATATTTAGCAAATTTGCTCAAATTCAAGGACCCTTCCCCTTCCCAAGGGATCAGGATTAATAATAAAATCATGTTGATGTCTAATATATGCATTCCTTCCACAAAAGATTACCTTATTGTGATAACAAAAAAATATTAGTCCCAATATAATTCCTCCAGTGACAGAAATGGGGAACCACCAAGACCAAAACATATATCCCAAGGATCCCCAATGAGTAATATCTCTGATAATTGTTCCACAGGGGGGGGCAGTCAATCAATTGTATAAGAGAATCTTCCCGTTCACAATCGCTGGTTCAGACGCTCCTCAAGCTTCAGGCGTGCGCAGGTCAGCCAGCTTCCAGGTTGTGGCTGCAGCAGGCCGGTCGTCTAATGTTGCCCGTGACCTAGCCCATTCCCCGTAGGGCTAGATACAGGGGTTTTTGGAGAGAGTCAGTTTTAAAGGATTAGAGGGGTCACCTTTGCACGTCCAACTGCCTTCGGACTTCTTCAAATGGGAGTGATGAATCCAGGGGGTCACCTCAGCTACCTTCACCGCTGTTGGAGTAGAGAGCAAGACGGTGTAAGGTCCACGCCACTTAGGTGCAAGTGGATCGCGTTTCCACTCTTTCACCCATAGCTATCGCCAGCCTGGAACTGATGAATCGGCTCGGCAATGCTGCACGGCGTGCGCTGAGGGCCCACCTGTTAAGAGAAACAAAAACACGGGAGAGAGACTGCACTTGTCCCTGTGTCACATAGTCTCCTATTTGTTTGAGGTCAGCTGGAATATCCTGAACAAAGGAGGGCGGCCTCCCATACAGGAGCTCAAAAGGTGACAACTTAAGTCTTTTTGTGGGTGCGCCCCGAACACGAAACAGTGTTATGGGTAACACATCACTGCTGTGGCCAGCATCACCATATTTTCCTTATGACACTTCTTCTTCTCTTGTTTCTCAGCCTCATCCCTATTCCGATAAACTCGACGTGCAATGGCCATAATTTGGCTCATCAGCATCCTTTCCCATCCTTCTGATTTCTGAATTTTCTTGCGAATGTCAGAAGCACACTGGGCCACAAATGTAGCAGTAATCATTCTGCTGTTTTCAGGGGCTTCAGGGTCAAAAGGAGTCCATATACGATAGGCTTCCTGCAGCCTCTCTAAAAAGTCTCCCGGACTCTCATTTGGTTTCTGTTCTACTTCTGAGACTTTAGACATATTAGTGGGCTTCTGGCATGCCCTGCGGATACCTTGCACAAGCGTCTGGCGGTAGGTGGTAAGCCTGGCCAGGTGAATTGCATTGTTTGGATCCCAATTAGGATCTTCCAAAGGAAAGTTATCCTGGAGATGACGGTCAATATTAAAAATATTTCCCACTCTGGCCTGCTCACGCAAATATATCTGTGCCTTTTCAATTATGTCTCTTCTTTCCTCAGTGGTGAACAGAGTATTCAGGAGTTGGCGGCAATCTGTCCAAGTAGGACTATGAGTATTTACTATTGAAGTCACCAAGTCCATCATAGCCTGAGGTTTTTCTGCGAAAGATGGGGTGTGTGTTTTCCAATTCATCAGATCCGTAGTTGTGAATGGAATGTACTGGAGGGTCGAAGTTCGAGGTGGCCGTGGTCCGGGTTGCCCGTTAACCAGCACAGGCTCCTCAAGTGCATCAAATACTCTTCTAAGAGGGGCTACTACGTGACCTTTCTCTTCGCTTTGCTCTAGGGGCCTCAAATCATAGGGGATGGTATCTGTCCCAAGGCGTTCTTTTAGCAGCTTTATACGCCTGGCTGTATTGCTTGCTGACCGATCAAGGTCTTCCTGTAACTTCTGTAATAGTTCTCTAGGATTTGGATGTACAGGGGTTTGGGGTGGGCAATTGGTTGTTCCACTAAAGGAGACTGTAGATGGAGTTCTACTGGGACTCACAGGTGGAATAACCACTTCTGCTTGGGCTTTATTATAGGACTCCAAGGCCTCCTGAAGATATTTATCATAATCTATCAAGGAATCAAGTTCTGTGACTCCACCCCCATTATTCGTTCCACTTTCTTGCCTTGGGGTTACAACTGGTGGAGTATTTGGATTAGGCTCCCTTCGGTGTGGAGCATAGGGTGGAGGTGGAAGCACCTCTTCCTCTGGTCCCTCAAAAATGGGTTTGAGTTTATTTGGCAAGATTCCTTTCCTAGCTTCGGCTTTTACAGCCAATAATTTGCATCGTTGGACTTTGCATTCCCTTATCCATGGAGGATTTTTATTTAATGTGCTCAGCCAAGAATCTATATATGAAAATTGTTCTGGGCACCCTCCCGTTTCTTTGGCGATGTTAGTCCAAAGTTTGCTTACTAAATTTATATCAAAAGTTCCCTGAGATGGCCATTCAGTATTTTGTTTCGGCCACTCTAATTCACATAACGTTCTCAAGCGCTCTGGCGTCATTTTGACTCCATATGCCCCTGAGAAGGCTTTCTTAAAATTATTTAACATACATTCAAGAGGTGTATTTTCCCCCTTTGAACCCCCAACTCCCATTGTATGGCCCTGTGAAGTATCCACTCAGTCACTCACACACTCGCTTCGTGGGGTTCCTTGCCCAGTGAAGTCGCCTTACTGGGAACCGAAGTACTACCCACTCCACACTCAGGTCAGCTACAGATTGTACTTTCTCACACATACAATGCGCTGGATACTTCACCACACTCTACTTCCCAACCTTTCCCTTTTCCTCCACCAGACCACCGTCTGATGTACCCAACCACCTAGCGTACTCAGTTTCCCCCTTATTGAGACGCAGAAGTTTGATCAAGACTTCTCTTCCTCCCAATTAATTGGAGGGCCAAAACCCCTTTGTGCACTTACCCTTAGCGGATCCCTCTTTATTTCTCTGGTTCCCCCCGGTCCGTCGCCGTCGGTGAGCAGGGTATCAGACAGACGAGACTTCTGCGTTCCCCTGGAAAAATGTTCCAGTGCGCGCTGGGTAAGCAGTTAGTGGTCCTCCCTCTTGTACCCTGCCCAGTAAGGCGAAGGGGCTGCGTTCCAGCAGACCACTTATCCGAGTCACAGAGGCACCATAAAATGTAGCACCCTGCTTGTGGTTAACGCTTAGCTGGAATGAAATATTCAACGCAGCAATAGAGAAATTAAAATAATAATTTATTTGTCAGACAAATAAATGTGAGGCACAGTGGTATATGGTTACCAAGCTCTGGCCTGCCCTCCTGCCATTATGGCCAGCACTTATATTCCCTCAGCTCAGCCCCCTTGCTCCTCCTTTGGCTGCCTCTGTCCAATCAGCCTGGTTAAAATTCCTATTGGCTGTTTGCTAGAACCAATCATAAAAGATACACCCATTTCCTATTACCTTTTATGGGAGACAAAGAGCTATATTTCCTTCTATTTATAATTGGCAAACAAATAGCCATTAATCTCTACAAGGCACCTTAATTACCAGATAACCTTTTGCCCTAGACTAGGCGCCTTAACTAACATTTCATCTTTTGCCCTATTGCCCTATTCACTCCAAAACAGATGGTGGCTAATTTTATCTGAACAGATCTTTTTGTTCACCTTCCCACACATTATCAATGAAAGATCTCCTTCTTTGGAGGTCATTAAGCAGAGGCTTGACAACCATATGTCAGGAGTGCTCCGATGGCGTCTCTCTGTCTGGCAGGGGTCCGGACCCAATGGCCCTCGTGGTCTATTCCAACTTCTTCTATGATTCTATAATTTCTTACTTTCTAAATCCTTTGCATAATTACATTTAAGCCAATATTTCATACATAACATATATAGATTTTTAGAAGCAAAGATCTTGTCTAAGTAAAAAAAGAACTTAGTAAAAGCTAAGTTCTATAAGTTCTCTAAATTCTCTGAAGCTTCAAAGCAGCTTCAGAGAGAGAGGCCTCTTCCCTAGCCAGCTGCTGTTTGTATTAGCTCTTGCCCTTTTAACCTTAGGAAGATGTGGCTCAAGTTTAATGGGAGGCACAATAATTAATTGTTTTTGCAACCTTGATTGTATTCTATCATTTGTATGGTCAGTGTGACCTTTTGCTCCCAGCCTGTTTTATGACCGCAATAAACCAAAGGGGCCTCTGACAAAGACCTTGCCTGCTGGTGTCCTGTCTCGAAAGGAAACATTTGTGAATTTAAGCTCATTTTTTTTGGAATACAGGAATCTGATCAAAATATAAGCCTTGATAAAAATGCAGGCTATGATCAGATGCCTCAGAAACAGAAGAAAAAGATTTCATCAAAAATCTGACTTTTTGCAATTCACTCAAAAATGGTGCCAAACGGTTGCAAATGGTCCCCTGAGAGGTTTGGTGGTCGAAACAGAAGATTTTTTATCACAGGACAGGAAATCAGCCCTCGACAACTTAACCGGGATAAAAAGATTTTTTTGAAAAAATCGCTAATGCTCCCCTGAGATGTTTTCCACCGCCTGTGCACTGTCCCTCAGACCATGTGGCCAAACGGTTGCAAATTCTCTCCCCTGAAAGGTTTGGCGGTCGAAACAGAAGGCTTTTTATCACACAACAAGAAATCAGCCCTCGACAGCTTAATCGGCGGAAGAAGATTTTTTTCAAGAAATCCCTAAATCCCGGGGTCACAATTTCAGAAAAAATGGTGCCAAACGGTTGCAAATGGTCCCCTGAGAGGTTTGGTGGTCGAAACAGAAGACTTTTTATCACAGGACAGGAAATCAGCCCTCGACAACTTAACCGGGATAAAAAGATTTTTTTGAAAAAATCGCTAATGCTCCCCTGCGATGTTTTCCACCGCCTGTGCACCGTCCCTCAGACCATGTGGCCAAACGGTTGCAAATTCTCTCCCCTGAAAGGTTTGGCGGTCGAAACAGAAGGCTTTTTATCACAGAACAAGAAATCAGCCCTCGACAGCTTAATCGGCGGAAGAAGATTTTTTTCAAGAAATCCCTAAATCCCGGGGTCACAATTTCAGAAAAAATCTGACTTTCGGCAATTCACTCAAAAATGGTACCCAACGGTTGCAAATTCTCTCCCCTGAAAGCTTTGGCGGTTGAAACAGAAGGCTTTTTATCACAGGACTAGAAATCAGACCTCGACACCTAACCGGCGAAAGAAGATTTTTTTCAAGAAATCCCTAAGATCCGGGGTCACAATTTCAGAAAATATCTGACTTTTTGCAATTCACTCAAAAATGGTGCCCAACGGTTGCAAATGCTCCCCTGAAAGGTTTGGCGGTCGAAACAGAAGGCTTTTTATACAGGACAAGAAATTAGACCTCAACAACTTAATCGGCGGAAGAAGATTTTTTTCAAGAAATCCCTAAACCCCGGGGTCACAATTTCAGAAAAAATCTGACTTTCAGCAATTCACTCAAAAATGGTACCCAACGGTTGCAAATTCTCTCCCCTGAAAGCTTTGGCGGTCGAAACAGAAGGCTTTTTATACAGGACAAGAAATTAGACCTCAAGAACTTAACCGGCGGAAGAAGGTTTTTTTTCAAGAAATCCCTAAACCCAGGGTCACAATTTCAGAAAAAACCTGACTTTCGGCTATTCACTCAGAAATGGTGCCCAACGGTTGCAAATGCTCCCATGAAAGGTTTGGCGGTCGAAACAGTAGGCTTTTTATCACAGGACAAGAAATCAGTCCTCGACAACTTGATCGGCGGAAGAAGATTTTTTTCAAGAAATCCCTAAACCCAGGGTCACAATTTCAGAAAAAATCTGACTTTTGGCAATTCACTCAAAAATGGTGCCCAACGGTTGCAAATGGTCCCCTGAGAGGTTTGGCGGTCGAAACAGAAGGCTTTTTATCACAGGACAGGAAATCAGCCCTCGACAACTTCATCCGTAGAAAAAGATTTCATCAAAAATCTGACTTTTGGCAATTCACTCAAAAATGGTGCCAAACGGTTGCAAATGGTCCCCTGAGAGGTTTGGCGGTCGAAACAGAAGGCTTTTTATCACAGGACAGGAAATCAGCCCTCGACAACTTCATCCGTAGAAAAAGATTTCATCAAAAATCTGACTTTCGGCAATTCACTCCAAAATGGTGCCAAACGGTTGCAAATGGTCCCCTGAGAGGTTTGGCGGTCGAAACAGAAGGCTTTTTATCACAGGACAGGAAATCAGCCCTCGACAACTTCATCCGTAGAAAAAGATTTCATCAAAAATCTGACTTTCGGCAATTCACTCCAAAATGGTGCCAAACGGTTGCAAATGGTCCCCTGAGATGTTTGGCGGTCGAAACAGAAGACTTTTTATCACAGGACAGGAAATCAGCCCTCGACAACTTAACCGGGAGAAAAAGATTTTTTTGAAAAAATCGCTAATGCTCCCCTGAGATGTTGTCCACCGCCTGTGCAACGTCCCTCAGGCCATGTGGTGTAAGAAAAAAATGAACAAATTCCTATGCCCCACAAGTAACCCAGAGATGCATTTTAAATAAATGCACACATAAAGTAGGAATAAACTATGCGTGCAATAAAACCCCTGCGTCCAGTCACGCTTCCATTGCGCAGCTCTGTTCAGAAGCTGACCTGGCAGGGGAGCAGAGTCGCAGCAGTCCTGTCCGTGTGGGATGAGGGATAAATCAAGTCCAGAGACAGTTCAGTTCTTATCTCTAGAAGCGTTTATTTACAAGCCATAAAACAGTCACACTCCATCGGAACTCGGTGACATTCTCAGCCGTGCTCCAAGAGCACACACGCAGCTTCTGCTGCTCAGCGAGAAGTGACAGTGAGTCTGGAAGCAGAGAGACGCTGTGCGTCACTGCTCTGCGACGAGCTCCTCCTTCTACTCCCCCTCCTCCCCCCAGATACAGGACACCGCGGAAGTCTGACCCTGTCAGTTCCAAACTCCACACCCCCTCTTGTCCTGCATCTGGGGACAATAGCCAACAATGCTTTCCCCATACACAGACCCTCACAGAACTCCTCGTGCTTCTGGAAGGTTAATGGCTTTGTGAAACCATCAGCGAGGTTCTTTGTTGAGGGACAGTATTTTAGAGCAACTAGCCCCTCATGAACGCTCTGACACACATTTCGGAAGCGTATGTCCAAATGTTTGGTCCTCACCTTGAATTGCCCTGTCTCAGCTAATTTAAGGCATGGTTGGTTGTCTTCATGCACCACAACGGGCTGACAATTCTCTCCACAGATTTCCTCGACCAAACACACATAGAACTCCAGTTCTCTGCAAACCTCCGATAGCGCACTGAACTCAGCTTCAGTAGATGAAAGCGCTATGAGACTTTGCTTTCGGGACCTCCACCCAATCACTGAGTCCCCAAACTTCACCACTAGGCCTGACACTGATTTGCGGTCCTCAAGGTTAGCCCAATCCGAATCCACCCAGGCAGTCAGCTTGACATCACCCTCAGCTGACATCTTGAGGCAAAAGTCTTTGGTATCTTGCAGGTAGCGTAGCACCCGCTTAACACCATTCCAGGCCTGCACACTAGGACTTGAAGCTTCTCTACTGAGCAGATTGACAGCAAACGCTATGTCTGGTCTGCTCCACTGTGACAGATACAACAGACTACCCAGAGCTGACTGAAAGAGTTCAGTGTTTTCGAACACCATGCGTTCCACTTGCTGACACTCCTTCACGTACCCAGTCTCCATGGGTGATCTGGCACCTGCACATTCAGACATCCTGAACTTCTCAAGCAACTGTTCAATCTTACCTTTCTGGCGAAGCAAAAAGCTTCCATCACTTGCTCTTGTGATCTCTACGCCTAGATAGGACTTGACATCTCCAAGTTGCTTCAGCTTGAACCGTTTACCAAGCTCCTTAGCAAACTTCTCCACCTGTTCACTTGTTCTTGTCATCAGCAAGATGTCATCAACAAACACCTGTGCCACTTGCTGTTGCAAGCCTGAGTCTCTAATGTAAAGACAACTGTCTGCAAGAGACCTCTTAAAACCTAGCTTTTCTAAGGCTTCATGTAGGCACATATTCCAATTCCTGGCAGATTGGCGTAATCCATAGATGGATTTGTGCAACCGCCACACGACGCCTGGCTCACTGACTTCAAACCCTGGAGGAGGACGCATGTACAACTCCTCCTGGAGATCTGAGTTCAGGTAGGCGACATCTACGTCAAAATGGTTCACCTTCCAACCTCTCTGTGCTGCTATTGCCAAAAGCATTCTCAAAGTCTCCGCCCTTGAAGTCGGCGAATAGACCTCTGTGAAGTGGACTCCGCGTCTCTGTGTAAATCCACGCGCCACTAACCTCGCTTTGTACTGTGGTTCTCCTGCTTCTGTGGGTTTAAGACGGTAAACCCATCTGCAGCCTACAGCTTGCTGGTTAGCCGGCAGTCGTGTGAGTGAGAACACTCCAAGAGACTCCATTGCGTTCATCTCCTTCTGCATCGCCTCATGCCATTTGCTGGCTTCTTCCCGAGGCAACTTCTGAACATCCTCAAAGGATTCAGGTTCACATCTAGCCACACCAACCCAGACACTTGTGGCTTCATACCTTTCAGGTGGCTTCCCTTTGGTTGATCTTGCTGACCTCCTCAGCGTGAATTCTGGAACTGCGCCTGATTCACCTGGATCAACCCCCCTATCTTCCATGTCAGCATCATCCCCCTCTGACCTGCTGCGCCGTTTAGGGCGAACAGCTGGTTCTGCTGGCGGGGATGGTTCACTCCTTGGCTCAGACTTGACAGAGACCTGCGGAGGGGTCCTGGGACTCCCTTTTGGAGAGATACGGAGCCTCTCCCTTGGAGATCCCGGCTCTGGGCTCTGTGGCTGTGGACTGTGCTCACCAGCAACAGGTTCAGCCTCACCCTCTTCCTCTTCCTCATCTGATTCTACCAGAATTTCCGGATTTCCGTGAAGCCGCTTCCACCCACTCTGCTCGCAAAACTCAGCACTGCCACTAATAAGCAGCTTGGACTGGTTGCCAGCAGGGTATGCAAAGCGCCACGCTTTTGAACCCGGCTCATAGCCTACAAAGATCATTTTCCTGGATCTTGGCTCACCTTTTCTGCGCATAGCCTTTGGAATCAGAACCCAAGCTGTTGACCCAAAAGTGCGCAGAAAATGTACTTTGGGCATTTTCCCATGAAGCAGAAAATATGGTGTGTCACCTACACTGGAATTGAACACTCTATTCTGCAGGAAACATGCTGTTTTATAACTCTCAGCCCAAAAGCGCTGTGGCAGACCTGAGTCTGCTAGCATAGCATTCGCTGACTCCTGTAGCGTGCGAAACTTCCTCTCTGCAACCCCATTTTGTTGCGGAGAGTGGGGGGCCGTCAGTCGATGACTGATACCCTTTTGCCTGAAGAACGATTGCAGCGCAGAACCGGTAAACTCCCCCCCACGATCAGATTGAAAGGAAATTACTTTGGTAGAGAACCGTAGCTCTACTGCTGTGATCCAATCCCTGATCAATGCAGCTGCCTCTGACTTCTGTTGCAGCGCAAAAATCCATGAATGTTTAGGAAGATCATCCAGAAGCAAAGCCCACTTAGAACCAGCTAACGAAGGTGTCGGCATGGGTCCCGACAAATCTGCATGCTCAAGTTCAAAGGGTTTACTGGTTTTCCTCTCAGACCTGGGGTATGAGCATGTTGTGACCTTTGATTGCTTACAGGCTTGACAATCTAGGTATTTGTCACATGCTTTGAACTTGCACCCAATAGTGTTGTCTGTGGCCTTCCTCACATATGACCACCCTACGTGTCCAAACCTCCGATGCCATAAGTGTAAACAATCATGGTGTGGTGGGACATTTGCACACTGCCCTTGGGCTTCGTCAATGGACTCTCCACTAGCCCCATTTTCCACCAGCCCCATTTTCCCACCAGCCCCATCTTCAATGGGCATCTCGACCAGAAAGAGCGTGCCTCTTCTCTGGACACTGTGGATCTTCTTTCCATTCCTGTAGAAGGAACACACATTGTTAGAAAACAAAACATCAAACCCAGCAGCCATAAGGGCTGGCACACTTAAAAGAGAGTGAGCAAGCTCTGGTACCACAAAAGCTTGCAACCAATGATCCAAAAAGGAACAATAAAGAAGCCCTGTTTCAGTCAGTGGTCTTTGAGACCCATCTGCTAAAGTAACATAGCGTCCAGTTTTAACTGTCTTGCAGTTCCTCAGAAGCCCAGCAGATGTCACAAGACAATGCGAGGCTCCGGAATCCACAACGAGAGATAAAGAGTGTCTCTGGTTGTTTTCCACAGATGCCGTGGCGTTGCTCGCACTCCCATCGGTTGCCATGGCCACAGCCTTCCCCCGACTGAGGCTCTTGCTTTTTCTCAGAGATGCCATCGCAGCTGTGAGATGATAAGACGCCTTGTCTTTGTTTTTCTCCTGGCCTGCTGCTTTCCCACGTCTTTGCTGGGAACCGGCCCTGGGAACCTGTTTTGTTGACATTCCACGCCGGCCAGTGTCCTTGCTGCCACCCTGCGCCTCTAGCGGACAATTGCGGACCAGATGTGTATTGCTACCACACCGATAGCAGCTTTTGGAAACAAAGGCTCTTACACAGTCCTCGCCACTCCTGGCTGCTGCCCCCCCACTCCTTCTTGGGTAGCAGCCTGTGGGCTCTTTCCCAGCCCTCTGCCGCTTCGATTCTTCGTCAATCAAGCGTCCGCTAATATAATCGATCGTAAGATCCTGCGGGGGCATCGTTTCCATCGTGAGAACCGAGTTCTCATACCTCCTGTCCAAAGAGCTTAAAAGCGTGTAAGCCTTAAGTTCATCTGGGAAGGGCACATTGAGCTGACGCAGCTTACTGAAGATAGTCAGCACCTGAGCAATGTGATCCCTTATCGACTCCCCTGGGGTCAGCCTCTTCTCAAACAGAGAACGTATCACATGGATCTTTGCCCCAGCTGTGGTCCTCTGATGTATTCTAGTCAGAGCAGACCAAATCTGATGACAGGTATGCAAGCCATCAATATGAGGGAGCTGTGATGCTTCGATCGCCATCACCACATGGGACATTGCTTTCTTGTCTTTCTTTGCCGCCGCTGCGGCCCTCTCTGCCTCTGCGGCTGATGGATTGGGTGGTGCCTGGGCTGGATCGGCCTGCGTGCATTCCCACAGCTGCTTTCCCTCCAGCCAATAATACATGCGCTTACTCCAATCCTCCCAATTGGCCCCATTCAGTCTTTCGAAGGGGATATTGAAGCTCTCATGGCCCTGCTGTGCTGCAGCCATCTTCCTCCCCCCGGGGCTTCAGCGTACTCACAAGTTTGCCAGCAAGCCGGACCTTTGAAGCAGCCGTTCCTCCTGGCTCTTGGCTCCGCTCTCCGGCGTCTCCTTTCTGCCTGGCAGGAGATTACAGCAACACGTCGCTGGCAGCCTTCTCCCTTCTCACACTTGTCAGGAAACGCGATACTCCCATAACCTATGCGTGCAATAAAACCCCTGCGTCCAGTCACGCTTCCATTGCGCAGCTCTGTTCAGAAGCTGACCTGGCAGGGGAGCAGAGTCGCAGCAGTCCTGTCCGTGTGGGATGAGGGATAAATCAAGTCCAGAGACAGTTCAGTTCTTATCTCTAGAAGCGTTTATTTACAAGCCATAAAACAGTCACACTCCATCGGAACTCGGTGACATTCTCAGCCGTGCTCCAAGAGCACACACGCAGCTTCTGCTGCTCAGCGAGAAGTGAGAGTGAGTCTGGAAGCAGAGAGACGCTGTGCGTCACTGCTCTGCGACGAGCTCCTCCTTCTACTCCCCCTCCTCCCCCCAGATACAGGACACCGCGGAAGTCTGACCCTGTCAGTTCCAAACTCCACATAAACTAGGAGTAAACTAGGAGTTAACTAGGTGTAAAGTAGGTGTAAACTAGGAGTAAACTAGGTGTAAAGTAGGTGTAAACTAGGAGTAAACTACAAAAGGGTTTTAAGTAGGTGTAAACTAGGTGTAAACTGGGAGTAAACTATGAGTAAGCTAGGTGTAAACTAGGAGTAAAGTAGGTGTAATGTAGGTGTAAACTAGGAGTGAATTATGAGTAAACTAGGAGTAAGCTAGGTGTAAACTAGGAGTAAAGTAGGTGTAAACTAGGAGTATAGTAGGTGTAAACTAGGAGTAAACTAGGTGTAAAGTAGGAGTAAACTAGGTGTAAAGTAGGAGTAAAGTAGGAGTAAATTAGCCAATCACATGCAGCCCATTGTGTAAATAATGTATATAAAGCAGATACTTTGAGGGAACATCCATTCCTCCTCACCACTATGAGCTGAATAAAGAGCATGAAATCCACTCTCGACTCTGAGTATATTTCATTCTCAAACCCTCCAACACTTCTCTGATGAAAAAAGGGATGTCCTATTCAATAATAAATAAATAATAATAATAGTTTTATTATTTATACCCCACCCATCTGACTGGGTCGTGCCAGCCACGCTCAGCAGCTTGCAGGATAAAACAATATACAATAAAACATGAAACTTTTTTTTAACTATATGCCTACTATATGGAAGTTAACAACTGGACAACAGAAATGGATTGTACACACTCTAATGGTAGCTGAGAGGCTGATATTGATAAACTGGAAGAGTAAAGAGATGATCTCCTTTAATCGGTGGATTGATAATATGGTAACACTTGCAACCTGTGAACGGACTGCTTACAAACATAGACTGCTTGGATAAATACGACAGAATTTCGAATGAATTTATACAAAATGTAGTTGACTAATTTATATTAGGGCGTGGTCCCAATTTCATCAAAAATCTGACTTTTGGCAATTCACTCAAAAATGGTGCCAAACGGTTGCAAATGCTCCCCTGAAAGTTTGGCGGTCGAAACAGAAGGCTTTTTATCACAGAACAAGAAATCAGCCCTCGACAGCTTAATCGGCGGAAGAAGATTTTTTTCAAGAAATCCCTAAACCCCGGGGTCACAATTTCAGAAAAAATCTGACTTTCGGCAATTCACTCAAAAATGATACCCAACCTTTGCAAATTCTCTCCCCTGAAAGCTTTGGCGGTCGAAACAGAAGGCTTTTTATCACAGGACTAGAAATCAGACCTCAACAACGTAACCAGCGGAAAAATATTTTTTTAAAAAAATCCCTAAGCCCCGGGTGTCACAATTTCAGGAAAAAAATCTGACTTTCGACAATTCACTCAAAAGTGGTGCCCAACGGTTGCAAATGCTCCCCTGAAAGGTTTGGCGGTCAAAACAGAAGGCTTTTTATACAGGACAAGAAATTAGACCTCAACAACTTGATCGGCGGAAGATTTTTTTCAAGAAATCCCTAAACCAAGGGTCACAATTTCAGAAAAAATCTGACTTTCGGCTATTCACTCAGAAATGGTGCCCAACGGTTGCAAATGCTCCCATGAAAGGTTTGGCGGTCGAAAAAGTAGGCTATTTACTACAGGACAAGAAATCAGGCCTTGAGAACTTGATCGGCGGAAGAAGATTTTTTTCAAGAAATCCCTAAACCCAGGGTCACAATTTCAGAAAAAATCTGACTTTTGGCAATTCACTCAAAAATGGTGCCAAAGGGTTGCAAATGCTCCCATGAAAGGTTTGGCAGTTGAAAGAGAAGGCTTTTTATCACAGGACAAGAAATCAGCCCTCGACAAGTTAACCACTAGAAATTTTTTTTTTAAATAAACCGCTAAGCCCCGGGGTCACAATTTCATCAAAAATCTGACTTTTGGCAATTCACTCAAAAATGGTGCCAAATGGTTGCAAATGCTCCCATGAAAGGTTTGGCGGTTGAAACAGAAGGCTTTTTATCACAGAAAAAGAAATCAGCCCTTGACAACTCAACCGGGATAATTTTTTTATTTTTTTTTTAATCGCTAAGCCCCGGGGTCACAATTTCATCAAAAATCTGACTTTCGGCAATTCACTCAAAAATAGTGCCAAACGGTTGCAAATGCTCACCTGAGAAGTTTGGTGGGGGAAACAGAAGCCTTTTTATCGCAGGACAGGAAATCAGCCCTCGACAACTTAACCGGGAGAAAAAGATTTTTTTGAAAAAATCGCTAATGCTCCCCCGAGAGGTTGTCCACCGCCTGTGCACCGTCCCTCAGAACATGTGGTGTAAGAAAAAAATGAAAAAATTCCTATGCCCCAGAGTACCCCAGAGATGCATTTTAAATAAATGCACACATAAAGTAGGAGTAAACTAGGAGTAAAGTAGGTGTAAACTAGGAGTAAAGTGGGTGTAAACTAGGAGTAAACTAGGTGTAAACTAGGTGTAAAGTAGGTGTAAAGGAGGAGTAAACTAGGTGTAAACTAGGAGTAAGGCCGGAGTAAATTAGCCAATCACATGCAGCCCATTGTGTAAATAATGTATATAAAGCAGATACTTTGAGGGAACATCCATTCCTCCTCACCACTATGAGCTGAATAAAGAGCATGAAATCCACTCTCGACTCTGAGTATATTTCATTCTCAAACCCTCCAACACTTCTCTGATGAAAAAAGGGATGTCCTATTCAATAATAAATAAATAATAATAATAGTTTTATTATTTATACCCCACCCATCTGACTGGGTCGTGCCAGCCACGCTCAGCAGCTTGCAGGATAAAATAATATACAATAAAACATGAAACTTTTTTTTAACTATATACCTACTATATGGAAGTTCTGGACAACAGAAATGGATTGTACACACTCTATTGGTAGCTGAGAGGCTGATATTGATAAACTGGAAGAGTAAAGAGATGATCTCCTTTAATCGGTGGATTGATAATATGGTAACACTTGCAACCTGTGAACGGACTGCTTACAAACATAGACTGCTTGGATAAATACGACAGTATTTCGAATGAATTTATACAAAATGTAGTTGAATAATTTATATTAGGGCGCGGTCCCAATTTCATCAAAAATCTGACTTTTGGCAATTCACTCAAAAATGGTGCCAAACGGTTGCAAATGCTCCCATGAAAGATTTGGCGGTTCAAACAGAAGGCTTTTTATCACAGAAAAAGAAATCAGCCCTCGACAAGTTAACCGCTAGAAAAAAATTTTTTTAAAAAATCGCTAAGCCCCGGGGTCCCAATTTCATCAAAAATCTGACTTTTGGCAAATCACTAAAACATGGTGCCCAGCTGTTGCAAATGTTCGCCTGAGAGGTTTTTCAGTCAAAACAGAATGCTTTTTATCACAGGACAAGAAATCAGACCTCCACAACGTAGTCTGTAGAAAAAGTTTTTTTTAAAAAAATCCCTAAGCCGCGCGGTCACAATTTCATTAGAAATGCAAATGCTCCCCTGAAAGGTTTGGCGGTCGAAACAGAAGAAAAAGATTTCATCAAAAATCTGACTTTTTGCAATTCACTCAAAAATGGTGCCAAACGGTTGCAAATGGTCCCCTGAGAGGTTTGGTGGTCGAAACAGAAGACTTTTTATCACAGGACAGGAAATCAGCCCTCGACAACTTAACCGGGATAAAAAGATTTTTTTGAAAAAATCGCTAATGCTCCCCTGCGATGTTTTCCACCGCCTGTGCACCGTCCCTCAGACCATGTGGCCAAACGGTTGCAAATTCTCTCCCCTGAAAGGTTTGGCGGTCGAAACAGAAGGCTTTTTATCACAGAACAAGAAATCAGCCCTCGACAGCTTAATCGGCGGAAGAAGATTTTTTTCAAGAAATCCCTAAATCCCGGGGTCACAATTTCAGAAAAAATCTGACTTTCGGCAATTCACTCAAAAATGGTACCCAACGGTTGCAAATTCTCTCCCCTGAAAGGTTTGGCGGTCGAAACAGAAGGGTTTTTATCACAGGACAGGAAATCAGCCCTCGACAACTAAATCCGTAGAAAAAGCTTTCATCAAAAATATGACTTTCGGTAATTCACTCAAAAATGGTGCCAAACGGTTGCAAATGGTCCCCTGAGAGGTTTGGCGGTCGAAACAGAAGGCTTTTTATCGCAGGACAGGAAAGCAGCCCTCAACAACTTCATCCGTAGAAAAAGATTTCATCAAAAATCTGACTTTTTGCAATTCACTCAAAAATGGTGCCAAATGGTTGCAAATGGTCCCCTAAGAGGTTTGGTGGTCGAAACAGAAGACTTTTTATCACAGGACAGGAAATCAGCCCTCGACAACTTAACCGGGATAAAAAGATTTTTTTGAAAAAATCGCTAATGCTCCCCTAAGATGTTTTCCACCGCCTGTGCACCGTCCCTCAGACCATGTGGCCAAACGATTGCAAATTCTCTCCCCTGAAATGTTTGGCGGTCGAAACAGAAGGCTTTTTATCACAGAACAAGAAATCAGCCCTCGACAGCTTAATCGGCGGAAGAAGATTTTTTTCAAGAAATCGCTAAGCCCCGGGGTCACAATTTCAGAAAAAATCTGACTTTCGGCAATTCACTCAAAAATGGTACCCAACGGTTGCAAATTCTCTCCCCTGAAAGCTTTGGTGGTCGAAACAGAAGGCTTTTTATCACAGGACAAGAAATCAGACCTCGACACCTAACCGGCGGAAGAAATTTTTTTTCAAGAAATCCCTAAGACCCGGGGTCACAATTTCAGAAAAAATCTGACTTTCGGCAATTCACTCAAAAATGGTACCCAACGGTTGCAAATTCTCTCCCCTGAAAGCTTTGTCGGTCGAAACAGAAGGCTTTTTATCACAGGACAAGAAATCAGACCTCAACAACGTAACCAGCGGAGAAATATTTTTTGGAAAAAATCCCTAAGCCCCGGGGGTCACAATTTCAGGAAAAAATCTGACTTTCGGCAATTCACTCAAAAGTCGTGCCCAACGGTTGCAAATGCTCCCATGAAAAGTTTGGCGGTTGAAACAGAAGGCATTTTATCACAGAAAAAGAAATCAGCCCTTGACAACTCAACCGGGATAATTTTTTTTTTGTTTTTGAAAAATCGCTAAGCCCCGGGGTCACAATTTCATCAAAAATCTGACTTTCGGCAATTCACTCAAAAATAGTGCCAAACGGTTGCAAATGCTCACCTGAGAAGTTTGGCGGGGGAAACAGCAGCCTTTTTATCGCAGGACAGGAAATCAGCCCTCGACAACTTAACCGGGAGAAAAAGATTTTTTTGAAAAAATCGCTAATGCTCCCCTGAGAGGTTGTCCACCGCCTGTGCACCGTCCCTCAGAACATGTGGTGTAAGAAAAAAATGAAAAAATTCCTATGCCCCAGAGTACCCCAGAGATGCATTTTAAATAAATGCACACATAAAGTAGGAGTAAACTAGGAGCAAATTCTCTCCCCTGAAAGCTTTGGCGGTCGAAACAGAAGGCTTTTTATCACAGGACTAGAAATCAGACCTCGACACCTAACCGGCGAAAGAAGATTTTTTTCAAGAAATCCCTAAGACCCGGGGTCACAATTTCAGAAAATATCTGACTTTTTGCAATTCACTCAAAAATGGTGCCCAACGGTTGCAAATGCTCCCCTGAAAGGTTTGGCGGTCGAAACAGAAGGCTTTTTATACAGGACAAGAAATTAGACCTCAACAACTTAATCGGCGGAAGAAGATTTTTTTCAAGAAATCCCTAAACCCCGGGGTCACAATTTCAGAAAAAATCTGACTTTCAGCAATTCACTCAAAAATGGTACCCAACGGTTGCAAATTCTCTCCCCTGAAAGCTTTGGCGGTCGAAACAGAAGGCTTTTTATACAGGACAAGAAATTAGACCTCAAGAACTTAACCGGCGGAAGAAGGTTTTTTTCAAGAAATCCCTAAACCCAGGGTCACAATTTCAGAAAAAACCTGACTTTCGGCTATTCACTCAGAAATGGTGCCCAACGGTTGCAAATGCTCCCATGAAAGGTTTGGCGGTCGAAACAGAAGGCTTTTTATCACAGGACAAGAAATCAGTCCTCGACAACTTGATCGGCGGAAGAAGATTTTTTTCAAGAAATCCCTAAACCCAGGGTCACAATTTCAGAAAAAATCTGACTTTTGGCAATTCACTCAAAAATGGTGCCCAACGGTTGCAAATGGTCCCCTGAGAGGTTTGGCGGTCGAAACAGAAGGCTTTTTATCACAGGACAGGAAATCAGCCCTCGACAACTTCATCCGTAGAAAAAGATTTCATCAAAAATCTGACTTTTGGCAATTCACTCAAAAATGGTGCCAAACGGTTGCAAATGGTCCCCTGAGAGGTTTGGCGGTCGAAACAGAAGGCTTTTTATCACAGGACAGGAAATCAGCCCTCGACAACTTCATCCGTAGAAAAAGATTTCATCAAAAATCTGACTTTCGGCAATTCACTCCAAAATGGTGCCAAACGGTTGCAAATGGTCCCCTGAGAGGTTTGGCGGTCGAAACAGAAGGCTTTTTATCGCAGGACAGGAAAGCAGCCCTCGACAACTTCATCCGTAGAAAAAGATTTCATTGATAATATGGTAACACTTGCAACCTGTGAACGGACTGCTTACAAACATAGACTGCTTGGATAAATACGACAGTATTTCGAATGAATTTATACAAAATGTAGTTGACTAATTTATATTAGGGCGTGGTCCCAATTTCATCAAAAATCTGACTTTTGGCAATTCACTCAAAAATGGTGCCAAACGGTTGCAAATGCTCCCCTGAAAGTTTGGTGGTCGAAACAGAAGACTTTTTATCACAGGACAGGAAATCAGCCCTCGACAACTTAACCGGGATAAAAAGATTTTTTTGAAAAAATCGCTAATGCTCCCCTGAGATGTTTTCCACCGCCTGTGCACCGTCCCTCAGACCATGTGGCCAAACGGTTGCAAATTCTCTCCCCTGAAAGGTTTGGCGGTCGAAACAGAAGGCTTTTTATCACAGAACAAGAAATCAGCCCTCGACAGCTTAATCGGCGGAAGAAGATTTTTGTCAAGAAATCCCTAAATCCCGGGGTCACAATTTCAGAAAAAATCTGACTTTCGGCAATTCACTCAAAAATGGTACCCAACGGTTGCAAATTCTCTCCCCTGAAAGCTTTGGCGGTCGAAACAGAAGGATTATTATCACTGGACTAGAAATCAGACCTCGACACCTAACCGGCGAAAGAAGATTTTTTTCAAGAAATCCCTAAACCCCGGGGTCACAATTTCATCAAATATCTGACTTTCGGCAATTCATTCAAAAATGGTGCCAAATGGGTGCAAATGCTCCCCTGAAAGGTTTGGCGGTCGAAACAGAAAACTTTTTTATCATAGGACAAGAAATCAGCCATCGACAAGTTAACCGGCAGAATTTTTTTTTTGAAAAAATCCCTAAGCCCCGGGGTCACAATTTCATCAAAAATCTGACTTTCGGCAATTCACTCAAAAATGGTGCCAAACGGTTGCAAATGCTCCCCTGAAACGTTTGGATGTCGAAACAGAAGTCTTTTTATCACAGGACAAGAAATCAGCCCTCGACAACTTAACCGGCTTAAAATTTTTTTTTGTAAAAATCCGTAAGCCCCGGGGTCACAATTTCATCAAAAATCGGACTTCCGGGAATTCACTCAAAAATGGTGCCAAATGGTTGCAAATGCTCCCCTGAAGGGTTTGGCGGTCGAAACAGAATTTTTTTTATCACAGGACAAGAAATCAGCCATCGACAAGTTAACCGGCAGAATTTTTTTTTTGAAAAAATCCGTAAGCATTTTTCATCAAAAGCATTTGTCACAATTTTATCAAAAATCGGACTTTCGGGAATTCACTCAAAAATGGTGCCAAACGGTTGCAAATGGTCCCCTGAGAGGTTTGGTGGTCGAAACAGAAGACTTTTTATCACAGGACAGGAAATCAGCCCTCGACAACTTAACCGGGATAAAAAGATTTTTTTGAAAAAATCGCTAATGCTCCCCTGCGATGTTTTCCACCGCCTGTGCACCGTCCCTCAGACCATGTGGCCAAACGGTTGCAAATTCTCTCCCCTGAAAGGTTTGGCGGTCGAAACAGAAGGCTTTTTGTCACAGAACAAGAAATCAGCCCTCGACAGCTTAATCGGCGGAAGAAGATTTTTTTCAAGAAATCCCTAAATCCCGGGGTCACAATTTCAGAAAAAATCTGACTTTCGGCAATTCACTCAAAAATGGTACCCAACGGTTGCAAATTCTCTCCCCTGAAAGCTTTGGCGGTCGAAACAGAAGGCTTTTTATACAGGACAAGAAATTAGACCTCAACAACTTAACCGGCGGAAGAAGGTTTTTTTCAAGAAATCCCTAAATCCCGGGGTCACAATTTCAGAAAAAATCTGACTTTCGGCAATTCACTCAAAAATGGTACCCAACGGTTGCAAATTCTCTCCCCTGAAAGCTTTGGCGGTCGAAACAGAAGGATTATTATCACTGGACTAGAAATCAGACCTCGACACCTAACCGGCGAAAGAAGATTTTTTTCAAGAAATCCCTAAACCCCGGGGTCACAATTTCATCAAAAATCTGACTTTCGGCAATTCACTCAAAAATGGTGCCAAACGGTTGCAAATGCTCCCCTGAAACGTTTGGATGTCGAAACAGAAGTCTTTTTATCACAGGACAAGAAATCAGCCCTCGACAACTTAACCGGCTTAAAATTTTTTTTTGTAAAAATCCGTAAGCCCCGGGGTCACAATTTCATCAAAAATCGGACTTCCGGGAATTCACTCAAAAATGTTGCCAAACGGTTGCAAATGCTCCCCTGAAGGGTTTGGCGGTCGAAACAGAATTTTTTTTATCACAGGACAAGAAATCAGCCATCGACAAGTTAACCGGCAGAATTTTTTTTTTGAAAAAATCCGTAAGCATTTTTCATCAAAAGCATTTGTCACAATTTCATCAAAAATCGGACTTTCGGGAATTCACTCAAAAATGGTGCCAAACGGTTGCAAATGGTCCCCTGAGAGGTTTGGTGGTCGAAACAGAAGACTTTTTATCACAGGACAGGAAATCAGCCCTCGACAACTTAACCGGGATAAAAAGATTTTTTTGAAAAAATCGCTAATGCTCCCCTGAGATGTTTTCCACCGCCTGTGCACCGTCCCTCAGACCATGTGGCCAAACGGTTGCAAATTCTCTCCCCTGAAAGGTTTGGCGGTCGAAACAGAAGGCTTTTTGTCACAGAACAAGAAATCAGCCCTCGACAGCTTAATCGGCGGAAGAAGATTTTTTTCAAGAAATCCCTAAATCCCGGGGTCACAATTTCAGAAAAAATCTGACTTTCGGCAATTCACTCAAAAATGGTACCCAACGGTTGCAAATTCTCTCCCCTGAAAGGTTTGGCGGTCGAAACAGAAGGCTTTTTATACAGGACAAGAAATTAGACCTCAACAACTTAACCGGCGGAAGAAGGTTTTTTTCAAGAAATCCCTAAATCCCGGGGTCACAATTTCAGAAAAAATCTGACTTTCGGCAATTCACTCAAAAATGGTACCCAACGGTTGCAAATTCTCTCCCCTGAAAGCTTTGGCGGTCGAAACAGAAGGATTATTATCACTGGACTAGAAATCAGACCTCGACACCTAACCGGCGAAAGAAGATTTTTTTCAAGAAATCCCTAAACCCCGGGGTCACAATTTCATCAAAAATCTGACTTTCGGCAATTCATTCAAAAATGGTGCCAAATGGGTGCAAATGCTCCCCTGAAAGGTTTGGCGGTCGAAACAGAAAGCTTTTTTATCACAGGACAAGAAATCAGCCATCGACAAGTTAACCGGCAGAAATTTTTTTTTGAAAAAATCCCTAAGCCCCGGGGTCACAATTTCATCAAAAATCTGACTTTCGGCAATTCACTCAAAAATGGTGCCAAACGGTTGCAAATGCTCCCCTGAAACGTTTGGATGTCGAAACAGAAGTCTTTTTATCACAGGACAAGAAATCAGCCCTCGACAACTTAACCGGCTTAAAATTTTTTTTTGTAAAAATCCGTAAGCCCCGGGGTCACAATTTCATCAAAAATCGGACTTCCGGGAATTCACTCAAAAATGTTGCCAAACGGTTGCAAATGCTCCCCTGAAGGGTTTGGCGGTCGAAACAGAATTTTTTTTATCACAGGACAAGAAATCAGCCATCGACAAGTTAACCGGCAGAATTTTTTTTTTGAAAAAATCCGTAAGCATTTTTCATCAAAAGCATTTGTCACAATTTCATCAAAAATCGGACTTTCGGGAATTCACTCAAAAATGGTGCCAAACGGTTGCAAATGGTCCCCTGAGAGGTTTGGTGGTCGAAACAGAAGACTTTTTATCACAGGACAGGAAATCAGCCCTCGACAACTTAACCGGGATAAAAAGATTTTTTTGAAAAAATCGCTAATGCTCCCCTGAGATGTTTTCCACCGCCTGTGCACCGTCCCTCAGACCATGTGGCCAAACGGTTGCAAATTCTCTCCCCTGAAAGGTTTGGCGGTCGAAACAGAAGGCTTTTTGTAACAGAACAAGAAATCAGCCCTCGACAGCTTAATCGGCGGAAGAAGATTTTTTTCAAGAAATCCCTAAATCCCGGGGTCACAATTTCAGAAAAAATCTGACTTTCGGCAATTCACTCAAAAATGGTACCCAACGGTTGCAAATTCTCTCCCCTGAAAGGTTTGGCGGTCGAAACAGAAGGCTTTTTATACAGGACAAGAAATTAGACCTCAACAACTTAACCGGCGGAAGAAGGTTTTTTTCAAGAAATCCCTAAATCCCGGGGTCACAATTTCAGAAAAAATCTGACTTTCGGCAATTCACTCAAAAATGGTACCCAACGGTTGCAAATTCTCTCCCCTGAAAGCTTTGGCGGTCGAAACAGAAGGATTATTATCACTGGACTAGAAATCAGACCTCGACACCTAACCGGCGAAAGAAGATTTTTTTCAAGAAATCCCTAAACCCCGGGGTCACAATTTCATCAAAAATCTGACTTTCGGCAATTCATTCAAAAATGGTGCCAAATGGGTGCAAATGCTCCCCTGAAAGGTTTGGCGGTCGAAACAGAAAGCTTTTTTATCACAGGACAAGAAATCAGCCATCGACAAGTTAACCGGCAGAATTTTTTTTTTGAAAAAATCCCTAAGCCCCGGGGTCACAATTTCATCAAAAATCTGACTTTCGGCAATTCACTCAAAAATGGTGCCAAACGGTTGCAAATGCTCCCCTGAAACGTTTGGATGTCGAAACAGAAGTCTTTTTATCACAGGACAAGAAATCAGCCCTCGACAACTTAACCGGCTTAAAATTTTTTTTTGTAAAAATCCGTAAGCCCCGGGGTCACAATTTCATCAAAAATCGGACTTCCGGGAATTCACTCAAAAATGTTGCCAAACGGTTGCAAATGCTCCCCTGAAGGGTTTGGCGGTCGAAACAGAATTTTTTTTATCACAGGACAAGAAATCAGCCATCGACAAGTTAACCGGCAGAATTTTTTTTTTGAAAAAATCCGTAAGCATTTTTCATCAAAAGCATTTGTCACAATTTCATCAAAAATCGGACTTTCGGGAATTCACTCAAAAATGGTGCCAAACGGTTGCAAATGGTCCCCTGAGAGGTTTGGTGGTCGAAACAGAAGACTTTTTATCACAGGACAGGAAATCAGCCCTCGACAACTTAACCGGGATAAAAAGATTTTTTTGAAAAAATCGCTAATGCTCCCCTGAGATGTTTTCCACCGCCTGTGCACCGTCCCTCAGACCATGTGGCCAAACGGTTGCAAATTTTCTCCCCTGAAAGGTTTGGCGGTCGAAACAGAAGGCTTTTTGTCACAGAACAAGAAATCAGCCCTCGACAGCTTAATCGGCGGAAGAAGATTTTTTTCAAGAAATCCCTAAATCCCGGGGTCACAATTTCAGAAAAAATCTGACTTTCGGCAATTCACTCAAAAATGGTACCCAACGGTTGCAAATTCTCTCCCCTGAAAGCTTTGGCGGTCGAAACAGAAGGATTATTATCACTGGACTAGAAATCAGACCTCGACACCTAACCGGCGAAAGAAGATTTTTTTCAAGAAATCCCTAAACCCCGGGGTCACAATTTCATCAAAAATCTGACTTTCGGCAATTCATTCAAAAATGGTGCCAAATGGGTGCAAATGCTCCCCTGAAAGGTTTGGCGGTCGAAACAGAAAGCTTTTTTATCACAGGACAAGAAATCAGCCATCGACAAGTTAACCGGCAGAATTTTTTTTTTGAAAAAATCCCTAAGCCCCGGGGTCACAATTTCATCAAAAATCTGACTTTCGGCAATTCACTCAAAAATGGTGCCAAACGGTTGCAAATGCTCCCCTGAAACGTTTGGATGTCGAAACAGAAGTCTTTTTATCACAGGACAAGAAATCAGCCCTCGACAACTTAACCGGCTTAAAAATTTTTTTTGTAAAAATCCGTAAGCCCCGGGGTCACAATTTCATCAAAAATCGGACTTCCGGGAATTCACTCAAAAATGTTGCCAAACGGTTGCAAATGCTCCCCTGAAGGGTTTGGCGGTCGAAACAGAATTTTTTTTATCACAGGACAAGAAATCAGCCATCGACAAGTTAACCGGCAGAATTTTTTTTTTGAAAAAATCCGTAAGCATTTTTCATCAAAAGCATTTGTCACAATTTCATCAAAAATCGGACTTTCGGGAATTCACTCAAAAATGGTGCCAAACGGTTGCAAATGGTCCCCTGAGAGGTTTCGTGGTCGAAACAGAAGACTTTTTATCACAGGACAGGAAATCAGCCCTCGACAACTTAACCGGGATAAAAAGATTTTTTTGAAAAAATCGCTAATGCTCCCCTGAGATGTTTTCCACCGCCTGTGCACCGTCCCTCAGAACATGTGGCCAAACGGTTGCAAATTCTCTCCCCTGAAAGGTTTGGCGGTCGAAACAGAAGGCTTTTTGTCACAGAACAAGAAATCAGCCCTCGACAGCTTAATCGGCGGAAGAAGATTTTTTTCAAGAAATCCCTAAATCCCGGGGTCACAATTTCAGAAAAAATCTGACTTTCGGCAATTCACTCAAAAATGGTACCCAACGGTTGCAAATTCTCTCCCCTGAAAGGTTTGGCGGTCGAAACAGAAGGCTTTTTATACAGGACAAGAAATTAGACCTCAACAACTTAACCGGCGGAAGAAGGTTTTTTTCAAGAAATCCCTAAATCCCGGGGTCACAATTTCAGAAAAAATCTGACTTTCGGCAATTCACTCAAAAATGGTACCCAACGGTTGCAAATTCTCTCCCCTGAAAGCTTTGGCGGTCGAAACAGAAGGATTATTATCACTGGACTAGAAATCAGACCTCGACACCTAACCGGCGAAAGAAGATTTTTTTCAAGAAATCCCTAAACCCCGGGGTCACAATTTCATCAAAAATCTGACTTTCGGCAATTCATTCAAAAATGGTGCCAAATGGGTGCAAATGCTCCCCTGAAAGGTTTGGCGGTCGAAACAGAAAGCTTTTTTATCACAGGACAAGAAATCAGCCATCGACAAGTTAACCGGCAGAATTTTTTTTTTGAAAAAATCCCTAAGCCCCGGGGTCACAATTTCATCAAAAATCTGACTTTCGGCAATTCACTCAAAAATGGTGCCAAACGGTTGCAAATGCTCCCCTGAAACGTTTGGATGTCGAAACAGAAGTCTTTTTATCACAGGACAAGAAATCAGCCCTCGACAACTTAACCGGCTTAAAATTTTTTTTTGTAAAAATCCGTAAGCCCCGGGGTCACAATTTCATCAAAAATCGGACTTCCGGGAATTCACTCAAAAATGTTGCCAAACGGTTGCAAATGCTCCCCTGAAGGGTTTGGCGGTCGAAACAGAATTTTTTTTATCACAGGACAAGAAATCAGCCATCGACAAGTTAACCGGCAGAATTTTTTTTTTGAAAAAATCCGTAAGCATTTTTCATCAAAAGCATTTGTCACAATTCCATCAAAAATCGGACTTTCGGGAATTCACTCAAAAATGGTGCCAAACGGTTGCAAATGGTCCCCTGAGAGGTTTGGTGGTCGAAACAGAAGACTTTTTATCACAGGACAGGAAATCAGCCCTCGACAACTTAACCGGGATAAAAAGATTTTTTTGAAAAAATCGCTAATGCTCCCCTGAGATGTTTTCCACCGCCTGTGCACCGTCCCTCAGACCATGTGGCCAAACGGTTGCAAATTCTCTCCCCTGAAAGGTTTGGCGGTCGAAACAGAAGGCTTTTTGTCACAGAACAAGAAATCAGCCCTCGACAGCTTAATCGGCGGAAGAAGATTTTTTTCAAGAAATCCCTAAATCCCGGGGTCACAATTTCAGAAAAAATCTGACTTTCGGCAATTCACTCAAAAATGGTACCCAACGGTTGCAAATTCTCTCCCCTGAAAGGTTTGGCGGTCGAAACAGAAGGCTTTTTATACAGGACAAGAAATTAGACCTCAACAACTTAACCGGCGGAAGAAGGTTTTTTTCAAGAAATCCCTAAATCCCGGGGTCACAATTTCAGAAAAAATCTGACTTTCGGCAATTCACTCAAAAATGGTACCCAACGGTTGCAAATTCTCTCCCCTGAAAGCTTTGGCGGTCGAAACAGAAGGATTATTATCACTGGACTAGAAATCAGACCTCGACACCTAACCGGCGAAAGAAGATTTTTTTCAAGAAATCCCTAAACCCCGGGGTCACAATTTCATCAAAAATCTGACTTTCGGCAATTCATTCAAAAATGGTGCCAAATGGGTGCAAATGCTCCCCTGAAAGGTTTGGCGGTCGAAACAGAAAGCTTTTTTATCACTGGACAAGAAATCAGCCATCGACAAGTTAACCGGCAGAATTTTTTTTTTGAAAAAATCCCTAAGCCCCGGGGTCACAATTTCATCAAAAATCTGACTTTCGGCAATTCACTCAAAAATGGTGCCAAACGGTTGCAAATGCTCCCCTGAAACGTTTGGATGTCGAAACAGAAGTCTTTTTATCACAGGACAAGAAATCAGCCCTCGACAACTTAACCGGCTTAAAATTTTTTTTTGTAAAAATCCGTAAGCCCCGGGGTCACAATTTCATCAAAAATCGGACTTCCGGGAATTCACTCAAAAATGTTGCCAAACGGTTGCAAATGCTCCCCTGAAGGGTTTGGCGGTCGAAACAGAATTTTTTTTATCACAGGACAAGAAATCAGCCATCGACAAGTTAACCGGCAGAATTTTTTTTTGAAAAAATCCGTAAGCATTTTTCATCAAAAGCATTTGTCACAATTTCATCAAAAATCGGACTTTCGGGAATTCACTCAAAAATGGTGCCAAACGGTTGCAAATGGTCCCCTGAGAGGTTTGGTGGTCGAAACAGAAGACTTTTTATCACAGGACAGGAAATCAGCCCTCGACAACTTAACCGGGATAAAAAGATTTTTTTGAAAAAATCGCTAATGCTCCCCTGAGATGTTTTCCACCGCCTGTGCACCGTCCCTCAGAACATGTGGCCAAACGGTTGCAAATTCTCTCCCCTGAAAGGTTTGGCGGTCGAAACAGAAGGCTTTTTGTCACAGAACAAGAAATCAGCCCTCGACAGCTTAATCGGCGGAAGAAGATTTTTTTCAAGAAATCCCTAAATCCCGGGGTCACAATTTCAGAAAAAATCTGACTTTCGGCAATTCACTCAAAAATGGTACCCAACGGTTGCAAATTCTCTCCCCTGAAAGGTTTGGCGGTCGAAACAGAAGGCTTTTTATACAGGACAAGAAATTAGACCTCAACAACTTAACCGGCGGAAGAAGGTTTTTTTCAAGAAATCCCTAAACCCAGGGTCACAATTTCATAAAAAACCTGACTTTCGGCTATTCACTCAGAAATGGTGCCCAACGGTTGCAAATGCTCCCCTAAAAGGTTTGGCGGTCGAAACAGAAGTTTTTTTATCACAGGACAAGAAATCAGCCATCGACAACTTAACAGGCAGAATTTTTAAAAAAAAAATATCCGTAAGCCCCGGGGTCACAATTTCATCAAAAATCTGACTTTCGACAATTCACTCAAAAATGGAGCTAAACGGTAGCAAATGCTCCCCTGAAACGTTTGGCGGTCAAAACAGAAGGCTTTTTATCACAGGACAAGAAATCAGCCCTCGACAACTTAACCGGCAGAATTTTTTTTTTGAAAAAAATCCGTAAGCCCCGGGGTCACAATTTCATCAAAAATCTGACTTTCAGCAATTCATTCAAAAATGGTGCCAAACGGGTGCAAATGCTCCCCTGAAAGGTTTGGCGGTCGAAACAGAAAGCTTTTTTATCACAGGACAAGAAATCAGCCATCGACAAGTTAACCGGCAGAAATTTTTTTTTGAAAAAATCCCTAAGCCCCGGGGTCACAATTTCATCAAAAATCTGACTTTCGGCAATTCACTCAAAAATGGTGCCAAACGGTTGCAAATGCTCCCCTGAAACGTTTGGATGTCGAAACAGAAGTCTTTTTATCACAGGACAAGAAATCAGCCCTCGACAACTTAACCGGCTTAAAATTTTTTTTTCTAAAAATCCGTAAGCCCCGGGGTCACAATTTCATCAAAAATCGGACTTTCGCGAATTCACTCAAAAATGGTGCCAAACGGTTGCAAATGCTCCCCTGAAGGGTTTGGCGGTCGAAACAGAATTTTTTTTATCACAGGACAAGAAATCAGAAATCGACAAGTTAACCGGCAGAATTTTTTTTTTAAAAAAATCCGTAAGCATTTTTCATCAAAAGCATTTGTCACAATTTCATCAAAAATCGTACTTTCGGGAATTCACTCAAAAATGATGCCAAACGGGTGCAAATGCTCCCCTGAAAGGTTTGGCCGTCGAAACAGAAGTTTTTTTATCACAGGACAAGAAATCAGCCATCGACAACTTAACAGGCAGAATTTTTTTTAAAAAAAAATCCGTAAGCCCCGGGGTCACAATTTCATCAAAAATCTGACTTTCGACAATTCACTCAAAAATGGAGCTAAATGGTTGCAAATGCTCCCCTGAAAGGTTTGGCGGTCGAAACAGAAGGCTTTTTATCACAGGACCAGAAATCAGCCCTCGACAACTTAACCGGCAGAATTTTATTTTTAAAAAAATTCCTAAGCCCCGGGGTCACAATTTCATCAAAAATCTGACTTTCGGCAATTCACTCAAAAATGGTGCCAAACGGGTGCAAATGCTCCCCTGAAAGGTTTGGCGGTCAAAACAGAAGTTTTTTTATCACAGGACAAGAAATCAGCCATCGACAACTTAACCGGCAAAAAATTTTTTTTAAAAAAATCCGTAAGCCCCGGGGTCACAATTTCATCAAAAATCTGACTTTCGACAATTCACTCAAAAATGGAGCTAAACGGTTGCAAATGCTCCCCTGAAAAGTTTGGCGGTCAAAACAGAAGGCTTTTTATCACAGGACAAGAAATCAGCCCTCGACAACTTAACCGGCAGATTTTTTTTTTTTGAAAAAATCCGTAATCCCCTAGGTCACAATTTCATCAAAAATCTGACTTTCGGCAATTCACTCAAAAATGGTGCCAAACGGTTGCAAATGCTCCCCTGAAGCGTTTGGATGTCGAAACAGAAGTGTTTTTATCACAGGACAAGAAATCAGCCCTCGACAACTTAACCGGCAGAATTTTATTTTTAAAAAAATCCCTAAGCCCCGGGGTCACAATTTCATCAAAAATCGGACTTTCGGCAATTCACTCAAAAATGTTGCCAAACGGGTGCAGATGCTCCCCTGAAAGGTTTGGCGGTTGAAACAGAATTTTTTTTATCACAGGACAAGAAATCAGCCATCGACAAGTAAACCGGCAGAATTTTTTTTTTGAAAAAATCCCTAAGCCCCGGGGTCACAATTTCATCAAAAATCTGACTTTCGGCAATTCACTCAAAAATGGTGTCAAACGCTTGCAAATGCTGCCCTGAAACGTTTGGATGTCGAAACAGAAGTCTTTTTATCACAGGACAAGAAATCAGCCCTCGACAACTTAACCGGCAGAATTTTATTTTTAAAAAAATCCCTAAGCCCCGGGGTCACAATTTCATCAAAAATCTGACTTTCGGCAATTCACTCAAAAATGGTGCCAAACGGGTGCAAATGCTCCCCTGAAAGGTTTGGCGGTCGAAACAGAAGTTTTTTTATCACAGGACAAGAAATCAGCCCTCGACAATTTAACCGGCTTAAATTTTTTTTTGAAAAAATCCACAATTTCATCAAAAATCTGACTTTCGACAATTCACTCAAAATTGGAGCTAAACGGTTGCAAATGCTCCCCTGAAAGGTTTGGCGGTCGAAACAGAAGGCTTTTCATCACAGGACAAGAAATCAGCCCTCGACAACTTAACAGGCAGAATTTTATTTTTAAAAAAATCCCTAAGCCCCGGGGTCACAATTTCATCAAAAATCTGACTTTCGGCAATTCACTCAAAAATGGTGCCAAACGGGTGAAAATGCTCCCCTGAAGGGTTTGGCGGTCGAAACAGAATTTTTTTTATCACAGGACAAGAAATCAGCCATCGACAACTTAACAGGCAGAATTTTTTTTTTGAAAAAATCTGTAAGCCCCGGGGTCACAATTTCATCAAAAATCTGACTTTCGACAATTCACTCAAAAATGGAGCTAAACGGTTGCAAATGCTCCCCTGAAAGGTTTGGCGATCGAAACAGAACGATTTTTATCACACGACAAGAAATCAGCCCTCGACAACTTAACCGGCAGAAATTTTTTTTTGAAAAAATCCGTAAGCCCCGGGGTCACAATTTCATCAAAAATCTGACTTTCGACAATTCACTCAAAAATGGAGCTAAACGGTTGCAAATGCTCCCCTGAAAGGTTTGGCGGTCAAAACAGAAGGCTTTTTATCACAGGACAAGAAATCAGCCGTCGACAACTTAACCGGCAGAATTTTTTTTTAAAAAAAATCCGTAAGCCCCGGGGTCACAATTTCATCAAAAATCTGACTTTCGACAATTCACTCAAAAATGGAGCTAAACGGTTGCAAATGCTCCCCTGAAAGGTTTGGCGGTCGAAACAGAAGGCTTTTTATCACAGGACAAGAAATCAGCCCTCGACAACTTAACCGGCAGAATTTTATTTTTAAAAAAATTCCTAAGCCCCGGGGTCACAATTTCATCAAAAATCTGACTTTCGGCAATTCACTCAAAAATGGTGCCAAACGGGTGCAAATGCTCCCCTGAAAGGTTTGGCGGTCAAAACAGAAGTTTTTTTATCACAGGACAAGAAATCAGCCATCGACAACTTAACCGGCAAAAATTTTTTTTTGAAAAAATCCGTAAGCCCCGGGGTCACAATTTCATCAAAAATCTGACTTTCGACAATTCACTCAAAAATGGAGCTAAACGGTTGCAAATGCTCCCCTGAAAAGTTTGGCGGTCAAAACGGAAGGCTTTTTATCACAGGACAAGAAATCAGCCCTCGACAACTTAACCGGCAGATTTTTTTTTTTTGAAAAAATCCGTAATCCCCTAGGTCACAATTTCATCAAAAATCTGACTTTCGGCAATTCACTCAAAAATGGTGCCAAACGGTTGCAAATGCTCCCCTGAAGCGTTTGGATGTCGAAACAGAAGTGTTTTTATCACAGGACAAGAAATCAGCCCTCGACAACTTAACCGGCAGAATTTTATTTTTAAAAAAATCCCTAAGCCCCGGGGTCACAATTTCATCAAAAATCGGACTTTCGGCAATTCACTCAAAAATGGTGCCAAACGGGTGCAGATGCTCCCCTGAAAGGTTTGGCGGTTGAAACAGAATTTTTTTTATCACAGGACAAGAAATCAGCCATCGACAAGTAAACCGGCAGAATTTTTTTTTTGAAAAAATCCCTAAGCCCCGGGGTCACAATTTCATCAAAAATCTGACTTTCGGCAATTCACTCAAAAATGGTGTCAAACGCTTGCAAATGCTGCCCTGAAACGTTTGGATGTCGAAACAGAAGTCTTTTTATCACAGGACAAGAAATCAGCCCTCGACAACTTAACCGGCAGAATTTTATTTTTAAAAAAATCCCTAAGCCCCGGGGTCACAATTTCATCAAAAATCTGACTTTCGGCAATTCACTCAAAAATGGTGCCAAACGGGTGCAAATGCTCCCCTGAAAGGTTTGGCGGTCGAAACAGAAGTTTTTTTATCACAGGACAAGAAATCAGCCCTCGACAATTTAACCGGCTTAAATTTTTTTTTGAAAAAATCCACAATTTCATCAAAAATCTGACTTTCGACAATTCACTCAAAATTGGAGCTAAACGGTTGCAAATGCTCCCCTGAAAGGTTTGGCGGTCGAAACAGAAGGCTTTTCATCACAGGACAAGAAATCAGCCCTCGACAACTTAACAGGCAGAATTTTATTTTTAAAAAAATCCCTAAGCCCCGGGGTCACAATTTCATCAAAAATCTGACTTTCGGCAATTCACTCAAAAATGGTGCCAAACGGGTGAAAATGCTCCCCTGAAGGGTTTGGCGGTCGAAACAGAATTTTTTTTATCACAGGACAAGAAATCAGCCATCGACAACTTAACAGGCAGAATTTTTTTTTTGAAAAAATCTGTAAGCCCCGGGGTCACAATTTCATCAAAAATCTGACTTTCGACAATTCACTCAAAAATGGAGCTAAACGGTTGCAAATGCTCCCCTAAAAGGTTTGGCGATCGAAACAGAACGATTTTTATCACACGACAAGAAATCAGCCCTCGACAACTTAACCGGCAGAAATTTTTTTTTGAAAAAATCCGTAAGCCCCGGGGTCACAATTTCATCAAAAATCTGACTTTCGACAATTCACTCAAAAATGGAGCTAAACGGTTGCAAATGCTCCCCTGAAAGGTTTGGCGGTCAAAACAGAAGGCTTTTTATCACAGGACAAGAAATCAGCCCTCGACAACTTAACCGGCAGATTTTTTTTTTTTGAAAAAATCCGTAATCCCCTAGGTCACAATTTCATCAAAAATCTGACTTTCGGCAATTCACTCAAAAATGGTGCCAAACGGTTGCAAATGCTCCCCTGAAGTGTTTGGATGTCGAAACAGAAGTGTTTTTATCACAGGACAAGAAATCAGCCCTCGACAACTTAACCGGCGTAAATTTTTTTTTGGAAAAATCCGTAAGCCCCGGGGTCACAATTTCATCAAAAATCGGACTTTCGGGAATTCACTCAAAAATGGTACCCAACGGTTGCAAATTCTCTCCCCTGAAAGGTTTGGCGGTCGAAACAGAAGGCTTTTTATACAGGACAAGAAATTAGACCTCAACAACTTAACCGGCGGAAGAAGGTTTTTTTCAAGAAATCCCTAAACCCAGGGTCACAATTTCAGAAAAAACCTGACTTTCGGCTATTCACTCAGAAATGGTGCCCAACGGTTGCAAATGCTCCCCTAAAAGGTTTGGCGGTCGAAACAGAAGTTTTTTTATCACAGGACAAGAAATCAGCCATCGACAACTTAACAGGCAGAATTTTTTAAAAAAAAAAATCCGTAAGCCCCGGGGTCACAATTTCATCAAAAATCTGACTTTCGACAATTCACTCAAAAATGGAGCTAAACGGTAGCAAATGCTCCCCTGAAACGTTTGGCGGTCAAAACAGAAGGCTTTTTATCACAGGACAAGAAATCAGCCCTCGACAACTTAACCGGCAGAATTTTTTTTTTGAAAAAAATCCGTAAGCCCCGGGGTCACAATTTCATCAAAAATCTGACTTTCAGCAATTCATTCAAAAATGGTGCCAAACGGGTGCAAATGCTCCCCTGAAAGGTTTGGCGGTCGAAACAGAAAGCTTTTTTATCACAGGACAAGAAATCAGCCATCGACAAGTTAACCGGCAGAAATTTTTTTTTGAAAAAATCCCTAAGCCCCGGGGTCACAATTTCATCAAAAATCTGACTTTCGGCAATTCACTCAAAAATGGTGCCAAATGGTTGCAAATGCTCCCCTGAAACGTTTGGATGTCGAAACAGAAGTCTTTTTATCACAGGACAAGAAATCAGCCCTCGACAACTTAACCGGCTTAAAATTTTTTTTTCTAAAAATCCGTAAGCCCCGGGGTCACAATTTCATCAAAAATCGGACTTTCGGGAATTCACTCAAAAATGGTGCCAAACGGTTGCAAATGCTCCCCTGAAGGGTTTGGCGGTCGAAACAGAATTTTTTTTATCACAGGACAAGAAATCAGCCATCGACAAGTTAACCGGCAGAATTTTTTTTTAAAAAAAATCCGTAAGCATTTTTCATCAAAAGCATTTGTCACAATTTCATCAAAAATCGTACTTTCGGGAATTCACTCAAAAATGATGCCAAACGGGTGCAAATGCTCCCCTGAAAGGTTTGGCCGTCGAAACAGAAGTTTTTTTATCACAGGACAAGAAATCAGCCATCGACAACTTAACAGGCAGAATTTTTTTTAAAAAAAAATCCGTAAGCCCCGGGGTCACAATTTCATCAAAAATCTGACTTTCGACAATTCACTCAAAAATGGAGCTAAACGGTTGCAAATGCTCCCCTGAAAGGTTTGGCGGTCGAAACAGAAGGCTTTTTATCACAGGACAAGAAATCAGCCCTCGACAACTTAACCGGCAGAATTTTATTTTTAAAAAAATTCCTAAGCCCCGGGGTCACAATTTCATCAAAAATCTGACTTTCGGCAATTCACTCAAAAATGGTGCCAAACGGGTGCAAATGCTCCCCTGAAAGGTTTGGCGGTCAAAACAGAAGTTTTTTTATCACAGGACAAGAAATCAGCCATCGACAACTTAACCGGCAAAATTTTTTTTTTGAAAAAATCCGTAAGCCCCGGGGTCACAATTTCATCAAAAATCTGACTTTCGACAATTCACTCAAAAATGGAGCTAAACGGTTGCAAATGCTCCCCTGAAAGGTTTGGCGGTCAAAACAGAAGGCTTTTTATCACAGGACAAGAAATCAGCCCTCGACAACTTAACCGGCAGATTTTTTTTTTTTGAAAAAATCCGTAATCCCCTAGGTCACAATTTCATCAAAAATCTGACTTTCGGCAATTCACTCAAAAATGGTGCCAAACGGTTGCAAATGCTCCCCTGAAGCGTTTGGATGTCGAAACAGAAGTGTTTTTATCACAGGACAAGAAATCAGCCCTCGACAACTTAACCGGCAGAATTTTATTTTTAAAAAAATCCCTAAGCCCCGGGGTCACAATTTCATCAAAAATCGGACTTTCGGCAATTCACTCAAAAATGGTGCCAAACGGGTGCAGATGCTCCCCTGAAAGGTTTGGCGGTTGAAACAGAATTTTTTTTATCACAGGACAAGAAATCAGCCATCGACAAGTAAACCGGCAGAATTTTTTTTTTGAAAAAATCCCTAAGCCCCGGGGTCACAATTTCATCAAAAATCTGACTTTCGGCAATTCACTCAAAAATGGTGTCAAACGCTTGCAAATGCTGCCCTGAAACGTTTGGATGTCGAAACAGCAGTCTTTTTATCACAGGACAAGAAATCAGCCCTCGACAACTTAACCGGCAGAATTTTATTTTTAAAAAAATCCCTAAGCCCCGGGGTCACAATTTCATCAAAAATCTGACTTTCGGCAATTCACTCAAAAATGGTGCCAAACGGGTGCAAATGCTCCCCTGAAAGGTTTGGCGGTCGAAACAGAAGTTTTTTTATCACAGGACAAGAAATCAGCCCTCGACAATTTAACCGGCTTAAATTTTTTTTTGAAAAAATCCACAATTTCATCAAAAATCTGACTTTCGACAATTCACTCAAAATTGGAGCTAAACGGTTGCAAATGCTCCCCTGAAAGGTTTGGCGGTCGAAACAGAAGGCTTTTCATCACAGGACAAGAAATCAGCCCTCGACAACTTAACAGGCAGAATTTTATTTTTAAAAAAATCCCTAAGCCCCGGGGTCACAATTTCATCAAAAATCTGACTTTCGGCAATTCACTCAAAAATGGTGCCAAACGGGTGAAAATGCTCCCCTGAAGGGTTTGGCGGTCGAAACAGAATTTTTTTTATCACAGGACAAGAATTCAGCCATCGACAACTTAACAGGCAGAATTTTTTTTTTGAAAAAATCTGTAAGCCCCGGGGTCACAATTTCATCAAAAATCTGACTTTCGACAATTCACTTAAAAATGGAGCTAAACGGTTGCAAATGCTCCCCTGAAAGGTTTGGCGATCGAAACAGAACGATTTTTATCACAGGACAAGAAATCAGCCCTCGACAACTTAACCGGCAGAAATTTTTTTTTGAAAAAATCCGTAAGCCCCGGGGTCACAATTTCATCAAAAATCTGACTTTCGACAATTCACTCAAAAATGGTGCCAAACGGGTGCAGATGCTCCCCTGAAAGGTTTGGCGGTTGAAACAGAATTTTTTTTATCACAGGACAAGAAATCAGCCATCGACAAGTAAACCGGCAGAATTTTTTTTTTGAAAAAATCCCTAAGCCCCGGGGTCACAATTTCATCAAAAATCTGACTTTCGGCAATTCACTCAAAAATGGTGTCAAACGCTTGCAAATGCTGCCCTGAAACGTTTGGATGTCGAAACAGAAGTCTTTTTATCACAGGACAAGAAATCAGCCCTCGACAACTTAACCGGCAGAATTTTATTTTTAAAAAAATCCCTAAGCCCCGGGGTCACAATTTCATCAAACATCTGACTTTCGGCAATTCACTCAAAAATGGTGTCAAACGGTTGCAAATGCTCCCCTGAACAGTTTGGCGGTCGAAACAGAAGTTTTTTTATCACAGGACAAGAAATCAGCCCTCGACAACTTAACCGGCTTAAATTTTTTTTGAAAAAATCCGTAAGCCCCGGGGTCACAATTTCATCAAAAATCTGACTTTCGACAATTCACTCAAAATTGGAGCTAAACGGTTGCAAATGCTCCCCTGAAAGGTTTGGCGGTCGAAACAGAAGGCTTTTCATCACAGGACAAGAAATCAGCCCTCGACAACTTAACAGGCAGAATTTTATTTTTAAAAAAATCCCTAAGCCCCGGGGTCACAATTTCATCAAAAATCTGACTTTCGGCAATTCACTCAAAAATGGTGCCAAACGGGTGCAGATGCTCCCCTGAAGGGTTTGGCGGTCGAAACAGAATTTTTTTTATCACAGGACAAGAAATCAGATATCGACAAGTTAACCGGCAGAATTTTTTTTTTGAAAAAATCCCTAAGCCCCGGGGTCACAATTTCATCAAAAATCTGACTTTCGGCAATTCACTCAAAAATGGTGCCAAACGGTTGCAAATGCTCCCCTGAAACGTTTGGATGTCGAAACAGAAGTCTTTTTATCACAGGACAAGAAATCAGCCCTCGACAACTTAACCGGCTTAAATTTTTTTTTGAAAAAATCCGTAAGCCCCGGGGTCACAATTTCATCAAAAATCGGACTTTCGGGAATTCACTCAAAAATGATGCCAAATGGGTGCAGATGCTGCCCTGAAAGGTTTGGCGGTCGAAACAGAAGGTTTTTTTTCACAGGACGAGAAATCAGCCATCGACAACTTAACAGGCAGAATTTTTTTTAAAAAAAATCCCTAAGCCCCGGGGTCACAATTTCATCAAAAATCTGACTTTCGGCAATTCACTCAAAAATGGTGCCAAACGGGTGCAGATGCTCCCCTGAAGGGTTTGGCGGTCGAAACAGAATTTTTTTTATCACAGGACAAGAAATCAGATATCGACAAGTTAACCGGCAGAATTTTTTTTTTGAAAAAATCCCTAAGCCCCGGGGTCACAATTTCATCAAAAATCTGACTTTCGGCAATTCACTCAAAAATGGTGCCAAACGGTTGCAAATGCTCCCCTGAAACGTTTGGATGTCGAAACAGAAGTCTTTTTATCACAGGACAAGAAATCAGCCCTCGACAACTTAACCGGCTTAAATTTTTTTTTGAAAAAATCCGTAAGCCCCGGGGTCACAATTTCATCAAAAATCTGACTTTCGGCAATTCACTCAAAAATGGTGCCAAACGGTTGCAAATGCTCCCCTGAAACGTTTGGATGTCGAAACAGAAGTCTTTTTATCACAGGACAAGAAATCAGCCCTCGACAACTTAACCGGCTTAAAATTTTTTTTGTAAAAATCCGTAAGCCCCGGGGTCACAATTTCATCAAAAATCGGACTTCCGGGAATTCACTCAAAAATGTTGCCAAACGGTTGCAAATGCTCCCCTGAAGGGTTTGGCGGTCGAAACAGAATTTTTTTTATCACAGGACAAGAAATCAGCCATCGACAAGTTAACCGGCAGAATTTTTTTTTTGAAAAAATCCGTAAGCATTTTTCATCAAAAGCATTTGTCACAATTTCATCAAAAATCGGACTTTCGGGAATTCACTCAAAAATGGTGCCAAACGGTTGCAAATGGTCCCCTGAGAGGTTTGGTGGTCGAAACAGAAGACTTTTTATCACAGGACAGGAAATCAGCCCTCGACAACTTAACCGGGATAAAAAGATTTTTTTGAAAAAATCGCTAATGCTCCCCTGAGATGTTTTCCACCGCCTGTGCACCGTCCCTCAGAACATGTGGCCAAACGGTTGCAAATTCTCTCCCCTGAAAGGTTTGGCGGTCGAAACAGAAGGCTTTTTGTCACAGAACAAGAAATCAGCCCTCGACAGCTTAATCGGCGGAAGAAGATTTTTTTCAAGAAATCCCTAAATCCCGGGGTCACAATTTCAGAAAAAATCTGACTTTCGGCAATTCACTCAAAAATGGTACCCAACGGTTGCAAATTCTCTCCCCTGAAAGGTTTGGCGGTCGAAACAGAAGGCTTTTTATACAGGACAAGAAATTAGACCTCAACAACTTAACCGGCGGAAGAAGGTTTTTTTCAAGAAATCCCTAAATCCCGGGGTCACAATTTCAGAAAAAATCTGACTTTCGGCAATTCACTCAAAAATGGTACCCAACGGTTGCAAATTCTCTCCCCTGAAAGCTTTGGCGGTCGAAACAGAAGGATTATTATCACTGGACTAGAAATCAGACCTCGACACCTAACCGGCGAAAGAAGATTTTTTTCAAGAAATCCCTAAACCCCGGGGTCACAATTTCATCAAAAATCTGACTTTCGGCAATTCATTCAAAAATGGTGCCAAATGGGTGCAAATGCTCCCCTGAAAGGTTTGGCGGTCGAAACAGAAAGCTTTTTTATCACAGGACAAGAAATCAGCCATCGACAAGTTAACCGGCAGAATTTTTTTTTTGAAAAAATCCCTAAGCCCCGGGGTCACAATTTCATCAAAAATCTGACTTTCGGCAATTCACTCAAAAATGGTGCCAAACGGTTGCAAATGCTCCCCTGAAACGTTTGGATGTCGAAACAGAAGTCTTTTTATCACAGGACAAGAAATCAGCCCTCGACAACTTAACCGGCTTAAAATTTTTTTTTGTAAAAATCCGTAAGCCCCGGGGTCACAATTTCATCAAAAATCGGACTTCCGGGAATTCACTCAAAAATGTTGCCAAACGGTTGCAAATGCTCCCCTGAAGGGTTTGGCGGTCGAAACAGAATTTTTTTTATCACAGGACAAGAAATCAGCCATCGACAAGTTAACCGGCAGAATTTTTTTTTTGAAAAAATCCGTAAGCATTTTTCATCAAAAGCATTTGTCACAATTCCATCAAAAATCGGACTTTCGGGAATTCACTCAAAAATGGTGCCAAACGGTTGCAAATGGTCCCCTGAGAGGTTTGGTGGTCGAAACAGAAGACTTTTTATCACCGGACAGGAATTCAGCCCTCGACAACTTAGCCGGGATAAAAAGATTTTTTTGAAAAAATCGCTAATGCTCCCCTGAGATGTTTTCCACCGCCTGTGCACCGTCCCTCAGACCATGTGGCCAAACGGTTGCAAATTCTCTCCCCTGAAAGGTTTGGCGGTCGAAACAGAAGGCTTTTTGTCACAGAACAAGAAATCAGCCCTCGACAGCTTAATCGGCGGAAGAAGATTTTTTTCAAGAAATCCCTAAATCCCGGGGTCACAATTTCAGAAAAAATCTGACTTTCGGCAATTCACTCAAAAATGGTACCCAACGGTTGCAAATTCTCTCCCCTGAAAGGTTTGGCGGTCGAAACAGAAGGCTTTTTATACAGGACAAGAAATTAGACCTCAACAACTTAACCGGCGGAAGAAGGTTTTTTTCAAGAAATCCCTAAATCCCGGGGTCACAATTTCAGAAAAAATCTGACTTTCGGCAATTCACTCAAAAATGGTACCCAACGGTTGCAAATTCTCTCCCCTGAAAGCTTTGGCGGTCGAAACAGAAGGATTATTATCACTGGACTAGAAATCAGACCTCGACACCTAACCGGCGAAAGAAGATTTTTTTCAAGAAATCCCTAAACCCCGGGGTCACAATTTCATCAAAAATCTGACTTTCGGCAATTCATTCAAAAATGGTGCCAAATGGGTGCAAATGCTCCCCTGAAAGGTTTGGCGGTCGAAACAGAAGTTTTTTTATCACAGGACAAGAAATCAGCCATCGACAACTTAACAGGCAGAATTTTTTAAAAAAAAAAATCCGTAAGCCCCGGGGTCACAATTTCATCAAAAATCTGACTTTCGACAATTCACTCAAAAATGGAGCTAAACGGTAGCAAATGCTCCCCTGAAACATTTGGCGGTCAAAACAGAAGGCTTTTTATCACAGGACAAGAAATCAGCCCTCGACAACTTAACCGGCAGAATTTTTTTTTTGAAAAAAATCCGTAAGCCCCGGGGTCACAATTTCATCAAAAATCTGACTTTCAGCAATTCATTCAAAAATGGTGCCAAACGGGTGCAAATGCTCCCCTGAAAGGTTTGGCGGTCGAAACAGAAAGCTTTTTTATCACAGGACAAGAAATCAGCCATCGACAAGTTAACCGGCAGAAATTTTTTTTTGAAAAAATCCCTAAGCCCCGGGGTCACAATTTCATCAAAAATCTGACTTTCGGCAATTCACTCAAAAATGGTGCCAAATGGTTGCAAATGCTCCCCTGAAACGTTTGGATGTCGAAACAGAAGTCTTTTTATCACAGGACAAGAAATCAGCCCTCGACAACTTAACCGGCTTAAAATTTTTTTTTCTAAAAATCCGTAAGCCCCGGGGTCACAATTTCATCAAAAATCGGACTTTCGGGAATTCACTCAAAAATGGTGCCCAACGGTTGCAAATGCTCCCCTGAAGGGTTTGGCGGTCGAAACAGAATTTTTTTTATCACAGGACAAGAAATCAGCCATCGACAAGTTAACCGGCAGAATTTTTTTTTAAAAAAAAATCCGTAAGCATTTTTCATCAAAAGCATTTGTCACAATTTCATCAAAAATCGTACTTTCGGGAATTCACTCAAAAATGATGCCAAACGGGTGCAAATGCTCCACTGAAAGGTTTGGCCGTCGAAACAGAAGTTTTTTTATCACAGGACAAGAAATCAGCCATCGACAACTTAACAGGCAGAATTTTTTTTAAAAAAAAATCCGTAAGCCCCGGGGTCACAATTTCATCAAAAATCTGACTTTCGACAATTCACTCAAAAATGGAGCTAAACGGTTGCAAATGCTCCCCTGAAAGGTTTGGCGGTCGAAACAGAAGGCTTTTTATCACAGGACAAGAAATCAGCCCTCGACAACTTAACCGGCAGAATTTTATTTTTAAAAAAATTCCTAAGCCCCGGGGTCACAATTTCATCAAAAATCTGACTTTCGGCAATTCACTCAAAAATGGTGCCAAACGGGTGCAAATGCTCCCCTGAAAGGTTTGGCGGTCAAAACAGAAGTTTTTTTATCACAGGACAAGAAATCAGCCATCGACAACTTAACCGGCAAAAATTTTTTTTTGAAAAAATCCGTAAGCCCCGGGGTCACAATTTCATCAAAAATCTGACTTTCGACAATTCACTCAAAAATGGAGCTAAACGGTTGCAAATGCTCCCCTGAAAGGTTTGGCGGTCAAAACAGAAGGCTTTTTATCACAGGACAAGAAATCAGCCCTCGACAACTTAACCGGCAGATTTTTTTTTTTTGAAAAAATCCGTAATCCCCTAGGTCACAATTTCATCAAAAATCTGACTTTCGGCAATTCACTCAAAAATGGTGCCAAACGGTTGCAAATGCTCCCCTGAAAGGTTTGGCGGTCGAAACAGAAGTTTTTTCATCACAGGACAAGAAATCAGCCCTCGACAACTTAACAGGCAGAATTTTATTTTTAAAAAAATCCCTAAGCCCCGGGGTCACATTTCATCAAAAATCTGACTTTCGGCAATTCACTCAAAAATGGTGCCAAACGGGTGAAAATGCTCCCCTGAAGGGTTTGGCGGTCGAAACAGAATTTTTTTTATCACAGGACAAGAAATCAGCCATCGACAACTTAACAGGCAGAATTTTTTTTTTGAAAAAATCTGTAAGCCCCGGGGTCACAATTTCATCAAAAATCTGACTTTCGACAATTCACTCAAAAATGGAGCTAAACGGTTGCAAATGCTCCCCTGAAAGGTTTGGCGATCGAAACAGAACGATTTTTATCACACGACAAGAAATCAGCCCTCGACAACTTAACCGGCAGAAATTTTTTTTTGAAAAAATCCGTAAGCCCCGGGGTCACAATTTCATCAAAAATCTGACTTTCGACAATTCACTCAAAAATGGTGCCAAACGGGTGCAGATGCTCCCCTGAAAGGTTTGGCGGTTGAAACAGAATTTTTTTTATCACAGGACAAGAAATCAGCCATCGACAAGTAAACCGGCAGAATTTTTTTTTTGAAAAAATCCCTAAGCCCCGGGGTCACAATTTCATCAAAAATCTGACTTTCGGCAATTCACTCAAAAATGGTGTCAAACGCTTGCAAATGCTGCCCTGAAACGTTTGGATGTCGAAACAGAAGTCTTTTTATCACAGGACAAGAAATCAGCCCTCGACAACTTAACCGGCAGAATTTTATTTTTAAAAAAATCCCTAAGCCCCGGGGTCACAATTTCATCAAACATCTGACTTTCGGCAATTCATTCAAAAATGGTGTCAAACGGTTGCAAATGCTCCCCTGAACAGTTTGGCGGTCGAAACAGAAGTTTTTTTATCACAGGACAAGAAATCAGCCCTCGACAACTTAACCGGCTTAAATTTTTTTTGAAAAAATCCGTAAGCCCCGGGGTCACAATTTCATCAAAAATCTGACTTTCGACAATTCACTCAAAATTGGAGCTAAACGGTTGCAAATGCTCCCCTGAAAGGTTTGGCGGTCGAAACAGAAGGCTTTTCATCACAGGACAAGAAATCAGCCCTCGACAACTTAACAGGCAGAATTTTATTTTTTAAAAAATCCCTAAGCCCCGGGGTCACAATTTCATCAAAAATCTGACTTTCGGCAATTCACTCAAAAATGGTGCCAAACGGGTGCAGATGCTCCCCTGAAGGGTTTGGCGGTCGAAACAGAATTTTTTTTATCACAGGACAAGAAATCAGATATCGACAAGTTAACCGGCAGAATTTTTTTTTTGAAAAAATCCCTAAGCCCCGGGGTCACAATTTCATCAAAAATCTGACTTTCGGCAATTCACTCAAAAATGGTGCCAAACGGTTGCAAATGCTCCCCTGAAACGTTTGGATGTCGAAACAGAAGTCTTTTTATCACAGGACAAGAAATCAGCCCTCGACAACTTAACCGGCTTAAATTTTTTTTTGAAAAAATCCGTAAGCCCCGGGGTCACAATTTCATCAAAAATCGGACTTTCGGGAATTCACTCAAAATGATGCCAAATGGGTGCAGATGCTGCCCTGAAAGGTTTGGCGGTCGAAACAGAAGGTTTTTTTTCACAGGACGAGAAATCAGCCATCGACAACTTAACAGGCAGAATTTTTTTTAAAAAAAAATCCGTAAGCCCCGGGGTCACAATTTCATCAAAAATCTGACTTTCGACAATTCACACAAAAATGGAGCTAAACGGTTGCAAATGCTCCCCTGTAAGGTTTGGCGGTCGAAACAGAAGGCTTTTTATCACAGGACAAGAAATCAGCCCTCGACAACTTAACTGGCAGAATTTTATTTTTTAAAAAATCCCGAAGCCCCGGGGTCACAATTTCATCAAAAATCTGACTTTCGGCAATTCTCTCAAAAATGGTTCCAAACGGTTGCAAATGCTCCGCTGAAAGGTTTGGCGGTCGAAACAGAAAGCTTTTTTTATCACAGGAAAAGAAATCAGCCGTCGACAACTTAACCGGCAGAATTTTTTTTTTGAAAAAATCCCTAAGCCCCGGGGTCACAATTTCATCAAAAATCTGACTTTCGGCAATTCACTCAAAAATGGTGCCAAACGGTTGCAAATGCTCCCCTGAAACGTTTGGATGTCGAAACAGAAGTCTTTTTATCACAGGACAAGAAATCAGCCCTCGACAACTTAACCGGCAGAAATTTTTTTTTTGAAAAAATCCGTAAGCCCCGGGGTCACAATTTCATCAAAAATCGGACTTTCGGGAATTCACTCAAAAATGATGCCAAACCGGTGCAAATGCTCCCCTGAAAGGTTTGGCGGTCAAAACAGAAGTTTTTTTATCACAGGACTAGAAATCAGCCATCGACAACTTAACCGGCTTAAATTTTTTTTTGAAAAAATCCCTAAGCCCCGGGGTCACAATTTCATCAAAAATCTGACTTTCGGCAATTCACTCAAAAATGGTGTCAAACGCTTGCAAATGCTGCCCTGAAACGTTTGGATGTCGAAACAGAAGTCTTTTTATCACAGGACAAGAAATCAGCCCTCGACAACTTAACCGGCAGAATTTTATTTTTAAAAAAATCCCTAAGCCCCGGGGTCACAATTTCATCAAAAATCTGACTTTCGGCAATTCACTCAAAAATGGTGCCAAACGGGTGCAAATGCTCCCCTGAACAGTTTGGCGGTCGAAACAGAAGTTTTTTTTATCACAGGACAAGAAATCAGCCCTCGACAACTTAACCGGCAGAATTTTATTTTTAAAAAAATCCCTAAGCCCCGGGGTCACAATTTCATCAATAATCTCACTTTCGACAATTCACTCAAAAATGGAGCTAAAACGGTTGCAAATGCTCCCCTGAAAGGTTTGGTGGTCGAAACAGAAGGCTTTTATCACAGGACAAGAAATCAGCCCTCGACAACTTAACCGGCTTAATTTTTTTTTTGAAAAAATCAGTAAGCCCCGGGGTCACAATTTCATCAAAAATCGGACTTTCGGGAATTCACTCAAAAATGATGCCAAACGGGTGCAAATGCTCCCCTGAGAGGTTTGGCGGTCGAAACAGAAGTTTTTTTTTTCACAGGACTAGAAATCGGCCATCGACAACTTAACAGGCAGAATTTTTTTTAAAAAAAAATCCCTAAGCCCCGGGGTCACAATTTCAACCAAAATCTGACTTTCGACAATTCACTCAAAAATGGAGCTAAATGGTTGCAAATGCTCCCCTGAAAGGTTTGGCGGTCGAAACAGAAGGCTTTTTATCACAGGACAAGAAATCAGCCCTCGACAACTTAACTGGCAGAATTTTATTTTTTAAAAAATCCCGAAGCCCCGGGGTCACAATTTCATCAAAAATCTGACTTTCGGCAATTCTCTCAAAAATGGTTCCAAACGGTTGCAAATGCTCCGCTGAAAGGTTTGGCGGTCGAAACAGAAAGCTTTTTTTATCACAGGAAAAGAAATCAGCCGTCGACAACTTAACCGGCAGAATTTTTTTTTTGAAAAAATCCCTAAGCCCCGGGGTCACAATTTCATCAAAAATCTGACTTTCGGCAATTCACTCAAAAATGGTGCCAAACGGTTGCAAATGCTCCCCTGAAACGTTTGGATGTCGAAACAGAAGTCTTTTTATCACAGGACAAGAAATCAGCCCTCGACAACTTAACCGGCAGAAATTTTTTTTTGAAAAAATCCGTAAGCCCCGGGGTCACAATTTCATCAAAAATCGGACTTTCGGGAATTCACTCAAAAATGATGCCAAACCGGTGCAAATGCTCCCCTGAAAGGTTTGGCGGTCAAAACAGAAGTTTTTTTATCACAGGACTAGAAATCAGCCATCGACAACTTAACCGGCTTAAATTTTTTTTTGAAAAAATCCCTAAGCCCCGGGGTCACAATTTCATCAAAAATCTGACTTTCGGCAATTCACTCAAAAATGGTGTCAAACGCTTGCAAATGCTGCCCTGAAACGTTTGGATGTCGAAACAGAAGTCTTTTTATCACAGGACAAGAAATCAGCCCTCGACAACTTAACCGGCAGAATTTTATTTTTAAAAAAATCCCTAAGCCCCGGGGTCACAATTTCATCAAAAATCTGACTTTCGGCAATTCACTCAAAAATGGTGCCAAACGGGTGCAAATGCTCCCCTGAACAGTTTGGCGGTCGAAACAGAAGTTTTTTTATCACAGGACAAGAAATCAGCCCTCGACAACTTAACCGGCAGAATTTTATTTTTAAAAAAATCCCTAAGCCCCGGGGTCACAATTTCATCAATAATCTCACTTTCGACAATTCACTCAAAAATGGAGCTAAACGGTTGCAAATGCTCCCCTGAAAGGTTTGGTGGTCGAAACAGAAGGCTTTTATCACAGGACAAGAAATCAGCCCTCGACAACTTAACCGGCTTAATTTTTTTTTTGAAAAAATCAGTAAGCCCCGGGGTCACAATTTCATCAAAAATCGGACTTTCGGGAATTCACTCAAAAATGATGCCAAACGGGTGCAAATGCTCCCCTGAGAGGTTTGGCGGTCGAAACAGAAGTTTTTTTTTCACAGGACTAGAAATCGGCCATCGACAACTTAACAGGCAGAATTTTTTTTAAAAAAAAATCCCTAAGCCCCGGGGTCACAATTTCAACCAAAATCTGACTTTCGACAATTCACTCAAAAATGGAGCTAAATGGTTGCAAATGCTCCCCTGAAAGGTTTGGCGGTCGAAACAGAAGGCTTTTTATCACAGGACAAGAAATCAGCCCTCGACAACTTAACCGGCAGAATTTTATTTTTAAAAAAATCCCTAAGCCCCGGGGTCACAATTTCATCAAAAATCTGACTTTCGGCAATTCACTCAAAAATGGTGCCAAACGGGTGCAAATGCTCCCCTGAAAGGTTTGGCGGTCGAAACAGAAGGCTTTTTATCACAGGACAAGAAATCAGCCCTCGACAACTTAACTGGCTTAAATTTTTTTCTGAAAAAAATCGGTAAGCCCCGGGGTCACAATTTCATCAAAAATCGGACTTTCGGGAATTCTCTCAAAAATGATGCCAAACGTGTGCAAATGCTCCCCTGAAAGGTTTGGCGGTCGAAACAGAAGGCTTTTTATCACAGGACAAGAAATCAGCCCTCGACAACTTAACCGGCAGAATTTTATTTTTTAAAAAATCCCTAAGCCCCGGGGTCACAATTTCATCAAAAATCTGACTTTCGACAATTCACTCAAAAATGGAGCTAAACGGTTGGAAATGCTCCCCTGAAAGATTTTGCGGTCGAAAAAGAAAGCTTTTTTATCACAGGAAAAGAAATCAGCCGTCGACAACTTAACCGGCAGATTTTTTTTTTTTGAAAAAATCCCTAAGCCCCGGGGTCACAATTTCATCAAAAATCTGACTTTCGGCAATTCACTCAAAAATGGTGCCAAACGGTTGCAAATGCTCCCCTGAAAGTTTTGGCGGTCGAAACAGAAAGCTTTTTTATCACAGGAAAAGAAATCAGCCGTCGACAACTTAACCGGCAGAATTTTTTTTTTTGAAAAAATCCCTGAGCCCCGGGGTCACAATTTCATCAAAAATCTGACTTTCGACAATTCACTCTAAAAAGGAGCTAAACGGTTGCAAATGCTCCCCTGAAAGGTTTGGCGGTCAAAACAGAAGGCTTTTTATCACAGGACAAGAAATCAGCCCTCGACAACTTAACCGGCAGAATTGTTTTTTGGAAAAATCCGTAAGCCCCGGGGTCACAATTTCATCAAAAATCTGACTTTCGGCAATTCACTCACAAATGGAGCTAAATGGTTGCAAATGCTCCCCTGAAAGGTTTGGCGGTCGAAACAGAAAGCTTTTTTTCACAGGACAAGAAATCAGCCGTCAACAACTTAACCGGCAGAATTTTATTTTTGAAAAAATCCGTAAGCCCCGGGGTCACAATTTCATCAAAAATCGGACTTTCGGGAATTCACTCAAAAATGATGCCAAACTGGTGCAAATGCTCCCCTGAAAGGTTTGGCGGTCGAAACAGAAGTTTTTTTTATCACAGGACAAGAAATCAGCCATCGACAACTTAACAGGCAGAATTTTTTTTTAAAAAAAATCCCTAAGCCCCGGGGTCACAATTTCATCAAAAATCTGACTTTCGACAATTCACTCAAAAATGGAGCTGAACGGTTGCAAATGCTCCCCTGAAAGGTTTGGCGGTCGAAACAGAAGGCTTTTATCACAGGACAAGAAATCAGCCCTCG